>NC_050580.1:124313176-124616718 GCF_011100635.1 Trichosurus vulpecula | reverse complement strand
ACCTCCTTGGATTTCCCAACTGTGATTCGGTGGTATTGCATTGATAGAAGGACTTTCTCAACAATGGTAATATATGTTGTATGCCGATTCCCATGTTAGCCCCAGGCCCCTGTCTTTCTATTCGGTACTAGAGGTATGGCCACATCACCTTGGTGAGTACAGGATATCCTGATCACTGTATACTTCTTGCCCAGCCACCATTAGTGCTGATGGACAAGGACCTGAGATTCAGGAACAATGAAGGGGGAAGACAGTGTACTTGAGAACTAAAGTGAACAATAATAAATATAATAAAGAATCATAGAACTTCATAGGTTAGAAGGACCTCTGGGGTTATCTTGTCCAACATACCACCTTGTGCAGAATACCCTCCTCAATGTTCCCAACAAGCTGTCATAAATGAATCACAGAATCTTAGAAATAGAAGCAACATTAGAGACATCTATTCCAAACCACACTTGAAAATGTCAACTTTAAAGAGTTCATTCTAAAAAAGACAAACAAATTAGGTTGAATGCACATATTTATTTCCCTCAAAGCAGGGACATGCATGTATCGATGCACGGGAGTTCATTTGGAAATAAGTTCACCTTGGGGTTAGGCTGCACAGATTATATGCCCACCCCTCCTCCCTTTCCCCTTACTCAGGACACCTTTATCAGTGTCTTTTTCAGCCAAAATTACAGTTCCTATAGAATGAGTGCCCCCACGATATCTAGTTTCTGTCAGCCATAAACAAGGGAATGTCATAACAAGAGAGTGTCGTAACAGGTATCTGTCCATAGAACAAGATAACAGAGAAATGCCATTAATTGAGAGAGTGTCTGGTTGGAGAATGCTCCCAGTTGGCTTAATTTTGGGGTTCTTTCAGCATTACAAAGGGGCTCAAGTGGGTTTCCCAAATAACAAGCTGCTCTTCAACGTACTTGACAAACAGTCATTCAGCTAAAAGACCCCTAGCAAGAGAGAAATTATTCTTTTCTCCACTCCAAGGCCCTCCATTCTGCGTATGTAGAGAGTTTCAATTCTTTGGAAGCTTTTCCTTACATTAAGCCATTATCTACCTGTCTATAACTTCCAATTGTGGGGCCAAATGGAATAAGTCTAATCACTCTTCCACATTACAGCATTTCAGATATTTGGAGGCAGTTATTGGGTCCCCTCTACTTCTTATTCACTTTAGTTTATATGTTCCCAATTTCTTCCACCTATCTCTATATGACATTTCAAGACCCTTCATCATCCTGGTTGCTCTCCCATGGATACACTCTAGCTTACCAGCATAAAATGTGATGCCCAGAACTACACATTGGACAGAACACAGCAGGCCTATCATTCCCTAGGGTCATGCCTCTCTTAATGCAGTCAAAGATCAAATTCACTTTTTTGGTTGCCATAATGATAACTTACACTGGGCCTGCAGGTCTCTTGTATTATTTTTGAGATGAATGGCTGTAGACACATCTCACCCATCTTACACTGGTGAAGTTGATTTAAATATATATGTGTGTGTCTATACACACATATTTATATACATATATATATATATATATACACATATTATATATATACATATATGTACTAAATATCTCTATGTATATATATATGACTTTACATCTATCCCTAGTAAATATCATCTTATTTAATTCAGCACCATATCTAGATCTCTTTAGATCCTGACTCTGTCAACCAACATATTAACTATACATCCTAGCTTCATGTCATGTCTGTCACAATTTTAGAAGCATCGACATCTATATTTTTCCCAAGTGATTTATAAAAATATCTAGCAGCATAGGACCAAGGAGTACTTCACTAAAGACTACCTTCAGAAATGTCATAACTCCATTAATGACTACTCTTTTTCTCTTGTTCAGTCATTTCATTCGTATCTGACTCTTTGCAACCCCATTTGGGTTTTTCTTGGCAAAGATATTGCAGTGGTTTGCCATTTCCTTCTCCAGCTCTTTTTTAGGGGTGGGGAAACTGAGGCAAACAGGGTTAAGTGACTTGCCCAGGGACACATGGCTGGTAAGTGTCTGAGGCCAGATGTGAACTCAGGAAGATGAGTTTTCCTAAGTCTAGACCCTGCACTCTACCCACTGTGCCACCTAGCTGCCCAATGACTACTCTTAGGTCTGGCCTTTTAGCTAGTTCCAAATTCACCTAACTGCTTAGTTGCTTGCCCACATCTTTCTATCTCTTCCATGAAAATAATATAAATGACTTTGTCAGAAACTTTGCTAAACTCTAGAGAAATTATATTTATAGCATTTCCCTGATCTGCCGGTCTAAGAACTCTGAGAAAAGAATAACAGGCTTAGCCTTATAGGATCCTGTCCTCTGTAAAGCCATGCTATTTCACTACGACCATTGCTTCCATTTCTAGGTGCTTATTCATTGTTCCTTTGATGATGTTTTCTAAAATTTTGCTAAGAATTAAAAGCAAACTCACTGGCATCTCTTTAGCTTACAAACCTGCTTTCTTCCCCTTTTGAGAACATGGGAACATTTGCCCTTATTCAGTCCTATAGCAGCTCTCCAAATCTTCCTCATCTTTCAAAGATCATTGACAGTAGCCCAGCAATCACATTTGACAATTATTTCATTACCTTCATATGCAGTTTGTCCCAGGGTACTGAAAGTCACCTAGTAGATATTGGGTGAGCAGGGCAATTTTGGCTATTAGGCCCTTGGAGTACACTCCTCCATTATGGAAACCTCACTTCCATCACTTTCTAGGAAGATCTCCTGGAATGTAGGTTACAGGAGGCCAACTAGAACTGTTCCTTTATGCCCAAGGGATCTCTGGGTATCTATGGCCATGTCTATGTCATTGGCATAGTGCTTTGACCGATCATAAGGTACCCTGCAAATCAGCTTTGGCAGGCTCCAATTCTCCAGGTAGTCATTGACTCCGAGAACTGAGTGCAGTGAATACAGAGAAGATCTGAGTGGGCAAGCCACATTTCACACAAAAGGGGATAGTGGACCAAGTTATTATAACAAAAACCCAGCATGAAAAGCAGAGTACTGAGTCATTTGGATGGTAGGAAGTGTAGTATGAAAGACAATGTTAGGTATTCTGTTAAACCATTGTATTGATAAGCTGTGGAAAGAGCATCTTTACCTGGAGGGCTATGAATAATACAGTCCAAGCATGAACTAAACTGAAGACTCTGATTAGAAATTATATGAGAGGCAAGCCATCAAACCACAGAATCTCCCTCTGTAACAGAGTCGCAGAATACCAGCACAGGAAAAGAAAGGAGCCATTTTGGTTATGCTGTCTACTGTACTGCTAAGAAGACTTTGTATGATGTGAAGAAGTGAGGTCCATGAAAAAATTCAGCATTAATTGCTGTCCAGGGATAGAGGTAGTTGGCAGGTATTGCAGTATGATTGTGTCTCTGCAGAGTCTTTGGCCTCAACACATACTCACAAAACAAACTGGCAGACATTTTCTTGTAGTCATGGCCATCAAAAGTCCCAGAAACACGGCTCTGTGGCCCATGGCTGGGCTATTGCCATAAAAATGGAACATTACCATTGATTATGGGATGGAGACCTAGTTTAGACCTCTCCACTTTTAGAGAATTTTCAGATTTCCCTTGTACTTCCATGCTTAAAATTTCAATCATCGTTTGTCTGACCATAGCAAGAGAAGCAGGTATCTGTAGAGGTGAAACATGGCACATTTTCCATTTGGGTTCCAATTTTTACCCCATTCTACTAAAATGTTCTCTGATTCTTCATCATGGCACCAAAACAATTTATTTTTAGGTCCCAGCAACTCTCAAAGTCACAGAGGGGCAGTGATCTATCTGCATTGGTGGTGGGGGGATACCTCCACCACTCAAATCACAGATCTTTGCCCCATTTTATAGATAGAAAAATTGGTCCATAGTTAGTATAGCAAGTGAGGGAGCTAGAACTTAAACCCAGGTCTCCCTGCACAGTGTTATGGGCTCACCTGATGAAAATAACCGACGCATAACATAATTCACTAATCTTTAATGAGGGGGAATTTGTTATTAGATATGTGTCTCAGTTTCTCCGTCTATCATGTGGACGTTAATACTACTTCTGATTCCCCATTGAAATTGCTTTTAGTGTACCAAAGGAAAGATGTTCCCCAAAACGTTGAGAATACTAGAGCTGTTGTAGTTAGAACCTTAAGAAGTGGAAAGTGGAATGTATGCAGGAGCAAAGATGCCTGGGAGAGCTCAGGTCTTGGATAGACATGCAAGCAATTTGTGTTTTTGGAAAGTCACTGTGGGGTTTTGAAAACTGGTGAGTGACTGGGGAAATACATTTTATGAAAGGAAAATTTATTTACAGCCAATGAAATGGAAGGAGGGTAGTAGGGGTCTCCCACAGCCCAAAGTGATCTGAGTAATTAGGAAGGGGGAATAGAAGAAGCAATCCAAACTGTAGCAGTCCAAGAGGGAAAAACACCCCCACAAAGCAGGTGGAAATAAAGAGAAGGGTGATATAATTTAAGCCAGATTCCCCAAAGCTTGAACAGGATAAGAGCATCCAGAGCACACAGAATAACATGATAGAACCAGATTTTTTTCCTCCATATTTTACAGATAAGGAAAACTGTGGCACACAATAGACAAGTGCCTTTTCCGTGGTAATACAGAAAGTTCATAAATGAGCTGTCTCTAGACCCCTAGCCCAAGTAAACTTTTATCAGATATACTGGAAAAAACACTAAATATAGAGTCACTAGATCCAGGTTTTAGTCTTAACTCTGGTGCTAATTATTCGGATAACTATCTGAGCCACTCGATCTCTTTTGTAAAATGAAGCAGGTGAGTCAATCAACTAACAAGAATTTATTAAACACTTACTATGTGTCAAGTACCATGTTAGACCCTATGCGTACAAAGACAAAAATAAAGCATTGTCTGCTCTCAAGGAATCTGTGTTCTGAGGAGAAATACATGAGGAGAATCAATCAGGAGAAACAAATAGTGAAAAAATGAGGAGAAACAAAAATAAGCAAATACAAAATCAATACAAATTAACTTTTTTGGTGGGGGAAGACCAGCAAGTACAAAGATCAGGCTAGGTTTCATTTAGAAATCTTTTTTTTTTATATAGGTGAACTGGATCATGTCCAAAGTCTCTTCTTGCTCTAATATCCTATATCAAGATGGGAAGGGCATGACTGGTTGGAAGTTTATCTAAAAAAACTCCAGGCATCTTAGTGGCCTGTAGGCTGAAGAGTCAGGCACCACTGAATGGACCAAACAACGCCACCACCCTGGGAGGCAGGGGGTTCCCCTCACTGGAGGTGTTCATGTAAAAGCTGCATGACCATTTGTCACGTAAGTAGAAGGGATTCTTGCCCAGGCACATGCTGGACTTGATGGTCTCTGACATCCCTTCCGACTCTTGAGATTTGATTCTGTAACTTTTCTGTAATTCTGAGAAGATGCTGCCCCCTAGTGGTAGCTCAGTCTTACCCTAGATGGTCCCCATTCTTCCCACAGAGAGATATATCAACATCTAGCAATCCTTTTCAACCACCCATTTTTTTTTTCTACTAAGGGCCAAACTGTCTCTAAAGCCTCCTCTTTTATTTTTAGCAGAAAGAACACTAGATTTGGAATCAAAGGACCTGCTTCCTAATGTCAGCTGTGCTGTCGTTTTGTTGTTCAGTCATTTCAGTTGTATCCAACTCTTCATGACCCCATTTGGGTTTTTCTTAGCAAAGATACTGGAGTGGTTTACCATTCCCTTCTCCAATTCATTTTACAGATGAGGAAACTGAGGCAAACAGGGTTAAGTGACTTGCCCAGGGTCACACAGCTAGTAAGTGTCTGAGGCTAGAATTGAACTCAGAAAGATAAGTCTTCTTGACTCCAGATCATGCACTCAATCCACTGCCACCACCTAGCTGCCCAGCTGTGCTACCTGTGCATAAACTTGGGCAAGCTATTTTGAATCTCAATTTCCTTATCTATAAAATGAGAGGATTGGCCTAGAGCTGAGATGTCAAACACACTGGCAGGCTGCGTGTGACCCACAACTCTCTCTCAAGTATGGCCCAAACCGTATTAAACTATAATTGGGAAATATTTTACAAAATAAAGAATAATATAATAAAACATAGATAATGTTCTTATGTGGTTTTCTAAGTCCATATACAGCCATCAGGGATCCTTAAGTATGGTTTTGTGGCCCTGGTTCTATTTGAGTTCCATATAACTATGTTACATAATCTCTAAGGTTCTATCCAGATCTAAATCTAATCTAAACCTAAATCTTTTTTTTTTTTAGTGAGAAAATCCATTTATTTAAGCAAATAGCTAAAAGAAATCAGAGAAGATATAGAGTCTCTGATCTTTCCCAAGGAGAAGTTGCCTGAAGTTTCTAAGGAGGTAAGCTGAAAATCAGGGAAATCTTTAGGTTCTAGCCCTCCCCTCCCCATCAGCTTTCCAAGGTCTTTTCTTTCTCTCTTGGTGTCTGGAGCTAGTATGTTCCTTCAAAGAAGAAAGGAAGAAGAATGATTCCCTTCTCTTAAGCACTCTGCCAGTTATGACTCTCATGTAGCCATACATGGTTGAGACATTTTCTCCATCAAGGAGGAGAGTTTTATGCAAAAGCATTAAGTTTTTACCCAAAGTTATTAAATCTAAATCTTAATTCAGTACCCTATGCTAACACACACACACACACACACACACACACACACACACGCATGTGCACACACAGAGTACTGGGTAGAGATGGCATGTTGCTTCCCCAGAAGCATTGTTTTGAGTGTTCAATCTCCCCTTTGTGCAATGCCCCAGAGTGAGAAGCAGTGAGCTCCTTGCCCTGTTTCAAAGGTCCATTTTACCAACTCTTTTGGCACTAGGCACACAGGGGCCATTATAACTTGAGGGCTTTTGGAAGAGAGACATGGAAGGCTGGGTCATGTTTCCTTCTGAATCTACTGCTTTACTGTAAATTGTATCATCCCTGGTCTATGTTTCCCTTCTAGTTCCTGGTCCCCTCTCTTTTCCCTCCCCACATCCCCCAGCCATCTCTCAAACACACAGGCCTTAGATTTTTTCGCTTGGGCTCTTCATCAGTCTGAAAGTCACTCAAAGAGGAAATTTTTATGACTGATGTCTCAGGTTCCATTCTGGGGCTGCTCTTGGCACCTGGTACATCTGCTGGAGTTAGAGCACAGGGTTCTGGGAACGAATTGGCATGACAATGAGGCCTGGGACATTCTTGGTAGAGGCTGGCCAATCATTTTTTCCATGTTATAGTCCATAGTTCTGCAGGAGATGTGGACTGGCCTTGGTGAAAAGCAGCATTAGCTCTTGGGAAATTCAAAAAGAATGCTGCTGAGGTAGAAGGTTCTCAACACTTGGAGTTTACATTATATAGGCCCATGTTGTCTCCTTGATAGAATGTAAACTCCTCAAGAGCAGGCATTGTTTCTTTTTCTTTTCTTTCCTTTTCCTTTTTGCCTTTGATAGGGGTTTGCTGGAACCCACTTCTATGTGACTGTTAAATGTTTAATGTGAACATTTATAACTCTGAAATCAGCCAGCTACAAATCAGGGCTTGATTTACCGTTTTGTTGATTTTCTTGTCGGGGGGGGGGGGGGGGGTCAACAAATCTTGGTTGGAGGGCCAAATCTGGCTCAACATCTGTTTTTGTTCAGCTGTGGGCTAAGAATGTTTTTTATATTTTTAAATACAATAAAACTTTATTTAAACATGTACAAGTCATTCTTAGCTCACAGGCACACAAAAACAAGATGATGCCAAATCTGGCCCATGGGCCAGAGTTTGCTGACTCCTGGTCTAGACTTAAGAAAGTGACAGTATTCTCTAGGAAACCCAGCTAAGTTATGAACCTAATTCTCTAAGATGAGGCAAAAGGGAAGAGGGATCATGCCTCCCACGTGGTGGGGGAGTATGTTTGTACATTTGTGACCATATATATGTATATATGCACTTAATCGTATGTACGTACACGTGTGTGTATGTTATTAAGTCATTTTTTCTGTCAGTTTTTGTGACCCCATTTAGGGTTTTCTTGGCAATGAGAGAAACGATTAATAATAGGTAATGATTTAGGAAGATCCAGAATTCCCACCTTTTCTAAAGTCCTCATTTTATAAGCTCTGAAAGCTGAACTAGCTTTCTCCTCAATCATTGTCAGACCCCACCCAAACTTATAAGGAATTTAATCTAAGGTAAATTCCTGTCCATTGTATTCCACTCAAGCCAGGTTGTCTAGAAGATTGCCCAAGGCTGGGGGTGGTCTGGGTGTAGAGATAGTCTTTTTTGTCCAGGAATGACCTGATGTCACTCTCCCAGTCCCTCACTGGAATGAGCCCACTTCTCTTTGTAACATCTAGCTGTTGTTCATTGTTAACCAGTCAGAGTTGATTGCCACCCTCAGGAACACTCACTCTTCCAGGGGCATATAAACCATGAGCCCACCACCATGAGGGCTCTTTGGTATTTGACAGTGCCACTGACCTCTTTTATTAATGAAATGCTAGCAGTATTAATAAAATGATTAATCACCCAGAAATTATGTCTCTCAAACTTTTGAAGATGTCACAGCAAGGATAATGGAATGGTTTGACATTTCCTTCTCCAGCTCATTTTACAGATGAGGAACTGACACAAACAGGGTGAAGTGACTTGCCCAGGGTCACACAACTAGGAAGTATCTGAGATCAGATTTGAACTCAGGAAGATAATAAATCTTCCTGAGTGCAGGCCTGGCACTCTATCCGCTATGCCCCCTAGCTGCCATCTATGTATATATGTATTTTTATAAAAACAAAAAAAAAGTGATGGAGAAAACTTTAATAATGTAGATTAAATTTATAATTGTGTTCTGCAGTATATTTCCACCACACACCCCTAGCCAGTTGTTCAATATTTACCAGTACACCCTTGTACTGCTCTATAAACATTGCTTGAGCTCAGCAGGAGTGCACTAGAAGGCTCAGGGAATGAAGTCATCACCAGACTGGAAGCCTGGTTAGGCTAATAATACTAATACATTTGTATTGTGCTTTATTTTGCAAAGTGCTTATCTCCTTTGAGCCTCCCAACACACCTACCTTTGTATCCCCAGCATCTAGCACAGTGCCTGGCACATAGTAGGTGTTTCATAAATGTTTGTTGATTGATCGGTAATAATCAACATTTGGCATACACCTACTATGTTCTAGGTGAGTTTGAGGCAAATCGGAATCTCAAAATTTTGAATCACCAGCAGTGGCCTTTTGGGTAAGGGAACAGCAGCCCTAAAGGTAACCTGTACATAGATACACAGCCACGTGCAATTAGCATCAGTAATGGAAAGTGTGATAAATGAGGAATCCAGAGATCCAGAGCTGATGACTTGTCTAAGGTCACACAGTTAGTGATTTGTCTCCAGTTTACCTAGATTTCCAGCTCTGTCATTAGCTGTGTAGTCCTGGGTAAGTCACTTAATATCTCTGAGCCTATTTTCTCATCCGTCAAATGGGGCTAATAATGCTTGGATTATCTGCTTTACAAGTTGGTTATGAGTAGAATGTTTTGTAAACCTTAAAATATGATATAAATGCGAACTATCATCATCCTCATTGTTAGGCTTGTTGAATGTAAGCTCATTGAGGGCAGGGACTGTTGAGACTTTATCTTCATATCCCCAGCACCTGGCACATAGTAGGTGCTCACTTAATAAATGCTTGTTAAACAAATTGAAGGAGGGAAACCCAGTTCATCCGTAATAAATATTTGTTAAATAAATAGAAGGAAGGAGACCCAGTTCATCCCTAATAGATACTTGTTAAACAAATCGAAGGAAGGAAACTCAGTTTATCCCAGTCTCACAAATTAGCCTCTTGGCTACCACAAGAATTTAGGACTAGCTAAAGCTAAGCTCTCTTCAGATATGGACCACTGTTTTGCCTCTACAGAGTTATTTTTAGCGTTCATTAAAATCAAAATTTTAATTTTTGCTGTGTGACTCTAGGAAAGTTTCTGAGTCTCAATTGTCTTCTTGGTAAAATGAGAAGGTTCTTAGGATTTCTATAGAGCTGACAGAGACCTTAGGGTTCATCACCCTTATTTGATAAATGAGACTCAAAGACATCAAAGTGACTCTTGCAAGGTTACACAGATAGTAAATAGCAGAGGTGGTCGTCTGGTGCCAAATTCAGTGTTCTTTCCACTAGTAGAGCCCTCTGGTTGGGCAGATGAGTTCTAAACTCTCTTGCAGCTCTAAGATTTTATCTGAGGATACTTTATTCCAGGGGCCATGGAAGGGCCTCTGTCAAAAACTAAAAAAGGAGATCACTTTGGCAAAGGGTCAGGTTATGGTTTAGGGAGGAGGGAGAGAAACAGAGCAGAAGGACTCTGCCTCCTCCAAAGACAGAGCCCCTGGAGCTCTTAAAAGGGACCCCTGGATTGCAGAAATTGCCTTTCGACTTCACCAGGCAGTCCTCTGGGGTCCTGGGTCTCTGGGCCACTCCTCCTTGGGACTTGCTCCCTTTCCAAAGTAATTATTTGCTGAGTAGTGTGTGCCGGCCCCGCGACTGGTTGGCTTCCTGGCACACTCCCTGGGCAGGCACAGTCAGTCTCTGAGTCATTAGGGGCATTGTTGCCTCTGCTAATAATAATCCCCTGGAAAAAGATTGTGGCTGGAAAAAGAAAACACAGTGTTAGCCACCGTGGCTCTGAGACTGGCTTACTCACAAAGCCCCACTCAGACCCAGAGACAGTGTCCTCTGTCCCTACTCACTGGCTCCTCCCCCCAGGTCCTCGTTCTTTCCAAATGGGATTGGCCAGGATTTCAGATGAGTCACCCATAGGCAGAGTAATGAGTATGGCTGGCTCTGCCTCAGAGACTCTGGGCAACGTACAGGGAGAATTTAACCTTTAGTCCCTCGTGGAGATGCAGCCCCTTCTGGGGAGTGCCTTCTTGGCTGTTTGAACAGCTGCAGAGTCACCCAAAACCCCACACTGCAGCTGAGGACGGAGGCTGAAGGAAGAGCTTGTATTCTAAGGAGCAGGACTGGGCATAGCTGCGACTTGAGGTCACGAAAAGGAAGGATGGGAATCCGAGCTCTGCCACTGACTCGTATGGCCTTGAGCAAGTCATGACACTTTTTGTGCCTCAGTTTCCTCATCTGTAAAATGAGAGGTCTGTTCTAGGTGATCTCCAAAGTGTCTTCTCCTCTATATATCCAATCATAGTCTTACCCTCTTAACCTTGACCATGTCCCCTTCTACCCAACCATCGCATTGTCCATGAAAAGAAGAGAAGCAAAAACCCCAAAAAAGGCAAAGAGGAAAAAGTAGGAGGAAGAAGAAGGAAAGGAAGGTGGGTAGGGGCACCTCAAAACTTCAAGAGAGAAGACCAGCACTGCTGGACCCCATCTTATCTAGTCATATGAATCAGTACAACTTCCTTCCATACCTTAGAAGCTCCAAAGTAAAGCAATGCGCAGGAAGAAGTCAAGGAAATGGACCAAACAGGAGCTGGGTCACAATTCAATTAAATTTAAATCAGCATTAATTAAGTGCCTTCTCTGTTCAAGACCCTGTGTCCAAGGAGTTGGGGATACAAAAAAAAAACCCTGAAACCTCCAAATAGTCCCTCCCTTCCAGGAGCTTACACTCTTCTCCAGCACAGAAGAGCAAAGTCAAAGCCACTCTTGTCTTGCTTCTGAATTCTTCCTCAAGCCCAAGATGGTATGGCCCTAGAAATGTGGGCTTACTATTACCACTTTGACATACTTTATACCCATCATTTCATTTAATCTTTTCAATGACCCTAGGAAGCAGGTACTGCCAGTATTATTTTCCTCATTCTTATTTTTATTTATTTTATTATGTCCTCATAAGTAAAGATAGGAAAACTGGGGTTTAGGGTGTGATTTGCCCTTGTCAGGCAGCCAGTGGATAAATATTTATTAACTCCCTGTTCTGTGCCAGGCACTGTGCTAAGCACTGGAGGTACAAGAAAAGGCAAAAGACGGTCCCAGCCCTGAAGGAGCTCACAATCCAACGGGGATGAAAGAAGTAAACAAATATGTACAAACAAGCTTCATACAGCAAGAGAGGGAAGGCACAGGAATTAAGAGTGGTTGGGAGGGGTAGCTAAGTGGTGCAGTGAGTAGAGCACTGGCCCTGGAGTCAGGAGGACCTGAGTTCAAATCTGGCCTCAGACACTTGACACACTTGACGCACTGTGTGACCTTGGACAAAGCACTTAACCCCAATTGCCCTGCCTTCCCCCCTCCAAAAAAAAAAAAGAATGTTTCCTTTGGGGCAGCTAGGTGGCTCAGTGAGTAGAGCACCAACCTTGGAATCCTGAACTCAAACCCAGCCTCAGAAACTTGACACATGTACTAGCTGTAGCTGTATGACCTTGGGCAAGTCACTTAACCCTGATTGCCCTGCCAAAAAGCAAAAACAAGAGTGGTTGGGAGAGGCTTTCTGTAGAAGACAGAATTTTAGTCAAGACTTAAAGGAAGCCAGGGAAGCCAGTAAGTAGACAGGAAGAGGGAGAGCATTCTAGGCATGGGGGATAGCCAGAGAAAATGCCTGAAGCTGAGAGATGGCTTGTCTTGTTCATGGAAGAGCCAGGAGGTGTGTCACTGGATTTGAACCAGGTCCCCCTAGTCTCCAGCTTTGGTGTTCATTCAGCACAAAAGAGCCAAGTTATAACCCTGGTCTTATGAGATTCGTTTCATTTTAACATTTTTTAAGCACCTATTGCATGCAAAGAATGGTGCTAGTCTCTGGGGATACAAAATGAACCAGTCCTTGCCTTCAAACAGATTCTATTTTATTAGATAATTATACCCTCTATACAAATAAATTACACCCTATACACAAATAAATAGAAGGTCACTTGAGGAGAGAAAAGAGAACAACCAAGTGAGGGATTTTCCAGGGAAGGTTTCACAGTGCCCCTAAACTACGCCTTCAAGGAAGAGGGAAAGGCTTCTGAAAGGCTGAGATGGGGAAGGAGCACACTCCAAGCGAAGGAAATGCATGTATGAACACATGGAGCTGAGAGATGAAATGCTGAGCCTGCTTATAGGCCGGTTTGGTTGGAATATAGCATCAGTGAGGTAACATGAAATAAAGCTGGAAAAGTATGTAGGAGCCAGATCATAGAGAAGCTTAAATGTCAGGCTGAAGAGTTTGTCTTTAATCCCCAAAGTGATGGGGAGCCATTGAAGGTTCTTGAGTAGGGGAGAGCCCAAGGCAGATGGGAGCTTTGTGAATCTTATTTTGGAAGCTATGTGGGGAGAAGGGATCGGAGAGGAGAGAGACTGGAGGCAGGGAGTCCAAATAGGAGGCCAGTAAAGTAGTTCAGATGAGAAGGGATGTGGGCTTTATGCGGTAGTGTCTGTAAGAATGGAAAAAAGGAGATATATGGGAGACATGCTGAAGAGATAGGATGGACAGGACTTGGATAAGACGAAGACTCCCTTTGATGCCTGACTAGGTTATATTAGGCTTTTGTCACACAGAGTTATACTACAGGGAATGTGATTAGACTTAGGGGATATCTGAATCCTTTTACTCAGTTAAATATTTATTGAACGTCTCTATGTCCTAGTTGATATGGGAGATGCAAAGAAGGATGATACAATTTCTGTTCTTGTGACACTTTCGAACTAGTTGTGGAGGTAAGACATAATATAAGAAAGTCTGAACAATAAATGTATGAAATTAGGGGAATGATTAGACCATCTCATCTTAGACCTTTCCCAATTCTGTGAATGAATGGATGAATTAACTTAAAAACATTTATTAAGCACTTACTATGTGCAAGGTGCTAGAGATACAAATGCAAAAGTGAGAAAGTCTTTGATCCCAAGGAAGGCTCATTTTCATGAGTTCAAATCTGGCTTTAGACACTTACTAGCTGTGTGACCTTGGGCAAGTCACTTAATCATGTTTGCCTCAGCTGCTTCTTCTATAAAATGAGCTGGAGAAAGAAATGGTAAACCACTCCAGTATTTGCCAAGAAAAATCCAAATGGGGTCACAAAGAGTTGGATATGACTGAAAGGAGAAGATAACATATATAAGGGAGAAGTGTCCAAGAAGGGGACTTTTGGTTTGGTGAGACTCAAGAATGGTGAGTGGAGCCATACAGTAATCAATTGTGTTCATGTCCTTTCTACAAACAATAGTCTTATTAATTTGATTAATGTTTCCAGAGAGGGAGAGAGAGAGAGAGGGAGAGAGAGAGAGAGAGAGAGAGAGAGAGAGAGAGAGAGAGAGAGAGAGAGAGAGAGAGAGAGAGAGAGGTGTGGGAAGAAGACAGTACAGTTGTAGCAGAGCAGATGGCGAGATGTTCAGGGTGGAGGGATGTGAAACGTGGTCTATGGCTGGCTAGATATGGTAGGTCAGGTGAATTTGCCCCCCACCCCCACCCCACACACCAATAAGGATAGCTCAGTCCCAGGGTAGACATTGTTAACCTGAAAGTTTGGTTAGAGGAGGCAAACAAGCTAGGTGATATGTAAATTCATATTGTTTATTCCCTTAAAGCTACGTACAAGGAAACAGAGCATAAGTTCTGACTGTTTGAACAAAAGAATGAGAAGACAATCACAACTCAGCATGTCTGTGTCATTAAAAATTTATGATCTCTATGTATGTTTAATCACAGTATAAGGAAGGAATTTCTTAATTGCATAAGTTGTAAATACAGTAAGATAAGAGAGTTGACAAAATGTCCGTTGGAATTATGATCCAGGACATCTGTATTTTCTTTACCATTTACATACCATAACAGAATATATGTCCATAAAATACTGAGATAAGGAAAAGTCCCATTATTCCAAATAGTGTTTCGGGTTAAGGGTCTCATCCTTAATGGCCACGAACAGAGGAAAGAATGTTCTTAAGTCAGCTCCATCTGTGCTTGTTGACATAGGAAGAGGTATTCTCTGAGTTTACTCAGAGAACAAAGAAGTTGTTAGGTCCAACCTTTCCTTCTGGTTGATTAGTTTAGGCTCTGGCCCTTATTGAAGTTACTAAATTGATATTAAATGATTATCGACATATTAAATGCCATGGCTACATGACAAGATATGCTAGATACCAAATGAGTGGTGAAAACAATAAACCTCATCTAAGTTATAGGAGTTCTGAGGTGGGAGATATCACTGTAAGTTGAGATGTTCAGACAAGACATCTTGGAGGAATTGGACCTTGAACCAAACCTTAGAGGTTGAGTAGGATTTGAGTACTTGGAGAAGAGGGGAGAAGGCATTCCTAGTAGGAGAGTAAACAAAGCCTTGGACTAGGAATTGAAAAAGCATCTTGGAGGAGCAATGAACAGACAAGTAGTAGAGGATTTGTATTGAGGACTGGTAAAAGATAACATTGAAAGCTAAAACATCAGATGATTGGGGTTCAGAGGTAGAAGAGCATGTAGTCACCACCTGATGCAATGATGGCTGGATACTCCTCCTGAATATGTTCTTCCATGGCTTCAGGAAATGACTAAGGCCTGATGAGAACCGGTTGCATCTGTCCTTGGGCCATGTTGTTTTCCTGAATTAGACTATAAGCTCCTGGAGGGCAGGAATGCTTGTATTCATATTCCTAGCACTTGGTATTGTGCTTAGCATGTTGGAAGCTCTTAATAAATATTGTTGATTTGATTGACTTGACTTGAAGCATATGACTAGCCAGGGTATTTAGGAGAGTCAGACAGAAGGAAGAAAGTTGGTGCAGCTTTCATCAAACCAACCCGAATTTGGCAGTGAGCTAGGAAAGGGCATGTGGGGAGAGGACAGATGTAGAAGCCAGGAAAGGGGAGCAGCACAACATTTTATTTTTGGGGGGGCTCCCCAAAGGGTTTTTTGCCCTTGAGGCTTCTTTATGGAATGGGAGGGAGGGGTTCCCAATTGTCCATTTGTCTGGGGTGCTGTGCTTGGTGGTATTCTAATAGTTAAACACAACATACGTCAGAACTGGGGGATCTTAGGGGTATCTAGGGCAGCTAGGTGGTGCAGTGAATAGAGCAGCAGGCCTGGAGTCAGGAAGACCTAAGTTCAGTTCTAGCTTCAGACACTTACTAGTTGTGTGAACCTGGGCAAGTCATTTAACCCTGTTTGCCTCAGTTTCCTCATCTGTAAAATGGGCTGAAGAAGGCAATGGCAATCCACTCTCATATCTTTGCCAAGAAAACCCCAAATGGGGTTACAAAGAATGGGATAGACACAAGTGAACAACAACAAAAAGGGGTATCTAACCTGTAGAAGAAACATTTTAGGGAGAATGCCTAATATTTGAGGGTCTGTAAGAGGGACTTAACTTGATCTGCCCAGCTCCAGAGATCAGAACTAAGAATGATAAGCAGAAGCTGCACAGTAGATTTTGGTTGATATAAGGAAAAACTTCCTAAAAATTACAGCTACCAAAAATAGGATGTACACTCTCAGCAGGTAGTGCTGAGGTTACCTTCCTTGACCTCAAAATGGAGACCAAATGACCACTGGATGGGGTTGTATGGAGTACATTTGTGTTTGGGTGAGGAGTGGATTAAATAATGTTTAAGAACCCTCCTAACTCTGACCTTTTTCATTCTGCATCCCTGATTGCCCCACCTGAACTCACTCCCATCTCCTGTCCTAAAGGCCTTCATGGATCATAGAACAGAGGCTCTCTAATCCAATTTCCTCATTTTATAATGTAACTGAGGCCCAGGCAGTTTAGATAACTTCTTAGAGGCCACGTAGGTAATACGTGGCAAGTTCAGAATTCAAACTCAGGTCTTATGGCTCCAAGCGCAGTGTTCTTTCCACTGTATGGGCCTAGAGGATCTCTAAGATCCTTTCCAGCTCTAACATTCCACGAAGGCTATTTATTATTTTCAAAACCTTGTGAGCAGTAAAGCATTTCCTTCACATTGCATTCCTAATGAGGTTGAGTGCCTAATTAGATTGTATGAAATCAGTTTTCTGTTCTGAGAGGATAATTAGAGGGAAGCCACTTGCCCTGATGATGGAATAAGCCTCTAAACTGAACATCCTTAGAGCTACAACCCGCTTTCCTATGTCTAGGTTAGTTAGTTATCTAAGTTCAATGCAGGGAAAGACAGAGTTTTTGTTTATACATGGAGATGGGTCTTGCAAATTGTTCTCCCCAAAGGTGAGAAGCAATTTGTGCTGGAAAGATAGTCAAAATTTGTGATACCATTTAAAATAATACTGTAGCTAAATGAATCCAACTCCTAATTAGCCCCATTAATAGGAATAGGGACCACATGGAGAAATCCCAAACCTTGTTATCAGCAGAGGACCAGAATATGCTTTGGCCAAAAGATAAAATCACACTCTGTGCTCCAACCTTTCATCATACCACATGGCAGAACTTGTCTTTCTTATCTCCTCTAGGGAAGTGTTTTCACACTGTGGGCACTTTGAACGTATATTAAATAAACAAATGAAAATCTATTGTTTTGTGTCTTCTTTCCCCAGCTGACCCAGCACAGAAAGTGCTGATCATCAGAAAAAAAATGGCCACAGACCAAGGAACAAGGGGCAAGAAGAAAAGCGAGAGGATGGATAATCCACAGATTGGTTAACTACCCACTGAAGAATCAAAAGTTCAGCTGTTAACTGTATCCTGTGGGTATAGAGCAAGCTGGGAAAACATTTTGTGGCTTGGCAATGTTTTTTCATCCTTGACAAATGGTTTCATTGTAGATCATTGCCTTTGAATGGCACTACTCAAATCATCCCCAGGAAAATGTTCATTCTGTCATCTGTTTTTCACAAGACTTAAGTACTCAGCCACATGCATTTCCACTATCTTACATATGATGTTAGAGCCTGAGGGGCTCTCAGGGATCATATATCCAAGCCCCTCATTTTACAAGTGTAGGATTGAGGCTTAGAGAGTTGAATGAATGAATAAATGAATCAAAAAGCCTTTATTAAGTGTGGTGCAGTGGATAGAGTGCCAGCCCTGGAGTCAGGAAGACTCATCTTCCAGAGTTCAAATCTGGCCTCAGACACTTACTAACTGGGTGATTCTGGGCAAGTCACTTCACCCTATTTACCTTAGTTCTCTCATTTGTAAAATGATCTGGAGAAGGAAATGGCAAACCACTCTAGTATCTTTGCCAAGGAAATCCCAAATGGAGTCTTGAGGAGATGGACATGACTGAAATGACTAGACAACAACAAATGTGTAAAGCAGGGGATACAGATAGAAAAGCAACTAAATCCTGATCTCCAGGAGCTCACATTTTAGTAGGAGGAAATACCACATATAGTTGGAGTCAGCTACAGATCAGAGGAAAGTCCAACGGTGCTCAGGGTATAGTGGCAAAGCAGACAGGCATCTTCTTTGGTCATTTCCATTGATAATACCGTATCTCCTTATGATGTTGTACCATATGAAATTTCCAAAGCCTTTGTTGGCAAGAGCTTTCTTTTCTATATCTTCATTAGTTGTGGCTGCTTAGACGTGTGCATGTGCGTGTGCGTGTGCGTGTGTGTGTGTGTGTGTGTGTGTGTGTGTGTGTGTGTTGGGGGAATGCACACAGGGCTATAGCGCCTGAAGAGACAATTGTTCCAAGGCTGGAAGTAGGTCTAGTGGTCTGGGGCTCTGCTTTTCCCAGATCTCTTAGGTTCATGGTCCTAGGCTGTTTCCTCCATTGTCTGAGGAAAGGTGGTTGTCTAGGTGGTGGCAGTATTTTGACCTGCCTCTGTCTGTGTCTCTCTCTCTCTGTCTCTTTCCCTGTCTCTCTCTGGCTCTTTCTGTCTCTCTGTCTGTCTGTCTCTGCCTGTCTCTCTCTCTGTCCCTCTCTCCCCCTCTCCTCTTTCGTCTATATGTCTCTCAATATATCTTTCCTTCTCTCTCTCTCTCTCTCTGTCTTTCTGTCTCTCTATCTCTGTGTGTCTGTCTCTCTGTCTCTGTCTCTGTTTCTGTCTCTCTCTCTCTCTGTTTCTCTCTGTCTTTGTGTGTGTGTCTCTTTCTGTGTCTGTGTCTGTCCCTCTGTCTCTGTCTGTCTCTCTGTCTCTCTCCCCTCCTCCCACCTCCCCTCTTTGTCCCCATCCCCATCTCCATCCTCTACCACCACCACCACAGAGCTCACATAACAGGTTAATGAGAGAGGCAAGATGAGACTCCAGGCTAGTATTCTGTATCCTATACTACTTTATCATTCCAGGACAAAATAGCAAAATTGCGACACAAAAGTTTTGTTTAGGCCCTATCTAGTCTCTTTTCTTTATAATCTTGCCCATGCGCCCAAGGTCTTCATGCAACCCTCAATTGTCCAGACTCCCTCTTCCCTACTCTCCGATATCCCACATTCTGTAGATCTTTCTTCCTCTCTCCCTTCTGGTAGAATTTCCTCCGTCCTCTTGTCAAAGAGACATCTCTTTGCTAAAGAACCTGAAATGTTCCATGAAAGTCCTGGATAAAATTTATATTTTAAAAGGGAACTTCTATGTCTTAACCCACACAGGAGTGCATAAAGGTGTGAATTTTAGGCAGATAGGCACACCAAGTGGCTGATACTTGGGGCAGGCTCTGACACTCAGGATAATAAGCTACATATTTAGGTGGTTACCAACTTAGCCAATTCACAGGGCTGGTCCAGCACACAGCAAATACCTGGGCAGAAACCTAGTTTTCTTCCAGGCTGGAGTGCCCTCTGCTGGATATCTCAACTCATTACACCCTGATTGTCCCAGGAAAATTAAAAAGCCTATGAAATCATAGGTTCTGAGTTGGAAGGGACCTCAAAGCTGTCCCACAATCCTCCTTACAAAATCCCCCCAAAATAGTCATCCTGCCTTTCTTTGAAGATCTCTTTTGAAGGGAAACCTGCTGCTTTCTGAGCCAACTCATTCCAATTTTAGATAGCTCTAATTGTTTGGGGGCTGCTAGGTGGTGCCATAGTGCATAGAGTACTGGGCCTGGAGTCAGGAAGACTCTTCTTCATGAGTTCAAATCTGGCCTCAGACACTTACTAGCTGGGTGATCCTGGACAAGTCACTTTACCTTGTTTTCCTCAGTTTCCTCCTCTATAAAATAAGCTGGTGAAGGAAATGGCAAGCCACTCCAAACCACTTATTAAAAGATCAAATATATTGATAGTATATATCACTATGCATATATTTTATGCATTTCTGAGTTTCTAAACTTTTTCTGTGTCATCTGCTGGTCTTCCCATGTCATCTGCATTCCACAAAACTCCTCCCAAATTCCCATGTGCTTTCTTACACCGATCCGCAATAGATTGAAACCTCGATGAGGAATGTCGTGATGTGGAAGGGATAACTGTATCAAGGAAAAGAGGGTAATCAATACTGTCGAGCATTGTAAAGAGGTCAAGAAGGTTTGAGGATTGAGAAAAGGTAATTAGATTTGTCCTTCAAGAGATCACTAGTAACTAACTTTGGACAGTGAGGGCGATGAGTCAACAGGAGTGAGAGAATATTCTAAAAGGGTAGCCAGGACCTTTGGAATGTCAAGAGAGACTCTGGGATAAGGTTTGCAAATGTATGCTTAGGCTTTCCTGACCTTACTGTCCATGAAACAGAGGATAGAGTAGTATTTACCTGATTTTGTCTCAAGGCAATCTTAAAGACTGAAATTTATGACTTTATAAAGCAAATAATGCCAAATTTCCATTCAGAAATGAAGGATCTAATTCTGAGGGTTTTTTTTAACACAGGTATTTCTCTTTATTGCATTGCCCAAGGTAACAATTCATGCTTATTTTCATATATAACACAAGTCTTACTCCAATGCCTCATCATGGTGTGGGGGTAACCTTGAGATCTTGAAGGCTTTTGTAGCAGTGAACTCAGGTGAACTCTGTTAGGATTAATCAAGCTGGATGACTTGATCCTGGTATGAATTATTATGGTGTTATTTGAATGTGGTATGGTCCTTGTAACAACAGAACTGTTTTCTAAAAGCCAGCCTAGCTAAGCCCAGAGAGGCACATCCCCTGAGGCTGCCTACTTAATGGTGATTTATTTGAATGTGACAACTTGCGAAATGACTAAAAATACAAAATGTCCCTCAATTCTGCATGATCTCCTACTTTTTGGTGACAGTGACAATATAGTAGAAAAGCAGGCATGAATCACATGTTTTTCAGACCGTCTGTAAACATTAACTTAGATGCTGATACTTCTAAGACGAGATCTAATCCAGTAATTAAGAAGGGGATTTAACTCCTAGAGGGACTGAATTATAGCACTCTGGATATTGTTGCTATGCATGAAACCAGAAGACAAAAAGGAAATTGCAGCTAAATGGAAGAATGAATCATATGCTCTGCTGGGAGAAACAAAAGGGTCGACAGAGTTGGTTTTATATGAATCCAGAGGCAGCAAGAAACATAATTTCATGGGATACTCATAAGAGTCATCTCATGTAGTGGTACTCATGATATACATTTGTGAAAAGATCTTAGGGAAGATAAATTGTAGCTTATGTGCTAAAGTATGGTTCAGAGGATGAGGAAGGAGAAAAATTCAATAAAGAAATTGAAAAGACTCCCCCTGCCCAAATAAAATCAACATATACTTTAATAACCAGTGAGTTAAATAGCCAAGTAGATTATGGTGAGGATGGAAAAGATACACTGGGAAATATACCCACCATGATAGCAATCTCGAGTCTCTGGATGAAGGTGGGAGAGTCTTTACCTGACCCTCATGGAAGGAGGCAGTCTCTCAGCAGAGGCCTCTAAATGGGTAGAGATTTTGTATTAATTTTCACATGATGGGGTCTTGGATGGGGGGGGAGGGGTAGCACTGAAAGTGTGGCGGTACAGGGTAAATCTTGGTACTGACCTTGATACCAGGAAGGAATGCATGCATGGGTACAGTGAACTCTTAGAGGATTGATGACTGTGACTGGTGCCATCATTTGTTCTGTGGATCTGATTTTCCTAGTGTTGTTCCTATTTGTCATTTTATAAAGGATATCTATTGTGAATTATACTCAACACAATTTACCACATTACAGATCTGGGCCTTGGTCCTTCCGAAGTGGGAATGCGAAGCCTGGGATTTCTGGTCTTCATTCTCTTCAGTCACTTCAATTCATTCCTTCGGTGGACTCTCACAGTGTTTCCTCTCTCTTTTTTTGTTTTTCCTCTAGTGTGGCTTATGCCAGGCTTCTTATACCCCTAATGTCAGGTTTCTCTAGTAACATCCCTAAGGCCATTTAAGTAGTGCATTAATAGGCCTTTGCCAACAAGAAGTGGGATATAGTAGGAGCATATCATCTAAGGCCCTGTCCCATAAACTGGGCTAATTTAAGGTTCAAGCCACAGATATGGCTTCCCAATTACTTAGGCAATAAAAAGGCCAACTCACAAGGAGTCAGTGACCATGTGATTCCGATCTGACACACCCTGCTGACCAGATGCTTTTCTGTATGGAGATGAGGGGGGCCTAGTTTCCTTCAACTTGGGTTATATCCATGCTGTGCAGCCTTTCTGTCTTTTGTTAAGTTTTACATGATTTATAAGTATCTTATTTTATTCCAATCCCAGACCTTAGCCAGTGGACCTGCTTGAGTCAGGCCTGTCCTACAATAGAGGCAATGTAAAACAAGAAAAAAGAATAAGAGAGTCAGCATCAGAAGAACTGTGTTCAAATTCCACCTTTGCTGCTTACTAGCTGTGTGTGGAAACTCTCTGGACCTCCATTTCCTTATCTGTCAAAGAGTGAGGTTGAATTGGGATCAGAAGGGTAAGGCTCCCTGTCCATCAAGCACTCTAAAACTCCCAAGTGCACCCCTAACAAGATTAAAATTGGGAAATGTTTAACAAGATACATGAAAATATGATACAACACAGATGATGTTAATTTGTGATTTTCTAAGTCAGTATGTGGCCTACAGGGATCCATTTCTATTTGAGTGTGATACCACTGGACTAGATGACCTTTAAGGCCCCTTCCATGTCTAAATCTATGATCCCATGATCCTAAGTGACTTTCCTAGAGTCCTAGATATAGTATACATTTAAGCAATATTAAAACCCAGGCCTTTCTGACTTCAAGTCCACAGCTCCAGCCACCATACCCTCCTACCCCATCTTCATGATACAGAGGATTCTAGATTCTCAAAGAATATCCAACAGAGAAAAATTCTCACAGGTCCAACCAAGCTAGAAAGGCTTTGAGCATGGGTCTGGTGCGGCATCGCATCTGTTGTCCAATGTTGATTGTTGTCCAATCAGCCTAGCCAGGTTAAGAGGCTCATCACCAGCTTGACCACAGGATGTCCAATTATTTTAGCCACACTAGATCTCAAGGTCCCTCTATGACATTATTTAGGAGTGTTTGATCTGCATTGGTTGGGGTGACCATTAGGGCAGGACTGATATGAAAGATTTTAGAGCAAAAGGAAGGTTTGGAATCTAAGAAGGCCATACATCTCACATTTGTTCATTAATCTCACCATTTAATTTCAGCAGGAAGGAATTAAAGGTGGGTGCTAAAAGAGATACTGTTGAAGGCATCCTTGGAAACAGAGCGGCACCATTGGGAGCAAAGTAAGCACTCAGTTACAGAACTAATTGACCATAAAACTTCAGTCATTTTCAAGAAAGCCCAGATCTTATCAAGACACCCTGCCTACTGAGTCTTGCTATTTTGACATCCCCACCCCTCCCCCATTTTTGGTTGATCCCAAGTTCTTGGATTGAAAAAAGTAATAGAAAAATGTGCTGCCTCAAAGTTTGGAACCCAATATTAACAGAATGAGTGTGTGTGTGTGTGTGTGCGTGTGTGTGTGTGTGTGTGTGTGTGTGTGTGTGTGTGGTGCTTTAAGGTTTGCAAAGTGCTTTACATATCTCATTTTACCCTCACAACAACCCTGGAAGGTCGGTGCTATTATTATCCCCATTTCCCAGAAGAGGAAACTGAGGTAAATAGAGGACAAGTAACTTTTCCAGGGTCACAGTGTTTGAGGATGAATTTGACCTAGGGTCTTCTTGACTCTAGGTCCAGTGCTCTATCCACTCCACCCCTTAGCTTGGGGAGGCTGAGCAGAGTGATTCTCTATCCTCCATAGATTTGCACAGCAGTTTGGAGGAAGTGTGGAAGGCCTCAGCTTTGATTACACCACCACACTATCAGGAAGAGGTCCTGCTCTTCATGAAGCTGCACACATGGGGAAGGTGAAAACCAGCAGCATAATCTACCCGTGCTGTTGGGGGGGTGATTGGGCACAGTGTATCATGTCACATGTCCAAGGCTGTAGCTGGTGCCAATGAATAAAGACTCTCTAATAGAAGCCATAGGGGTATCTTCAGCCATTGGTCACCCCTCCATAACCAAGGAATTGGGCAGTGCTGATTTTCTACCATCTCAAGGCCATCTACCCCCCACCCCCAATGCTATATCATTTCTCTAGAATGTTCCACTTGTTTCCATTTTCCAGCTTAACATTTTTTCCACTATTGGCAGGATAGTATTCTTTGGAAAGAGACTGTTCACCTTCATGGGCTCCCATTAATTGCTGAAGGTCCTTGTCCAAACCAATTACAACCAAATTTTAGAAGGGATTAAAAAAAAAGATTAGGAAGCTACCTATTACTTTCTATGGACTTCCTATGGCCAGTGAACACAAAGAATGTGTAAATTAAGAAATTAAACAGTTTCAGCACTGCTAGATACCATGTCTACAGCAGGGCTGGGTCCAGTTGTTACCACACCAATTAGCTAAAAACAACACTGTGCATTCAGCTCTTAAAAGCTCCCCTCTTTGGGGGGCTGATGGGTTCTTCCCACATGTGTGCCTAATGTACTTACAAGTAAGTGCCAGCCTGCGTGAATTGGGAACACCTTCAGAGGGAATTCTAAGCCACTCAGCAAGTATTGAGGAAGGTACAAGAATGGGGAAAGTAACAGAGGGATCCACTGAAAACAGAAGAGACCAGACCCAGTTAAATCATATATGCCTCCACCTCCTCCCCGTCCCTTCCCTCTCCTCCCCCTTGTCCTCCTCTCTCTCCTTTATGAGGATTTTCTGATCCTCTACACCTGCTAATACCCTTTCCCTTTCTCTCCACACCTCATAATCTTGTATCTATTTTGTAATACCTCTTATGTGCATATTGTGTCCCCGGTAGAATGTGTACGATGGGAGCCAGATTGTGCGAACACGACCTATGATTCCACAGTTAATGTAAACAGCAAAAGAAACTTTAACTATCTCATGGGAAAACTTGTATGTGACCCTAAGCTATTGGAATTTACTTTAGTTTCACCCATCCCTGGCACGGTATCTTCTTTGTTCTGTTCCTATATAATAAAATATATAGAGGTGACATTTATCTAGAATATTTAAGGAGAAGGAAGGATGATTACTATCTCTGATAGACTAAGACTGATTATGGGTCTTAAGGACCAGCTGGGAGGCACCGTGGAGTCAGGAAAGCCTGAGTTCAAATCTGGCATCAGATGCTTACTAGTCATGTGACCCTGAGCAAGTCATACAATCTTTTTTTTTTTGCCTCAGTTTCCTCAACTGCAAAAGGAGGAGAATAATAGCACCTGCCCTCCAGGGTTGTTAGAAGAATCAAGTGCAATGCCTGTAAAGTGCATAGCAATGTGCCTGGTACATAGTAAGCACTATATAAATGTTAGCTTTTATTATTATTTTGCCTTTTGGGAAGAATTGGTTTTGCAGGTGGAGAAACTTTATCGCTCTGTGGGTCACCAATGTAGTCTTTCCTTTCACAGATATTTTCTGTGCTCTGAGGCTTTTCTGATCCACTAAGAAAGCATCCGGGGCCTGTAGAAAAGGACAATGACAATTTGTGCAAGGATAAAAAGAAGCTAGGGTTGCATGCATGCTCCCAGACAGCATTCCAAAAAGGTTCTGAAAGTAGGTGATCACATCAACCATGATTGGTTGAATTTTTCTACAATCCTATGAACATTAGCTTTCATTACTTTTAATTATATTTGGAAGTTTTGTGGGTGTGAGGTGATACTTCAAAGTTGTCTTAATTTAGACCTTTGAGTATTAGTGAAGTTGAGTATTTTTTGAATGATCGAACAATTCCTATTTCTTTTGAAAATTGGCTATTCATGTCCTTATACCATTTATACATTGTGTACTGAGAGCTGTTGCTATGAATTTTTGTGCTTTTTTGTGTTGTTTTTATGAAAGGATATTTTCTGAGAAGACATATCGTGAACAGAAGAAGACAAAAGCAGAATTGGTGGTACAGTAGATAGAGCCCTGGACCTGAATTCAAATTTAGCCTCAGATAATACTTATTAGTTTTATGACCCTAAAAGTCACTTAACCACTGTCAGACTCAGTTTCCTTATCTGTAAAATGGAGGTAATATTAACAACTGCCTCCCATGGTTGCCGTGAGGATAAAATGAAATATTTGTAAAGTATTTTACAAACCTTGCTATATAAGTTATTATTATTAATATTAATAACCCCCAAATGGGGGCACACTTTCCCCTAAATTGCTTCATTTCCTAGGGAGAGTGGGCTCAAACTTAAAGCATTGATACAAAACACCAAGTTCACTTCCAAATTCAACAGAGCCAATGGACGAATCCCTTACTCTTGGTTGCTCCGCTGCAACGCTGACTCTTGCAGATGGCTCCTTGCCAGAGTCTGCTGCTGGCATGGACTCCAGTTTCTGGATCTCTACTGCTCTTCTGACCTTTCAAAACTCTGAGATTAAAGCCTAGTTCATTTTATCTCCAGTACTGCCTCACCTAAGGTAGGAAAGAGTAAATACAACTGGGATAGAAGCAACAGTAGCACCATGTTCTCATGGCTTTATGTCAGTCCTGATGAAGAGTAGGCCACTGATGCTCTCCATCATCTAGAGGATTCCAGTAGCCTTTGCCTCCTCACTTGAATATAGCCAGGGAGAGATAGATCTCTCTCGACATCAGATGTCAAGTTTTAACAACATATTCACAAAAACTATGTTTATCCACTTTTTCTTTCAATTATATTGCTTTTATTTTTAAAGACTTCTTAGTTTTAATATAATCCATCATATTCCTAATATTCCTTTTATTTTTAAAATAAAAAATAAATCTCCAATTTGATTGATATAAAGTGATAAATTGATATAAGTTGATTAAAAAATTGATAGTAATACATTCAAATCCAACCTCAGATTCTTCCTACTTCAGATACTTCCTGGGCAAGTCACTTAACCACTATTTGCCTAAGTTTTCTGAATTGTAAAATGGTGATATTAATAGCAACAAATCAAATGAGGTAATAGTTGTAAGGCTTTTAACACAGGGAACATAGTAGGTGCTTAGTAAATCCTTCCTTTTTCCCCTTCTTTCTTTGCTTTTTCATATAGTGGCATAAGAGATAAATTTTCATGCTTTCCCCCTCAAAGTGCCAACCAATTCCCCCAAGTACATTTATTGAGCGACTAACCATTTCCTCAATTTTTATTTTCTATAGGTTTATAAAATGCTAATTTTTTGCATACATTTGGGTGGATGTTCAATGTATCATGTCTAGTCCATTGATCATCTTCTCTCTTTTGTTCCAAGAACAGATAACTTTGATGATAACTGCTTTGTAATATATTTCAAAGTTTAGGAGCAGAAAACTACCCTCATCACTTTTTCTCTTCAGTGTGACCATTCTTGCCCCTTGTTTTCCCATGTAAATTTCATTATGATTTTGTCTAATTCTATGAAGGAGTACCTGGCTATTTTGATAGATTTTGTATTAAATATAAATTAGCTTGGAGAGTAATGTGATTTTTTTTTACCATATTAATCTGACCTATTTATGAACATTAAATTTATTTTTGACTATTTCAATATACAAAGAACAGAAAAAGAATATTTTAAAAATAATAACTCTGTTATGTGCAGCTCATTTTTTAAAAGTACATGATAAATTTAACATGATAGTCAACACTCCTTGTTTGTATTCCCTTCTGTTCTGATCTTGTCTATATATTTTTAAATGTTTCATTGACACTATTTTTCTTTATTTTTTCATCATTCACTACACACCCACTCTCTTCCAAAACATTTCCCTCCCCAAATCACTCATTCGTAACAAAAAGTTAAACAAATTCACATATTACCCATGTCTGATCCTTCACTTAACTATGTGAATTCATCACTCCTTTAACAAGTGGCGGGAGACATGCTTCATCATCAGTATTCTGAAGTAATGATGTTATTGCATTTGTTATATTATATGTATTATATAATATAGTTATATTTGTTATTATAGATACAGAATCATCACCCTATTAAAATGACCATATCTCTCATTAATTAATCAATAAGCTCTGAGCTCCCACTCTATTTTGGTATTTATTGTATTGGTATAAATGGTATTTATTGAAAATAAATTTTCCCCATTAGCTCTGTATATAACCAAACCCTAATCTCCTAGGCTAAAATAAAAAAAAAATCAAAGTTGCTGGCTATACAATCTATCAATAGTGTAACAAACAATGAAACAAAGCCATTATTAATCATTTATAATGTAGCATCTGGGAGAAAGATCACAGTCAGAGTTAACCTTACCCTCAATCATCATTACTGCATTTGACTTATCCTCAATTCTGGAAACACACACCCACAATTCAGTTCTCTCAGGACACTAATAAAATGTCTTCTTGAGAATGTTTTTCATGTTTCTTTTAAAGGTAATAGTCAAAATAGTTCAATAAAGTTCTTTAAACCCTTTCCTTCAGTCCTCTCACAGTTGCTTTCCAGCACTGATATTTAAAATAGACTCTAGAATGACAACTAAATTCCCAGTCTCTCAAGAGTATATTCCTTCTGAAGACATAGTAACAGTCACCAGTCATCCTGACCTGTCTTGCCACTGGACTCCGAATGACTCTGGAGGAAAGAGTGAGGCTGATGAATTTGCATAGCCCTGTCTTGCTTAAATCCAACTCACTTTCAAGTCAAGATGTCACCCTCTGGATGTCACTGGTCCTCTTCGAGAACAAAGGACAAATAACAACAGCAACAGTATCTGTAGTTCCAGTGGAAGGGTCTGTTGGAGTAGTTATATATTGATCAGAGTTCTTTAGTCTTTCAAAGTTGTTTTTCTTTACATTATTGTAGTCATTGTATAAATCATTGTCCTAGTTCTGCTCACCTCATTCTGTATCAGTTCACACAAGTCTTCTGAGATTTCTCTGACTCATCATTTTCATAATTTTTTTGCCCATTTTTGGGGTATTTATTTAGTATTTAATTTTTCCCAGTTACATATAAACAACAATTTTTTAACATTTGCTTTTAAAACTTTGAGTTCCAAATTCTCTCCCTTCCTCCCTTCCCACTCCCCCTCATTGAGAAGACAAGCAATTCCATGTAGGTTATGCATGTGCAGTCATGCAAAACACATCTATAATAGTCAGTGTGAAAGAAAACATAGATAAAAAACACAAGAAAAATAAAATTTAAAAAAAAACAAAAATTGTTTCAATCTGTATTCAGATTACATCAGTCCTTCTCTGGGGATGGATAGCATTTTTCATCATAAGTCCTTCAGAGTTATCATGGATTATTGTATTGCTGAGAATAGTTAAGTCATTCACAGCTGATCATCCTACAATATTGCTGTTACTTTGTACCCATTACATTTCACTTTGCATCAACCCATGTAAGTCTTTCTAGGTTATTCTGAGAGCATCCTGCTCATCATTTCTTGTTGTACAATAGTATTCCATCACAATTACATACTATAACTTATTTAGTCATTCCCCAATTGATGTGTATCCCCTCAATTTCCAATTCTTTACCCCCAGAAAAGAGCCTCTATAAATATTTTTTATACACATAGGTCCTTTTCCTTTTTGTTTTTCTTTTAATCTCTTTTAGGATACAGACCTAGTAGTGGTATTGCTATGTCAAAGGGCATGCATGGTTTTATAGCCCTTTGGGCATGGTTCCAAATTGCTCTACAGAATGGTTTAATCAATCCACAACGCCAACAACAGTACATTAATGTCTCATTTTTCCCACAACCCTTCCAACATTTGTCATTTACCTTTTCTGTCCTATTATCTAATCTAATAGGTATGAGGTAGTACCTCAGAATTGTTTTAACTTGTATTTCTCCAATCAATAGTGAGTTCGAATATTTTTTTCTTATGGCTATAGATAGCTTTAATTACTTCATCCAAAACCTGATTATATCTTTTGATCATTTATCAATTGGGGAATGGCTCTTATTTTTATAAATTTGACACAGTTTTCCATATGTCATAATTTCTAATGGTACAACAATATTCCATTATATTAATATATCATAATTTCATCAACTATTCCCCAAATGATAATCACTTGTTTCCAGTTCTTTGCTACAACAAAAAGTGCTGCTATAAATATTTTTATACCTGAGGGTCATTTACCCTTTTCTTTTAGCTCTTTGGGGATATAAGTCTAGTAACAGTATTACTGGGTCAAAGGGTAGGTAGTGACTCTTTGGGAATAGATTAAAATTGTGTTCCAGAACATTTGAACTAAAGGAAGAAGATTGTCTTGTTGTTATAGCTAGTATTTCTAGAATTATATAAAATAAGAGAATTGATGAGAGGCATCTTTGCTTTACCCCTTATAATATTGTAAAGCTGTCTAATTTTCTCCACTAGAGATAATATTAGTTTTAGATATTTAATGTTTCTCCCCATTATGTTTCTCCATTAGAGATAACTGTTGGTTTTAGATATGTAATATCTACCATGTTAACAAAAGATCTACTTATTTCAATGTGTTTTTTTATTAACACAAATAAATGTTATATTTTGTCAAAAGCTTTTTATGCATGTATTGACATAAGCATGCTATTTTTATTGGTTTTCTATTAATATTGTCTGTAGTTTTATTGATTTTGAATCCAGCATGCATATAATTTTTAAAAAAACATTTTACTGTAGTCTCTTTGTTAGTATTTTCTTTCTTTGCTTTATGTCTCCCTGGTTTAGGTATCAGGACCATATTTGTCTCCCAGAAGAAATTTGATGTTATCTTCTATCTCTGTCTTCGAAAAAAAATTATTAAAGTTAGGCTTTTTTAAACATTTGCTAGAATTCAGTTGTAAATCCACATGGTCTTGATTTTTTTCTTTGGGTATTAATTTATGGCTTGTTTAATTTCTTTTTTTCTGAGATTGTGGTATTTATATTTTCTAATTTTTGATCTATTTACCTGAGTACTTTACATATTTGTAGATGTTCATCTATTTCATTTAAACTGTCAATTTCATTGGTATATACTGGACAAAATAATTCTTAATAATAATTATAATAATTCCTTTTTCTTCTTCATCTGACGTGAATTTTTATTTTACAATTTTTGACTCATTTTTGGGGGGTGGGGCAGGGCAATTGGGGTTAAGTGACTTGCCCAAAGTCACACAGCTAGTAAATGTGTTAAGTATCTGAGTTGGATTTGAACTCAGGTCCTCCTGACTCCAGGGTCGGTGCTCTACTCACTGTGCCACCTAGCTACCCCCTACATTTTTGAATATGGAAATTTTCTTTCCATTTAAAAATCAATTTGTCTGTGGTTTATTTACTTTATTCATTTTTAAAAGCTCCTGGTTTTATTTATTCAATTTTTTGCTTTTAGTTTTACTTATCTCTTTTTTTGATGTTCAGAAGTTCTTTTTTGTGTTTTGTTGGGTTTTTATTTGTTGTTTTTCTAGGTTTTTAAAATTCCATTTACAATTCATTAATCTGTTTTCTTTTGTTGATGAAAATGTTTAAATATATAAAGTTTTCTCTAAAGATCACATTGGCCTCACCCTGAGTTTTCTTGTGTAGACCCATTGTCATTTTGTTGGATGAAGTTATCTCTTGTTTCTATGATTTGTTTTTTAACCCACATATTTTTGAAGAGCACATATTTAGTCTTTTTTTTAAGCTTGAGTCCTTTATTCAAATGTCCTTAATTGTACTGTGGTCAGTAGAAGATATGTTTAACATTTCACTTTTCTGAATTTATTTATGACTTTTTAAATGCCCTAGCATATGAGGAAATTCAGAAACCAGAGGTGAGAAGCATAGCAGAAAATATTGAGATAGTAGTGAAAAGAGTGAGGAATATAAGTGATTTTGTTATTAGAGTATATTGAGGATCACCTGTGCAGAAAAAGGAACTGAATGAATAGTTTGGGGGATGTATCACAAGCCTGGCATATAGACATGATTGATCTTCCATCATCTAGGCCTCTGCTGGGGCTTTCTCCTTCTGATGATAGCAGAGCAACTAATAACTTCTTGACCTGTCTTAGTGGTAATTTTATCCTTTAAAAGGTAAAGAATGGGGCAGCCAGGGGGTACAGGGGGTAAAGCCCTGGCCCTGGAGTCAGGAGAGACCTGAATTAAAATCTGGCCTCAGATACTTACTAGCTGTGTGACCTTGGGCAAGTCACTTAACCCCTGATTGCCTTCCCCACCCATAAAAACAAATGCAAACAAGTAAAGGAATCAACTATGAGAAATTCTCTTCTGGATCTGATTCTCTCTAATAGGGAGAAACAGGTTGTAGTGATGTAAATTATGAAAACTGGAGGGAGTTATGACATCCTAGAGTCTGTGATAGAGAAGAGGAAATAAATGCATATTCTGACATATGCCTCAGATGTAGGGAGAGCAGGTTTCAAAAGTTTCAGAAGAAAGAATTTCTTTTTCCATAGAGACACAGATGACCATGGCCTTTTTTATCCTTCCCACTCATATGAAATGGAGTAAGTGCGCTAGTCAGACTGATATTCACCAAATACGTTCTCCCATCCCTGTACTATCCCTATCCCACCAGGCACTATCGAGGGGAAGGGAAAGAGAAGGGGAAAGGAAACAGGAAAGAAACAAGTATTGGTTAAGCAACTACTATGTGCCTACTATGTAGGATTTATTTGTAGAGACAAATGTAAATGCATAAGCAACTCACCAGAAAACAAATTTTTTAAAAAAGAAATATACAGAAGATAGACATAAATCCAAATTTAGAGGATGAATATGAGAGTATGGCACAGTACTTTATGGTTTGTTTGTTTGTTTGTTTTGGCACAGTCCTTTAAAAAGAGATTCAGGAATGCTAAAGCTCAGAATGTGTACAAGCTGGAAAGGGAGGCTAAGGACAAGAAAAAGGGCCTTTTCAGCTATATTGGTAGAAAAAGGGACATAAGAGAAGGTATAGTACCTTTCCTTGGAGTAACTGTGATTCTAACTGATAACAGAAAGCTATTCTTTCTTAATTTCTGTTTTCTTGGTGAAAGACTAACAACTTTACACTGAGAATGACAACAAAAATAACTAACAGGGAATTGATACTCAAGACAAGTAAGGAGATAATAAAAGAATACCTAGTTGTCCTATATGAATTCAAGCCACCAGGACCAGACATCAATTTACATCTTCCATCCTGAAAAAAACTAGTTATGATATTTGAAGAAAGTAGATACTTGTGGAAGATATTTGTGGAAAGTAGCAGAGCTATCTCAGAATTGGAGAAGGGCAAAAGTCATCCTGCTCTTCAAAAAAGACTAAGTCCATATCGATGAGGTCAGTAATGGACAAACAAGACGGCTCAGGGCACTAGCTCCTCCTGTCTTTGGTCTTCCTATTGGCCGCAGAGACATCTACTTGCTGCCCATCTGCCTGATGGATTCAGGAGCTCTGGCTCACAAGGTTGCCACCAAGGCTACCAGTGTCCATCTCAGGATTGCTCACCTATGCTTGGGGAAAGGGACCCAAAGGGAAAGAGGCCTCCACGGCGGGGGTGGAGGGAAAGAGAGAGAGAGAGAGAGAGAGAGAGAGAGAGAGAGATCATAGATAACCTATCTAAATATATATATATATATATACATATATATATGTATATATTCTAGCTATCATGCTCAATCAGTAACCATTTCTACTAGGGTGGGGGAAGGTGCCAAGGCCTGTGTTAGGGCCTGCTTAGCAGGAACCTCTCAGCTAATATTCACTACGAGTCCCAGTGAGAATGAGTTATAGTTCACAGATGTGACAATAGAAGCTGCCTCTCCTTTTAAACTAATGAAATCTTCCTGTACTCAACAAATCAAATGGGGTCTATTTGGCATATCTGTCTATATTCCCAAACCTGAAAAGGCTATCCAGCAAGGATACAGTATTGACACAGATGGATGTAGCATCCCTCTCTCTGCATCGGTCATGTTGGTGTGCTAGACAGATGTGCACGTGTGTCATAGAAGTCTGAGGGAGCAGCTTCTGACTTCTGTGATAACTTTTATACTTAGGCCACCAGAAAGCTGCATCGATGGCCCCCAGGGACAATAAAGTATCAAGGGCGGTTTCACTACCTTTTAAGTGAAAAAACAGCTTAGTGTCTGTGGCAGGCACCTTAGTTTATGCTGCTCTTACCACAGATGTGCTAAGTGTTTCATATGTTGGAGGTAGCTAGGTGGCACGATGGATAGAGTGCCAAGACGGAAGTCAGGAGGAACAGAGATTAAATCTGACTTCAGACACTAACTAGCTATGTGACCCTGGACAAGGGGTACGCACTCTGTTTATCTCAGCTCATCTGTAAAATGAGGGTAATTACAGCACCTACCTCCCAGCTTTGTTGTGAGGATAAAATGAGGTATTTGTAAAGTGCTTAGCACAGCGATTAGCATATAGTAGGCATTATATAAATGTTCAGTTGTTTCTGATTCTTCCTGACCCCACTTGGGGTTTTCCTGGCAAAGATACTGGAGTGGCTTGCCATTTCCTTCTCCAACTCACTTTACGGGTGAAGAGACTGAGATGAATGGGGTGAAGTGACTTGCCCAGGGTTACACAGCTAGTAAGTATCTGAGGCCAGATTTGAACTCAGGAGGATGAATCTTCCTGTCTTCAGGTCTGACACTCTATCCATTTCACCACCTAACTGCTATCATGATAACATTAACTATTATTATTATTATTATTATCGTTACTTAATTGCTTTTCTTTGTGACAAAGGAAGATTCAACCCAATGAAGTTTTGTGTATGTAAAGTAGCTATGATCTAAAGGCATCGAAAAAATGTGTTGTGGTTATTGTGGTTTAAAATAAAAATGGTAAAGGGTAAAAGAAGTATCCCAGAATTGAAGAAGGGTCATCCTGTTTTTTTGTTTTTTTTTTTACTGGAAAACTTTTGATCGTAGGTGGAGTGGGGTAGCTGGACACAGTTTAGATGATTCTGATTTTGCTAGCAACATCTAAAGCATCATAGTCTGGAGCAAGTCAGACATAGGCCTTCTCTCCATCAGGCCGGATCGGTAAATTGACCTTGGCCATGTCGATATCATATAGCTTCTTTACCGCCTTCTTGATCTCACGCTTGCTGGTCTTGATGTCCACAATGAAGACTAGGGAGTTGTTGTCTTTGATCTCTTTCTTAGCAAACTCAATGGTCAAGGGGAACTTAATGATGCCGTAGTGATCCAGCTTGTTTCTCTGTGGGGCACTTTTCCGAGAATATTTGGGCTGCATTCGAAATCTTAGTGTCTCGGATTGCTGAAAGGTTGGGGATGTTTGGATTTTCTTTTTTGTGGCTATGGACACCCTTCAACGCCGCCTTCTTGGCCTTCAAGTCCTTGGAGTTGGCTTCTGTCTTGGGGTGGGGGAACAATGGCTTCCTTCTTTACCTTTGGCACCATCTTGGGGGAAAGCACCCTCCCAATTCTCAAAAAACCGAAAGGAGAAGAGTTTGTAAGATATAAACCAATGAGCTTCTAATCCTGGCACGACTGTTTACACTGTACACAATTTGTTTACATTGTTAAGGGATAATTTGAGCATTTAGAAAGGAAAGCCTTGATCACTAAAAGCCAATATTACTTCATTGAGAACAGATCATGCCATAATTAGCTCTTTTCCTTTTCCATTAGGGGTAACTAGGCTAGAAGGTAGCTAGGGAGGGCAGTGGATAGAATGCCAGTCCTGGAGTCAGGACGATTCATCTCTCTAAATTCAAATCTGGCCTAAGACACTTACCAGCTGTGTGACTCTGGTCAAGTCACTTAAGCCTGTTTGGTTCAGTTTCCTCATCTTCCTATATTCCTCATCCACTTCAATATCTTTGCCAATAGAATCCCAAATGGGGTCATGAATAGTCAGACCTGATTAAAACAACTGGAGAAAAACAAACCAGACTATTGAAGAAATAACAAAATGTAGCCAATAGAGAACTGGCTTCAAGGTTTGGAAGATCTGGGTTTCAGGTCTGCTTTTGAAGCATACTGACCTTGAGATTTAAACCCTCTGTGTCCTTAATGACTCTGGGCCTACAATTTGCAGAGCAAATGCTGACCTGCATCAGTAAAGGGGATAGCTTAGCTGGTAGTTTCTGGTGCCAAAGAAATTGTAAGTCTAATTAGAAAAAATCAAAATAGAGCTAGACTGGTGGAACAGAAGACTGGTGGAGGAATAGTGGACTTGGATTTCAGTCAATGATGGAGAATTAAAGGCCTGAAGATAGTTCATTTAAGTGACTTTAGAACTGGTTTTTTGGCTGGAGTCAAAGAGTAATTATTAATTTCATCTTAGGAGGATCTCAGTGGAGAGCTCCAGGAACTGACCTTGGACCTGTGGCATTGCTATATCAAATTAGAAGATGGCATGAAACTTACATATTAGATAACATGATTTTAAATCATAATGGTCTTGACAAGCTAAAAGGATGGGCCAAAATCTAATAAGACTAAGTTTAAAAAACCAACTTCACAAATGAAAGTTTGGGGAGACATCAATCAATCGATATACATTTATTAATTACCTCCTATGTGCCAGGCCTGGAGAAGGAAATGGCAAACCACTCCAGTATCTTTGCCAAGCAAACCCCAAATGAGGTCATGAAGTGTCAGAAACAACTGGAAAATGACTGAATTGATGTGTCAGGCACTGTCACCTTCCAGGGATACAAAAGACAAAATGGAACATTTCTTTTGCTCTCAAGGAATCTGTTTCCCATATTGTCTCTCATATGGACATATAAAATACAAGCAAAAGAAATATGTCAGTTATATACAAGGTAGTTATGGAGGGAGAGTACTTGAAGCTGGGGAGATCAGAAGAAGCTTGTAGAAGACGGTGGTTGACTTCCATCTTTAAGGAAGTGGGATATTCTATGAGGTAGAGACGAGGAAAGAGTTCATTTTAGGCCTGGTGGGAGGGGGTGGCTTGTGCAGAGTTACAGAGATGAAGATTAAGGTGCTATTTGTGAAGAATATAAAAAAGTCACGTTTGCCTGGATTGTAAAATGCTCTTAGAGTAGTTATATGTAATCAGGCTGGAAAGATAGATTGGAACCAGGTTGTGAAAGGCTTTAAAAGCCCAAACAGAAGAATTTATATTTTACTCTTGAGATAATAAGGAACCACTGGAGTTTATTGAATAGGGAAATAACATGGTTAGAGCTATACTTATAGAAAACTGCTTTGGGAGCTATTTGGAGGACTACTTAGAGTGAGAAAAGACTTCAGTCATGGAAACAAGTTAAGAGGCTATTGTAAAAGTCCAGGTGAGAGGTAATAACAGCCTAAGCTGAGGTGGTAAAAAGAAGGGCTCAAATGCTAGAGCTGTTTTAAGGGTAGAAATAGCAAACTTTTACAACTAATTACATATGTAGGACAAGGGAGAGTAAGAGGTGGAGGATAACAGTGAGGGACCTAGGAGACTAGAAGAAGGATGATGCCTAAAACAAAAAAGTAGAAAAATTCAGTGGCTACAGCTAGACAGCAATTTATCTGAAGAAGATCTGAGGAACCTGGTGGGCTGCAAGCTCAATATGAATCAACAGTATAACATGGAGGCCAAAACCTGTTAATGCTATCTTAAGCTGAATTAAGAGACCCTCTAGGTCTAAAAGGAGGTGGCAGTTGTTGTACTGTTGTACTCTGTTCTAGGTAGATTGTATCTGGAGTATTGTTCAGTTCTAGGTGTTCCATTTTAGAAGGGACATTAAGAGGTTCACGTTCAACCATAACCAGGAAACGAGGATGGGGAGTGGACTGGAAACCTTGCTGTAAGGACCGATTGAAGGAACTGGGGAGAACAGCGTATTTAGAGGGGCCATGATAGCTCTCCCCAAATATTCGAATGCCTCTCATATAGGAGAGGGATTGGATCTGGGATTGGGATCTGCTTGATCCCAAAGGGAAGAATGATAAATAACGGCTGAAAGCAGCTAAAAGGCAGATTTAGGCTATATTTGCTAGGGAAAATTTCCTAACAACAAAGATTGTCTAAAACTGGAACAATCTACCTGCAGATTGTTAGGAGAGGGCCTGATGCCCGCACCCTATTAGTTCAGGATTGATTTAAGGCACCAAATAAGACATTCATGAGTTGTTAACCCATTAACAAAGGGAGGTTTGCTTTGCCCTAATACAGTAAGGATGTGTATCTAGGAAAAAGTAGCATTCAGCTTTTACAGGCGTAGTATCCCTCAGCTCCATATGCTAATGGGTCTGGTCAATAGGGATGAGCCATAGCAACTCTTGTGGTCTTCAGATATCTGCCAAATTGGAAGGGCCCCAACTCCATGTGGGTGGTAACCAGAAAGTGGTATCAAGGGAGGCAGGGGCCAAGCAGGTCCTGAGAACAGCTTTATTGTCTTTTAGGGAAAACTTCCCACTTTCCCTGTCATAGGAAAATGGGAGGAACCCTAGTCCTATCACAAGGATGTATTAAGTTGCCTTTCCCTGGAGGGGAGCAAAGGCTGAATCATCCCTTATGATCAAAATATGAAGGAAATCTTAGCCAGGTCAAGCTTGTGTTAAATGGCCTCTGAAGGATTTTCCCACTTCATGATTTGGTAATTCTTCGAATAGATGATCTCTAAGTTCCCTTCTAGCTCTGACATCTTATCATCATAGGATCACAGGTCAAGATGGTACTGCAAGACCATCTAATCTAACCCCTTCATTTTACAGATGAGGAAACAGCTCCAGGATGGATGAGTGATTTGCCTAAGGTCACCCAGGGCACAGGCTCAGAGGTATGATTTGAACCTGAGCCATATGTCCCCAGAGATAATGCTCATTCCATTGTACCACAATACCCACAAAGCTGTCTATTTGTAAGGTGAAGAAGATCCCAGAGATGACCAATCCTCTTTGCTTGATGGCCTCAGACACTGCCTCAGCAGCAGGAGCAGAAGCAGCAGAATACTATTTTCTTACCTTCTTTTGACCCTCCTTACCTTTCTTCCCCCATCACTTCCCCCAGGAACTCTGATTAATCACTTGCCATCCATAGTGCTGGTCTTAGAGGACTGCACAGGTTTCCACTTTCTGCTTGCTTCTCCATGAAGAGTCCCAAATAAATCTATTTATCTTTCCCCTACCTGCTCCTTGATACTTGTATCTTCCAAGGTCTTCCTTCTTTCCTTCCTTCCTTCCTTCCCTCCTTTCTTCCTTCCTTCTTTATCTTTCTTTCTTTCTCTTTTGGAAAAATTAAAATTCTCCAAAGGGCTCAGCCAATTGCTTTTGAATGGCCACACAGTGATTTCTGACAAAGATCTCTTTCACAGGCCCCAAACTGCACTGATCCAAGCGGGCAGTAGAGAGACAGCCCTTTATGAATCAGCCTGTGTTAAAAGGTCAGTGACTAGAAACCTCCCTTCTCCTCCCAGGATTTCGGATTTAACAGTAACTAGAACTTTGAAGATATGATATAGAAGGGGAATGAACTTATTTAAGTGATTGAGACTAAGTCCTCAATCCCAGTATTTTCTGGAGAACTAGTCTGATGCCTTGAGGACAGTGGAAGAAAGGAGGGGAAAAGAATGGATGAGTCTTCAGTATTGAAGGATACAGGGACTAGAAATATTGGCAATAGGAGTTGAGACCCATAAATGGGGTATGCAGAGAAGCACCAATCCCCTTTTGATCACTCTTCTCCAGGAATTCAGGAAGACATCTATTCCAATAACCCTCAACCATGGAGGAAAGATCAAAGTGTGCCCTAAACCATATTCCCTTTCTTCCTTCACTCAATGAATTTAGTTGGTTCTTTTCCTTAGGATTTGGCAAGGAATGGGAATGGAGAATAGAAAAGGATTTTGAGTTTCTCTGGAACTCTACATTATTGGTATGGAGGGCCCATCTCATGACCATATTCCTATATAGCAGGGGTTGTTTCTGAGGTTTTGATTTTGAACACTTTCTAGTTGCCTACTCTATCTAGAGCATTGTTCTAAATACTGGAAGAGTTCCAAAGATAACATGGGACAAGAGTCTTATTCTCTTTGAGTTTGCAGATTCTACATACAACATATACACAGCTATAATGCAATTTAAGAAATCTCTTCGAAAGTCTACTATAATCCCACTGTTTCAGGGTCAGGGGAAGAGACCCTGTTGGCTGGGTTCTGGAAACTCATGACCAACCAGCCAATCCACAAGCATACATTAGGCACCTACCCTTTGCCAGGCACTATCCTAGGTGCTGAGAATGAAAAAAACACAATGAAAAAGGCTCTGCTTTCAATGAGCTTGAAGTCTAGAGGGAGAAGAGATGCATTTATTCATGTAAGCATGAGCAAAATAACCTCTTGCTTAGCCATTGTGCACTTTCTATTCTTTCCATGGCTTGAAGATCATCATGCCCAAGACTCCCTAGCAGGAATATGCTGGAGCCAGCTTGAACAGGCTCTCGAGAGCCGATTATTAAATTTTCATTGTGAGCATTTATACCTTGGAAATTGGCAAATGCTACAAATCAGGGGTTGGTCTATTATTTTGTTATTTGCTTAGACTTAAGATTTTTTTTCTTGGAAAGCTGAATTCTAAACATTTACCTACACATTGCTATACAGAGGTCAAACTGGAAGAAGACTGAAAGGCCATTAGATTTGGCAATTTAGAGATCCCTAGTAGCTGACAACTGGAGACTTTCAGCAAACTGCCCAGATTTCTGCCCCCCATCTCTGTCTCTGTCTCTGTCTGTCTGTCTCTCTCTCTATATACACACACACATATTTGTGTGTGTATGTTTACATATGTGTGTGTATTCTAGCATAACCCTGAAGTTGGCATCATGCCAAATAATTGTTCAGAAAGCCAATGAGAAACTACACTGATTTCTTCTACTCCAGAACTACATAAAAGTTAGGCAAAAGCTTGAGGACAATAGAACAGAAGGCCACCAGAAGAACCAATGCCAAAATAAAGTAGCCTCTCAGCACAACCAGAGAAGAGCAGGGGACACATACATCCTTAAAGGTCCTGTGTTGAAAGGCAGAAAAAGTGGAGGCCTCCCAGAGTGGTCAGAAAGCCCTAGGGAGAGGCCCTGAGGAATAGCAGTGACCAGTCACCAGAGACCAGGGCAATATTGGTACATCCCAAGCCCAGGAGCTTCCTTTTCCTCTGCAGAAAGGGCTTGAACATCCATCCAGTTCCTTGGACTTCAGAGATCCAGGGAAGCCTAATCCTTTGAGATGGAGGTCAGTGCAAGAACTAAGGGGACAAGGAATGAGATCGAGCAAGGCTAACTACCTCACTCAAAATCATAGCAGGGAGCAGAGATGTATAAAAATATTGAAAATCTAAATATTCCCCCCAAAGAATGAGCAAATGATTCCATAACAACTGCAAGTCTGGATTCAAAGGAAAAAATAGATTTTTCCACAAGTACTTCATGAAGAAATTAAGCAAAAAGGGGAAAATGCTAGAAAATGAAATAAAAGGTCTAGAGAAAATAATTATAAAGAGAATAAATAGAAGGGAAAATGGTAAACCTTATTCAAGAACTGAACCCCCTGAAAACTAGATTAGAGCAAACAGAATTAATGACTCTATGAGACAGCAAGAAATACTAGAACAAAAGAAAAGATTTTTAAATATAGAATAAGATAGGAGATATCTAATATTAGAAACAACTGACCTGGAAAAAACACCAACGAGAGATAATGTAAGAGTTTCTAGATGAACTGAAAACCATAACCCCTCCAAAAAGTCTCAACACCATTTAAAGAAACCATAAATGAAAACTGCCAATTTATTAGAACCGGAAGGCAAAGTCAAGATAGAAAGAATCCATTGATATTCTCCTGAAAGGAACCCAGAAGTGAAAAGTCCTAGGGATATCTTAACCATAATCCAAAGCTCCCACATCAAAAAAAATATCATAAGCACACAGAAAGAAGTAGCCATTAGCACCTTTAGCTAATTTCTCCTTTCTTCTGTCTACTATTATTATTAACATTCAGCATACCTGTCTTTTCAATTTTAGCAGCTCTTTGCAACATGCAACTCTTTCCCAGTGAAAGGGTCTCTTTGACAAAATATGGGAACATGGCAGCCCTCTAAAGGAACTCCATACACATTAGAACAAAGTGTATGTGTAAGGCCTGAAGAGGGAAAGCAAGGAGGCTGGAGAGAATTCCTTTTCATTTTGATTTACTCAGCTTTCTTCACTTCCACCCTATCCCCATATAGGACCGGGTAGAGCCAAGCAGCACCAGTATTCTCCTGACTACCTCCTTGCAAACCCTGGGGATTGGGGCTCTCCTGACCATATGTTTGAGGTCATAATGACTCCAGCTACTAATGGCCAAGGTAGCTGTGTCTTCTTGTTAATATTTCTCAACAGGCATCAGAGTTATTTTAGTAAATTAAAACAGAGTTATAGCCTATGGTAGCCTTCAGGATAGCTTTCTGCAAAATGCACAGAAGGGTCTTCTGACCTGAGTTTCCCTCTGCCCCCGCTTCTACCCAATTACTCCACCAAAGTACAGTGAATAAAAAAGGGCAAGGGTTGGTGTGGGTCTCCCCATGGCCACTCTGATGCTACCATCTCTGCAACAAAATGTTTTCCTTCCATAAATGTTGCTGACCTCCTTCCCCCCCTCTCTGTGCCCCCTCTCAAAGCCCAGGCGTGGGCCAGAAACAGGGGACTGTGTCCCAGACACTGCAGCTATTCAGCCTGGGCTCCTAGAACTGTGGTTACATACTAAGCAATTAGCTTCTTTAGGTTTCAGAGCTGTTCCTATTCTCCTCTGATGTAAATCAAAACCAGGGCCCCTCAATTCCTAGAAATTAAGCAGGATGGCAGAGTTTTCAAGTTGGCTTTCAGGATTTTTATGGCTGCACCGGGGGACAGGAAGGTTTAATTTCTTCCATACACAATGTCTCCAACCTGTTCTTGCTCAGACAGCTCCCTACCAAGCAGAATCAGCCTGTATTTTTAATACTACCAGGCCAGATTTGGATTGGGGATTATATGAGGTGACATATTCAGCCTACTGGATAAAAAAGAAAGGCCCTTCCCTTCTCTCTTCCCTTCCCTTCTCTCTTCCCTTCCCTTCTCTCTTCCCTTCCCTTCTCTCTTCCCTTCCCTTCCCTTCCCTTCTGTTCCCTTTTCCCTTCCCTTCCCTTCCTTTTTACCTTCCCTTCACTTTTCCCTTTTCCCTTTTCCCTTTTCCTTTTTCCTTCTTCCCTTCCCTTCCCTTCCCTTCCCTTCCCTTCCCTTCCCTTCCCTTCCCTTCCCTTCCCTTCCCTTCCGTTCCCTTTTCCCTTCCCTTCCCTTCCTTTTTACCTTCCCTTCCCTTTTCCCTTTTCCCTTCTCCCTTCTCCCTTCTCCCTCCTCCCTCCTCCCTCCTCCCTCCTCCCTCCTCCCTCCTCCCTCCTCCCTCCTCCCTCCTCCCTCCTCCCTCCTTCCCCCTTCCCCCTTCCCCCTTCCCCCTTCCCCCTTCCCCCTTCCCCCTTCCCCCTTCCCCCTTCCCCCTTCCCCCTTCCCCCTTCCCTTCCCTTCCCTTCCCTTCCCTTCCCTCTGGATGCAGTGGTTTGTGATAGGTCTCAGGACATAACCTTAGAGAGTGTCACTTAAAAGCTGCTTGTCCTGAAGACCCCAACACAAGCTCCTAGTGGTCTAAACAAGCAATATCCATAGTTTCAGACTTCGGTCGAAGGCCTTTTGTATGTTTATTGATACATTTTTTTTTTATGGCTAGAGTTCTTTGTTTTCTGTGACCTGAAGCACTTGAGGACATGAATTTTGTCTTTTCATATTTTATAAGGTGTTTTACACAGTAGTGAGTGCTTAAAGCACAAATTATTATTATTATTATCCTTCAATAGGCCTTTCCTGATTCTCCTAGTTGTTAGCATTCCATATGTGTGTATGTATGTACAAATATATTCATATATAGATGTTGTTTCTCCTTTGTACTCAAAGAGGACCAATGACATCACAATGTTGGGGTCAGGATATAGTATGTTCGACTGTGACAGAATAAAATAGTAAGACACTAAAATAGTGGGTCATGGGCAATGTCTTGACTTGAGCATAAATTGGATTTAAGTGAGGCAGAGTTGCGCAAAGTCATCAGCCTCACTGTCTCTTCAAGAGTCATCAAAGTCCAGTGACAGGACAAAAGTCAAGTAGGCTGGTCATGGCCCCGGATGCAATGTGTGACCTTGGTGTCTTCAATATCTGATGAAGCTCTAAGTGCTCCACAGCACCTTCCACTTTCATGACCACTGGAACAAATTGCTCTCATTTACCCATTCTGCTGGGGGAAGTCTTCACATTCCTGTGGTAGACATCCCCATAACTCATGGGTTTGAGGCCTGTTGGTTACCCTCAACCTGGTTTGGACTATCTGCTGAGATGGTTTTGCTGGGGTGTGACTGCTGCACATGCTACAGCTTCTTGGAGCCACAGGTGAGAAATGGGTTACAGGGACATACCAAAGGTGGATGAGAGGTCTGAATGGAGTGTTCAGGGATGACTAGCACCTCTGCTGTGAGGACATATATAGACAGATGATAGGTGGATAGAAATAGAGATAGACCCACACATAGACATGCATATATATACACACATAGACATAAATGTGAATATAAATATAGATGTGTGTGTATGTATACACACACACACACACACACACACACACACACACACACACACATATATATATATATATATACACACACACACATCCTGAATTTATTTATCTATGAACATCTTATGCTCTCCTAGTACAGGATTTTTAATTTTATTGTATCATAGACCCCTTTGGCAGTCTGGTGATATCTGTGGACTGCTTTTCAGAATAATGTTTTTAAATGCATAAAATAAAACACGTAGGATTTATATTGAAATAAAGTTAGTAAAAGATTTTTAAAAACCAAGTTCACAGTCCCTAGATTAAGAATTTCTGCTAAACTTTAGCCTCCTTGAGGGCAGGACCTATCTTACTTTTATACTTGTATATCCAGGGACTTATCACAGTGCATGGTAAATAGTAAGCTGTTAATAAATTATTATTGATTGATTATTATTAATAAAAATATTTATCATGAGGATAACAATGATAACATTGACAGAGGTAGTGTCAAAATCAAAGAAGGTAATAATTCCACTGGACTTGGCACTCACTGGTCAAACCATTTTTGGAATATTGGGAATCACAATTTAAGAGAGATAGTGACAAAATGGAGTGAGTCAAGAGAAAGACAACTAGGGTCATGTGATGCCTAGAAAACATGTCAGAAGAGGTGAAACTAAAGAAATATGTTATTAGTGTAGGAGGGATGGATTAGTTTAAACAAGAGACAATTTGGGGAGGGACATGATAGATGTCTTTAAATATTTGAAGGGTTCTCATGTGGAAGAAGGTATAGAAGTGTTCTGTGTTGCTCCCAGGGGAAAATTTGGACCAGTGAGTAGAAGTTATAGGGAAGCAGTTTTGGGTGAAGTACAAGCAAGACAATTTATACAGAGTAGAGCTTTGAAAAAGTGAAATAACCTCTTTCTGAAATTATCAATGACCTCAATCACTGAATTTAGTAGCCTTTTCTAATTCTTCATTCCTCTTGACCTTTCTGCAACTTTTATGCTGTCCATCACCTTCTTCTCCTTAATACTCTCTTCTCTCAGTTTTTTTACTTGACCCTACTATCTTCATACTCTTCATACTTGTGTGACCACTGCTTACCATCCTTTTCTGGATCTTCATCTAGATCATGTCCACTAACTATGGATATCCCTCAAGATTTTCTCCTGGAGGGAATAACATACACACTCAGTTGGGTATCTTATCCTACAGGAAAGTAGGGGGGAAGGGGATAAGAGGCAGGGGAATGATAGAAGGGAGAGAAGATTGGGGGAGAGGGTAGTCAGGAGCAAATACTTTTGAAAAGGGACAGGGTCAAAGCGGGTAGGATAGGATGGAGGGAAATATAGTTAGTCTTTCACTACATAACTATTATGGAAGTGTTTTGCATAATGACACATGTATAACCTATATTGAATTGCTTGCATTCTCAAGGGAGAGAATTTGGAACTCAAAGCTTTAAAAACAAATGTTAAAATTTGTTTTTATATGCCACCGGGAAATAAGATATACAGGAAATGGGGAATAGAAATCTATCTTGCCTTACAAGAAAGTAAGGGGGGGTGATAGAAAGGAGGGCAGACTGGGGGAAGGGGTAATCAGAATGCATGCCATCTGGGGGGGAGGGGAGAGATGGGGAGAAAATTTGGAACTCAAAATCTTGTGGAAATGAATGTTGAAAACTAAAAATAAATAATTTTTTAAAGAAGATTTTCTCCTGGGACCTCTTCTCCTTCTGTTGCATTTCTTTTGGTAACTTCAGCATCTCTTGTGGATTTATTTCTGAGATATATTTGTCCACCCTAACTTCTCTCCTGACCTTTAGTCTCATGTCTGTAAATACTTGTTTAGACCTTAAACTTGACATGTCTAAAACTGAACTCATCTTCCTCTCTCCCAAATCTCCTCTTCCCTGTTTCTGCCAAGGCCATCACCATCCTCTAGGACAGTTACTTAGGCTTACAACCTAGGTGTCATCCTCAACTTTTCACCAATTAATTGTCAAGTCTTATCAATTATACCTTTGGAATATCTTGCATAAATATCCCCTTTGTTCCCTGTTATACTGCTACCACTCTGGTGCAGGTCCTCACTGACTCCTTCCTGGACTATTTTAATAATCTGCTGTTTGGTTTCCTTGCCTGAAGTCTTTCCTCGCTTCAGCCCATCCTTCACTTACTTGCCAGATTGATCAGGCATGACCATGTGATGCCTCTATTCAACAAATCTAGTGGCTCCCTAGTACCTTCAGGATCAAATATAAAATCCCAGTTGCCTTTGAAAGCTCTTCATAACTTGACCCTTCCTACATTTCTAGTCTTCCTACATATACACTCTTTGATCCAGTGATACTGGTCTTCTTGCTGTTCTTCCCATAGAACATTCCATATTCCATCTTTGTACATTTCCAATGGCTATTCCTCATACCTGAAAATCTTATCCCTCCTTATCTCTGCCTCTTGGCTTCCCTGTATTCCTTAAGTTCCACCTAAAATTCCACCTTCTTCAATAAGCCTTTAATAATGCTAAGTCCTTCCCTCTAAGATTATCTCCAATTTATCCTGTATAATCTTGTTTGTGTGCAGTTGTTTGCACATTGTCTCCCCAATCAGACTGTGAACTTTTTGAGATCAGGGACTTTTCCCCCCTTTCTTTCTATTCTCATCAATTACCACAGCAGCTGGCACATAGTTGGTATTCAAAGAATGCTTGTTGACTTGACTTGCTTTGACTCTTGTAATGATGAGTTCCTCATTGCTGGAAATGTTCAAATGGAGCCTCCACAGCCATGTTATTGTTAGATGACATTTTACTGGTTGCATCAAGGCTGAGGATACTTCAGTTCCCTGGAAGAGATCATAGAAATTCAAAAGGTTTTGGTGTAACAATGTATTCATACAAGAAAAAAACCCAAGTGGATAAAGAATGTCTATCAAGATTGTGATATGCAATTAAGTGAGCAACCTATAGCATTCATCTATCAGCAAACATATATCTTGCACAGACAATACAAATGGTCAGTGAGTTGTGCTGCAGAAGAGAGAAGCAGAAGGAGAAAAGTGGGTTGGATTGCCTTTGAGAAACTGCAAAACTTCTTGAATGACCCTAAACTTCTACTAGAAACAAAATCTAATATTGTTAATGCCAATATTCTACCAGTATTGTTGATTGGTCTTCATGAAGTGACCATCACTGACAACTTAAAAACAAGTATCACACAGAGGGAAATGGAGAGGTGCATGGTGGGTAAGAGCAAGCTTTGACATACAATAACTATGGAACTTCAAAGAAGATCGGGAACAAAAGATGTCATTGGAAAAATTATGATCAAAGTGGAAAGTGACAAGAAAATCATGGGGCAAGAGTGAATGATAACAGGTAGATATCTTGAGTATTCTACTGATATCTTTGTGATACAAGAGAAAAGTGAAGAAGAATCCCAAGCACGTTGGATAGAAATCCTTGGGTAAATTTACGTGAGGTTGTAGACCAGAGTTGCACAGGCAGTAGATGGGTTATGGGCTACATTTATGAAGGGAAAATCCAAATTGATGAGATCACAGACTCATTAAATATATCATCGATAATACCATTTCACTAAAAAGTAAAAACAGAGTCCATGCATAACTCAGTTATTCAAGTGTGGTTTATTGAAGGACACAGTATACCTAGATATATACCAAGGTAATAGAGAAGGGTGCTAGAATGCAATTGTCTCTGACCTTCCTCCTAGACCTGCAATGGGGCTTTAAGACTGCACCAATGGTGGATTCCCACATCTATGGAAGGTAGGGATCTTCAGCAGCAGCACATCATTGGCAGCAATGGGATCTGAAGTTGAGTTGCTCTTGTTTATATAGAAAAAACATCTTATTTCTTATATAGTTCTAGTAAGAGTCTTCCAGTTGTTCTGGCCTTGAAGGCTTGGGGTCTGCAAGCCAGAGTGAATGTGACTAAGCTTGTGGTTAGTCTTTCTGAACCCTTGCTTGGAGTTTTTGGGGAACTGAGCCTTTGAACTTTGTTGTTATTGTTTGGAACACTTATACTTAGCAGTTTCACCTAATTTCATGGAATTTTTAGTTGAAAAGGACTCCCATGACCATCTGGTCCAACCAACACCCAAAAGAAATCTCTAATGCAAGACACCTCTGCTTGAAGATCTCTAATGAAGGGACACTTACCAGTTTCTCAAGTGCCCCCATTCCACTTTGGAACATTTCGAATTGTTAGAAAGTTTTCCTGACATCAAACCTAAACTTGCCAATTTGCAATTTTAACCCATTACTTCTGATTATGTCCTCAGGAGTCAAAAAGTCTACTCCCTTTTCTACAGGATAACTCTTAATATCACGATAGCCCTTAATATGTTTGAAGAACATATGGGGTGGGGAGAAAAGGAGGAAAATAAGGCAATGAAAGAAACAGAGGAAGCGCAGTCAGGAAGGTAGGAGGAGAACCTGTTACTGAAATTAAGGCGAGGAGGTAAGAGAGAGTATCATGAAGGAAGAGGCTGGTCAACAGTGTCCAATATTGCAGAAAGATCAAAGGGATAGAGGACTGAGGAACAAGCCACCGAGTTCAGCAACTAAGAGGTCACTGATGACCTTGGATAGAACAGTTACAGTTGAATGTTGAGGTTGGAAACCAAATTACAAGGGGTTGAGGGCTTGGCCAGCCTTAGGCTCTAGGAGAAACTGTGGTATACAGCCAAAGCTATTACTCAAATGAACCACCAATCTGAGGGCAGGAATAGCAGTAATTATTTAGATATTCTTGGAAACCCTGAAATTTTCTCTCTGTCTTATTTAGACTTTACTAACTTTTTCCTCAACTCCAGAACAGACTTGAGATTGTCAGCCCTTAGTCTTTTATTTCTTTTCTTTCCATATTTTTTTTAAAAAAAGAACCCCATTTCCTTCTCTACCCTTGCACCCCTTTCCCTGCCCCAATCCTTTGTGAGATTGTGTAGCATAGATGAACGTATCAAAATTTGTAACCCTTTCCACTGTGATACTTATTCAGAATGTAGGTTCATTTGGGTTTCCCTGCAAGACTGGCTTCAGGAGAAAACAAATCAAAAGGGAACAGAACCTCACAAACACTGACAGCTCAAATCCTTGCACAGGAAGGACCAGGAAAGCACATGACTGGCAGACTTGGCTTGGAGCGTTTCCTTTCCCCAAGTTAGAGCCAGACAGGTTATCTCATTCTTTTGGAGGCTGGAGCACATCCTTGCCTCTCTCTCAATAACCTGAATTGTTCTATGAGGTTTGTTACCCTTGCAATCCTGAAGGGAGAAAAAGAGATTTGCTAAGATTGCTGTTTTTCACACCATAAAGGTGTAGAAAGAACGACGTTAGATTTGGAGTCAAGTCCACTACCTATTACTTGTATGATTTTGGGTATATCCAGTTTTTGGAGGTGGGGGGGAAGGTAAGGCAATTGGGGTTAAGTGACTTGCTCAAGGTGACTCAGCTAGTAAGTGTCAAATATCTGAGACCGGATTTGACCTCAGGTCCTCCTGACTCCAGGACTGGTGCTCTATTCACTGTGCCACCTAGCTGCCCCAGGTATATCCATTTAACTTCTTGAGGCTGCAGTACTTTCATCTGTAAAATGAGGGGGTTGGATTAGCTGATTTCTAAGGTGCCTTACATCTCTAAAGTTATGACCCATGAAGTATATTGTCATTTCTTGTCATATTAATATGGGCTTACAGCCCCAGTGCTACTCAGCTGGTGATCCTGATTGATTAAGCAGCCGCCACCACAGTCACAGTCACCACAGCCAAGTCCAAAGAAGCATTTGCTCCAGAAGCAACTCCATTTGTCTTTTCATCCCTGACTAAATAGGAAGGAGTTATTTTGGATGGTTGGCATGATGGAGCTTTTACCTTAGTTCCGTAGTGACATCATATCCTCTTGCTCAGTTGCCCCTTTTCCAACAACTCTGTTCAGGGCATGGGAGTTAATTGAATCAAGACATAAGCTTTTGTGTAAAAGGGAAGTTAAGCATAGTGGCAAGGGATGCTTGTGGAAAATGTTAACACTTTCCTGTTGTAGCCAAGCCTGCTTGGAACTGAGCTTCAAAAGAACCTCATCTGGAAAAGGGGGTGGGTGGGAGGTGGACTGCTTGGTCTCTAAAGACTCTCCCAGTGCTAATACTCTATGAAGAGAAGAAAAAGTCTCCCCTGACTTCTTCTAAGAGTCCTGAGTGAGGGAGCTCAAGTGACATGTTTTGCCAGCTTTGTGACTAATAGTGGTCATGAATCAGATTTTTTCCCCCCTCAGTTTTTGCTTCAAGCATGGAGTCATGAGATTAATTTTCATTTTATGGGCAATGCTCTATATATAGGTTCAATCATCTGTCTGCAGCAAATTCCAAGGAAATAATTCCATCAGAGGCTCCAATGACATCATCAACCACGAGATAGGAGGTTCAGCCCTGGGAACCTCCAGGACCCAGTCTGAATTGCTTTTTGAAACCTTGGCTCCAGGTGAAAGAGATGCTGTTATGATTGGAACTCTGGTTGCTATAGAGACCATGTCGTTCCTCCCGTACCTTTGTGGCCGTTACGGTTTCTACGTGTTTTCCAGCTCAGGGGCCCCACATTTGAATCCTATGGGGCCAATCTTCTCCCTTGAAAGGCAACTCATCATCTTTTGAAATGCTGTTCTAGTCAGACAAAGCCTTTACTTTCCTGACAGCCAGGAAAGCTGAATTTTTGGGGTTTGGCCTCTTCTGCTATGCAATTTTGGCTTGGAGGTTTATTAGCTATTCATTTCTTATAGATTTTCTCCATTTGGACACAGCCTTCCTGAGACCTAAACTATTTGTTAAAAAAAATGTCTAGTAGACATTTCAGTTAGAAATTCAAAACCACTGAATAAAATTGTGTTTGGGGAGGTCCAGCAAGGAATTAGCAAAGCCATAGAGTAAATATCTAAGTTCTTACAAACAGACAGAATGCATTTGCTGTACACTGGTTAGATTATCTACTTAAAAGCTAAACCATTCCCCAGATACTCCCTCCCGAGTCCCCTTTTTAAAACACCATCTTCTTTGCTCTATGAGACTAGAGATAATCATGGAAGCTCAGCTATGGGCAAGAGAAGGAGGCCATGTCTAAATGAGGGCACAACCAGTTGAAAAATAAAACTCTAAATTATCAAGCCAGCTGTTTGGGCCATACAGAATGAAACTGATTTGATCAACCTTACTGAAATGACTGTTTTTAGTGTCACATGTGTGCTTATGGATTTGTATATGTCACAGAAACGTCTCCTGGATGGGACCCAGTGCCTTGGGAAGGCAAGCACTCAACAAGTTGATCATTGGACGATGGATGGAAAAAACACCCCTGACCTACCCTGGAGCCACAGACCTAGCATCATATATCCCTTCCCAACTTACCATAAGACTGCTAGGGGGCACCATAGTACATCCAGCACCAGGCCTGGAGGCAGGAAGACTCTTCCTGACTTCAAATCTGGTCGTAGACACTTACTAGCTGTATGGCCCTGGGCAAGTCACTTAACCTTATTTGTCTCAGTGTCATCATCTGTAAAATGAGCTGGAGAAGGAGATGGCAAACTATTCTAGTATCTTTGCCAAGAAAACCCCAAATGGGATCAGACATGACTGAACAACAACTTACCCTGCCTGATTTTTGCTCTTCTGTACAGGGTGTTCATTAAAGAGCTTTGGATCATGTTGTATGCTATGACATCCCTTTAGCTTGCTGAGAAGATTATAATCATCCAGCAGAAATCCTTCATCCCTCTACCTTCCCCCACCCAACTTCTCAAAAGTTTTCAGCAGCCTCACCCATTTCACCAATGAAGAGGTATCCCTTCTGGCCACCAACATTAATCCTCTAACTGTACCTTGACCTACTTCCCCCATGGCTCCTGCCAGGAAGCTCTAACACCGTATCTCTTCTCTCTCACCTGTCTTCGCACTCTTCCTGTCCACTGGCTCCTTTCCATCTGCCTACAGATATCTACAGCTTTCCAAAATCCTAAAAAAGTCTTCCCTTGATCTCTGTACCCCGTGTCATTACTCTCCTTGCTCTTCTCCTTTACTGATCAACTTCTTGAAAAATAAACTTAGGCTCTTCTTTTTGCTATCCATTTTATAATTTATGCTCTTATAATTCAACTTCTGCCCCAACCACTCTACTGGAATTGCCCAGGCAGCTGGAGGATAGGCACTGGGCCTGGAGTCAGGAAGACCTGAGTTCAAATCTGCCTTCAGACATCAACTAGCTGTGTGACTGTGGGCAAGTCACTCAACCTCTCATTTCCTCACCTGCAAAATGGAGATAATGGCAGCACCTACCTCAAAGGGTTGTTATGAGGATCACATGAGACAAAATTTGTAAAGCACTTAGTCCGGTTCTGGACATGCAGTAGGTGCTATATTAATGCTTATTCCCTTCCTTTCTCCCTTCCTTTCAAAAGTCACCAGTGACCGTTTAATCACCAGTTTCAAAGTCTGCATAGTCATTGATTTTCCTACAACCTTTAATACTGTTTGCCATCTCCGCCTACTAATCTGTATTGGCCAGCTTCATAGAGCCTGGCCCTGACTTAACTCTACAACCTCATTGGACATTACTCCCCTTTCTGTATTTTCTTTGATTCAGCCAAATTCACCTTCTCCCTGTTCCTCACTCACAACACTCATCTTCCCTTTCTTAGCCTTTGCATAGTAAGAGAACATCCCCACGCTTCTTCCTACCTCCCTGACCTCTTTTGAGGAGCAGTATTGTAAAGTGGTGAGTCTGTTTTAATTCTGTCTTAGACATCGTATAATCATAGACAAATTGCTTGACTTCTCACAATCCCAGTTCATTCATTCATAAATAAGGGATTAATAATATTTGCACCACATATTTTGTAGGGTTGGTCAATAATCAACCAACTTACAAGTATTTGTTAAGTACCATTGTATGCCAGGAAATGTGCTAGGCACTGGGCATATAAGTACAAAGAATAATGTAAGCCCTGCATTCTAATGAAAAAGAAAACAAGCACATGTAAAATATATATAACACAAGTATAATGTTAGTGAATGCACACATATATATACACACACAAACACAGAGTAGTTAAATGCCAGGCAATTTAGGAAGAAGGACAGCAGCCAGTGGGAGATGAGGAAAAGTTTCATGGAGAAGATGGTTCCTGAGCTGGGGGGACTCAAGTTTAAGGTAAGGAGGAAGTACATTCCAGGCATGTGGCACAACCAGTGCAAAGGCTAAGGGATCAAAGATGCAGTGTTGTGTGTCTGGAAAAGAGAAAAGGTCAGTTTGGTTGACTTGTGTAATACAAGAAAAGGAATGTGGCCAATGATGCCTGCTGGAAGCTTGGGGACAGGCTGCATAAGATCTTAAAAGCTAAACAGAGAAGTTTATATTTTATTCTAGAAGCGATAGGAAATCACTGGAATTGAGTAGGGGAGTCACATGGTCAGATCTTTGCTTAAGGAAAATTACATTGGCAGTGGTTTGTAAGGTGAACTGGAGTGATTAGAATCTTGAGGCAGGGGGACCAATTAGGATACTGTTGCGATAGTCCAGGCATAAGATGATGAGGGCCTGAACTAAGCTGGTAGTTATGTTAGGGGAGAGAAGGGATGGATGGAAAAATATTGTTAAGTCAGAAATCACCTGATTGGATACATAGGATGAGGGAGAACGAGGAGTTGAGGAAAATGCCAAGATCACGAATCTAAGACACTGGAAGGAAGGAGATGTTTGGAAGAGGAAAGGGTTTAGAGGAAAAGATAACGTGTTCAGTGTTAAACATATTCCATTCAAGATGTCTCTGGGACATTTAATTTAAAATGCCCAGCTGGTCCAATGTGTAGTTGGTAACCTGTGACTGAAGCTCTGGGAAGAGGCTGGAGTTGGATATATTTACATCCGACAGTGAATCGCTTTGAAGTGATACTTAAACCCATGGGAGTGGATGTGGGGAGAGAGAGAGAGAGAGAGAGAGAGAGAGAGAGAGAGAGAGAGAGAGAGAATATATATAGAGAGAAGATAAAAGGGTGCAAGACAGAACCTTATGGAACCCCCACCGTGATGGGGAGCAATGTGGATGATGAGCCAGCAAAGTAAGAAGTGGCCAGACACACAGGAGCTGAACCAGAAGAGAGTACTATCACCAAAATCCAGAAAGGAGAGAGTATTCAGGAGGAGAGGATGGTTAACAATATCCATTTCAGCAGATAAGGCAAGAAGCACCAGAACTGAAAAGAAACCATCAGAGTTGGCCATTACGAGATCATGCAGCTTCAGTTTCTGTAGAGGTCAGAAGCCACGTTGTAGGCTGCTTTATAGAACTAAGCAAAATAATAACAAAATATTCATCTGGAGGAGTATTTAAGAGTCTCATGGACCTGTGATATTGTCTTAAAATGTTCACTCAATGGTGGAAATCCCAACCTATCCGTCCCTGTTCTTCCTGAATGATTTTTAATCATCTTTTCCATTTTCTTAATCCTTTATATCCTAAAATCTAACTCCCCTACTTTCTCCTGCAGTTGCCCTTGGTCTTGGCAAATTCATTCTTTACCTCCTACTATGTACAGAGCACTGTTATAAATGCTGGGGAACACTAACATAGTTAACTCTATAATATACCTATATTAACAAGGCAATAATCACAATATAGATAATAATTGTCAATATGCCTATATAGTTCTGTATCTCAAAATATAAGAGACTCTCCATATAGAAGGTAGAAGAAGTAAACCATTTATTCAGACCCCAGAGAACCAGATCCCAACACCAATAAGCCCAATCCATCACAGCAGCAAAGAATTCAGTACACAGTATCACAGCAGAGATCCACTCTATTCCAAAGCCTTTTCCTCTCAGCAAGCTCCTCTCACCACATGTGACTTAGGCTTCCTGTGATGTAAGCAGGGCACATGAGCCTATTAATGGGTGGGAAAGATCTTCAAATTTAAATTACCATTACAGCCCCCTATTTCATAAATCCATGGGAGAAATGCAAAAGAAAATGCCATGCGAATCCCAAGAGGGAGGTCATTATTGATAGAAAAGATCAAGGAAGGATTTATGGAGAAGGCGACATGAGTTAGGTCTTAAAGGATGGTTAAGAATGGTGAAGAGGCACTTTTTAGGCACAGGGAATAAGGCAAACAAAAGAATAGAGGCAGGGGAGTGCAGAATTAAGTGGAGAACATAGGTGGAAACAGATAATAGGTCATTTCGACTGATGGGCAAAAGTAAGGTTAGCCTAAAAAAAGCTGAATGTCATCACGTTGTGGAGGGCAAAGGAGTTTGAACTTTATCCAGCAAACAGTGGAAGAGCACCTTATTTAGAGAAGTAACATGACCAGAGCCCTACATAAGAAAGATGAACATTGGGGGCAGCTAGGTGGCACAGTGAGTAGAGCACCAGCCCTGGATTCAGGAGAACCTGAGAACCTTCAGGTATTTTGACACACTTACTAGCTGTGTGACCTTGGGCAAATCAGTTAACCCCAATTGCCCTGCCTTCCCCCCTCCAAAAAAACTTAAAAAAATTTGGAAAGGGATAGGGTTTGGGGGAAAAGATAATGAGTTTTATATTGGGTATATTCTTTACCTTCCTCTATGCCTAATTCTGTCCTCCAAAATTTTGCTGGAATTGATTAATACAGTTATATACAACTAGAATATAGTAACAATTCACACAATTCTCTACTACTTATGAAGCATTCAGATCATCTCATTTTGTCTTCATTGTGAGGCAGGTAGGAGAGATATTATGGTCCTCATTTTACAGAAAGAAACTGAGTCTCAAGGAGATTAAATAACTTGCCCAAGGACACAGAGATAGTGAGGAGCAAAGATGAAGCTGGGACCCAAGTTTCTTCTCTCCCAGTTCAGCCCTTACTCCAGCCGCTAAAGATGTTTATGTGTGATTCCGAGTTTGTCTTTTCCTTGTATGTTTTTGCTAGTGTTTCCATTAGATTGTTTTTTAAAATAAAATTAATTTTTTTTCAATTAACAAAAATCTATTTTCTCTTCCTCCCATTTCCCTCCACCCATCCTATTGGAAAAGGAAAAGGAAACCCTTGTAACAAAGATGCAAAATTTCCACATTGGCCATGTCCAGAAATATATATGTCTCATTCTATACTTTGAGTCTATCACCTCTCTGGGAGGAAGTGGGTAGCATAATTCATCACCTGCCCTCTAGAATCTTAAATGATCCATTCATTCTGATCAGACTTCTTGTCTCTCAAAGTCATGTTATTATTATATAACTTATTCTCCTGTTCACTTAACTTTGCATCAGTTCATATAAGTCTTCTCAGATTTCTCTGAAACCATCCTTGTCACCATTTCATATGGCACAGTAACATTCCATTTACATTCACATACCACAATTTGTTCTGTCATCCCCCATTGATGGGCACCCTCTTAGTTTCCAGTTCTTTGCCACATCAAAAACATCTGCTATAAATATTGTTATACACATGGGTCCTTTTCTTCTTCCTTTGATCTCTTTGGGGCTTAGACCTAGTAGGGGTATCACTGCCTCTATTACATTTTAAGTTCTTTGAGGACAGGGGCCAAATCTATTTCTTTTGCTTGCCATCACAGCATCTGGCACAAAACAGTGCACATAGTGGGCACTCAAATATTATTAAGCAAGTTCTAAGATTTCTTAAGGGTCTCAGCAGTGAGCTGTCTATAGGATCTTCAGTTCCTGAGATTTGTTATAGGGTAGATTTGAAGCTCTGGATCTGTCTTGGAACTGAGTTGGCCTTTCAAGGCTCTGGATGTGCTGTGACACGGGGCTTAGCTGGGCTTCTGCACCCTGTTCCACCTGGACTTTCACCTGGAACCATTGACCACTAAGCTGCACAGAGGCCACGAATTGTAAGAGGATGGGGGATGGGCCTGCTAGATGTTGGTCTTGACAAGTGCTACTGATTGGGGGCAGGTAGGTGATGACTAGTCCCTGACAGTTGTCCCAAACATTTTTCAACTAGTGTGAGAGTCTGGCTGGTGACTGGGGAGACCTTTGTTGAAAGGAAACTGCATTGCACTAATGACTTCCAGCAGACCAGGAGATCCTGGGCAATAGCTACCATTGAGGGCCCAGGCGGATGGAAAGGGCATCTGCCTAAATTCAATCTTTTGGTGCTTTGGGGTTTTACTACAATTGAGCTCCTCTCCTCCCATTTAGGCTGCCCTGCCTTTGGCTGTATTGGAGGGATTCCACTTATGGAAGAGGACTGAAGCAGGAGAAGGGGGAGGGAGGTGGCAGAAACAGCAGCATCTGGGGCTGCAGTGATGTCACCCTCTCTGTCTGGGCCACGCCCCTTCATCCTGCAGCCAGGTGGGGAGGGGCAGCCAACTCTGGCTGCCAGAGAGACTCTGCTGTCTCAGCATCCCCAGCCACTGAGAAATGAGAAACAGAGACCTGGGACAGCAGCCACAGCAAGGGCAGTTTCAAATTGGCTGTAGCTACTACTGGGAGGGATGGGCTAATCAGGGCAGGGCACGGAGGCTGGAAAAAAAAAGGAAAAGGAAAAGAGACAGACGCCTGAGGCCGCCTTGCTGATGCAGGGTTTATGCCTCATTTCTTGAATAGAAAGAGCCTCCTGGGAAGGCTGCTGACCTTACTATAGGGGTAGTAGATGAGTGGAGGGGGTTGGGCAGAACTATCTGTCCAGAAATATCTACTATACTTCCAATTATTCTTGTCATCCATTTTCATAAATGAATGAAATGGAAAAGGGCATTTATTAAGTGCTTACTGTGTACAAAGCACTAGGCTAAACCCTGGGGATACAAATAGAAATGCAGACAGTCTTTACTCTCAAGGAGCTCACATTTCTAATGGGGTGATTGCGCATACAGGTTCCAGCTACAAGTTAGAAGGAAAGGCTCCGTGGCCTTTAAAGTGCATCAGTAAAACAGATGATAGTGCATTTTCTTTAACACCATTTCCCCTGATAAAATCATATCCAATAGTGCCAAAGACTTTGGAGGCCAGACTTTCTTTCCTGCATCTTCAGTCCTTGTGGCTGCTGAGGAGGTGGGGCTCCAGCTCCATCAGAAGCAGTTGCCTGGTTGTATCTCCACAGGGTGGAGCCAGACACAGGGCCAGTGATTTGATGGGTGCTTGGGCTTATGGGCAGATTAGTGGCCCTTGGTCAGCAGTTGGTGTTAGTGGTGGCAAGAAAAGTGGTCTTCCAAACAACACTCTCCCCAATAATGGCTGCAGGGCTCAGCTGAAAAGAGGACCTTTGGTTTGAGGGGCACTGCCTGTCCCCAAGGTGCCAGGATCCATGGTCCTAGGTTATCTCCATCAAGGTCTGGGGGCAGGTCTTAAAATACTTCTGGATCTATAAATCTTTTTTTATCTTCAAGACTTCCAAAGTTAATGCTAAAGCTAGAAGGACCCTTAGAAACCTTTTGGCCTAATCCTCTTGTTCTACAAATCCAGAGAGGTTACACATACACTTGCCCAAGGTCATGTAGCTAGTATTAAGTTATTATTCAGTCGTGTCTGACTCTTTATGACCCCATTTGGGGTTTTCTTGGCAAAGACTGGAATAGTTTGCCATTTCCTTCTCCAGCGTGTTTTACAGATGAGGAAACTGAGACAAATAGGGCTAAGTGACTTGCCTAGGGCCATACAGCTAGTAAGTGTCTGAGGCCAGATTTGAATTCATGAAGTTGAGTCTTCCTGACTCCAGGCCTGGCACTCTATCCATTGAGCCACCTAGCTGCCAATTAGCATTAAGAGCAAAGCCTTAACTCAAACCCAGGACTTTTGAGTCTTTGGACTCCTAATCAAGTGTTTCACTATACCTTACTTGCTTCCATATTAAAAGGAAAACAACCAGAGAAGTCCAGTAGAATAAGAGTATCCTAAAGCTAAAAGAGACCTTAAAGGTTGTCCAGCCCAGCCTCCCACTTTTTATCATCACCTAATACCATAGTTATCAGCTAACGCCTATTCTGGATTAATTGGCAACCAACTGAACAGAAGAGTCCTTTAGGTCATTGAGCCTGAGTGGTTGGGGGAGAAGGCAGAAGACCAGAAGGGAAAGTGAAAATGTAGAGGAAAGGATAGGGATTGTTTAAGCCTTCATCTTTATGTCCCCAGCGGGTAGCACAACATTTGGCACCTAATAGATGCTTGACGCTTACTTGTTGGTCCATAGATAATTTTGCATAGACTAGATTTCCACCTTTTGTTTTGGTTCAGTCATTCAGTCACGCCCAGCTCTTTATGACCCACAGCAATACTGTCCAGGGCATTTTCTTGGCAAGGATTATTGGAGTACCATTTCCTTCACCAGTGGATTAAGGCAAATAGAGGTTAAGTGACTTGCACAAGGTCACACAGCTAGTAAGCATCAGAGGTTGGATTTGAACTTAGGTCTTCTTGACTCCAGGCCCACCACAGTATCTACTGAGCCATCTAGCTGCCTTCTAGATTTCTACCTGCCCCTGGCCAACGAGTCTCTATCTGTACATCATAGTTAATCCAAAATTTTATGAAGTTGTTTCCAAGTCAGAGAATGCCAATGGGTTGCCCCAAAAGGCCATCTTAATTTTGCAGTTGGCTTTGAGCAAATAACCAGCTTACCTTGGTGCTTTGATATAATGTCTCACTCTTTTGTTATTTTATTGAAGCTTTTCCTTATAGCTATTAGCTCTCATATTCTAGCTGAGATGAGAAATCCAGCCTGGGTTATTTCTCCAAAACTCTAGATTCCTATCCCTCTTTACTTTATACCTTGAGTTTCTTATCTTTCTCTGGTTTTGCTATACTATCTTTGCCTAGAGAGACAATGTGATATAGTGGGAAGAAAACTGGATTTATATTCCTGTATTTTAGAAAACCTGGATTTGAATAGTTCTGATGTGGAGGACCTATGGTTTTTGGTCAGTGTGACCTAGAGAAATTTAATTAATCTGTGCAGGTCTGAGGCTCCTTGACTATAAAATGAGGGGATGAGGGGAGATAACCTTTAAGGCACTTTTCAGCTTTTAATCTAAGACCGTATGATTGCCCTGAAAAAGTATAATTCAGCCCCAGCGCCCTCAAATAACCTAAAAGAATAGGATGTAGAATGAGAGAAGGAATATTGAGGATGAAAGAGAAATATTTTTATTGTCTAAGGATCCATGATTTTATTGTATGGGTTTCTTCTATGCCTTAGTAGGTAATCTTCCTGGGTTTATGTGGCCAACAATAATTCATCCCCTGGTAGCCAATTTTCTGATGGTGAACCTCTTAAAATTTAGCTAGGTTGTTCTGGTATGACATTCTGTAGAGGCTGACTTTTCCACAGGATCCTAGAGTTCTATAAGAGAACCTTAAAAGTCAATGGCAAACAGATGCTGAAGCCTGGAGGTCCTCTGGCTCACTGAAAGGAATATGACTTAATATTCCATCTCACCCCTGGTGTTGGCAAGTCTTTTCTGTTTGTCTGTCCCACATGGATTTGGGGGTAGTCTGGCACCAGGGATATATGCAAGGGGCAATGTTTTTGTGCTTCTGCCCCAAGGTAGCCATTGTCATCCCAAGGTAGTTGGGAAGGGGGAAGGAGATAGCTCTTGAAGAATGTAATGAAAAAGGTGAAAAAGAAGTCCAAAGTCTTTGAGGGGGCATTCTTTTTGTAGACCAACTCAAAGTGGAAGGAGGGTCTTTTGACAAGAATCCATCCTCCTCAGAGTCGAAGCCAATGATTCATCTCGGGGGCAGCCCAGTCTTTGAAAACCATGCTCAAGACAATGGTGTCAAACTCAAATAGAAATGGGAGCCACTAATCTGTACACAAAGGATTCCTAGGGCTACATACTGACTTAGTTTTAAAATGTAATATTATCTATGTTTCATCATTTTAAAATTTATTTTGTTAAATGTTGCCCAATTATGTTTTAATCTGTTTCCATCACACTTGGGAGTGTTGTGGGCCATGCCAAGTGTTTGACACCTCTGCTCTAGGAGACTCCAAATTAACCAGATAATCTTAGGGGCAGTTCTACTCACTGAGATTTAATTAGGAACTGACTTTTGTCCTCAGTAAGATGGCAATGGGCATGTATGGAATGGCAAGGAGTGGAAAAATCAAAGGATCATAGACCTAGAGCTGAAAGGGAACTTCTGAAGCTTTCTAATTCAACCCCTTCACCTTATAAATAAGGAAACTGAGTTCAACGGAGGTTAGGTGACTTGTGTGTGTTTGCACTGATAGCAAACATCAGGGGTGGGATTTGAATTCAGGTTCTCTGACCACAGAGCTACTTCTGTTCCCATTTTTCCATGTTTTAAAGAACCTGGGTTCGTATCCTGGTTCTTTGTTTTATTGCCCGTGTGACCATGGCCAAACACTGGGCCTCAGTTTCATCATATATAGAGTCTGGGCATTGAACTAGATGTCTTTCTAGCTCTGAATTCTATGAAAATTGCCTGCAAAAGGGTTAGCTCTCAGGAAACTCATCAAATTGATCAGGCAACTGTCCTAGTCAAAATTCCTTATAGTAGCATAAGCATAAAATGCCCTTCCCCTCAGGTGTGAGTTGAGTACTTCTCAATTTCCCTTTTAACTTCAGCACAATGGAAAAAGGAACCAGGAAAGTTCAAAGTTAACTCCTCTGTCTCCCCAAAATGGTGATACCTTAGTCATTCAATGGCAGAAGTAGGAAAAGTTGATGTTGGTCTTAGGTCTGAGCTGTTCATCCATCACTACAGTTGATCATGGGAAACATGGCTTCACCATGTTTCTAGGTTATTTAGTTACCTTGCCTTTTGGCCCTCTCCAACAAGAATGTCAGCACCATAATAGGTTAATATCTCTGACACCACAAAGCTATGTTACTGTAATCTGCCATTCTAGGTCCTTGACAATTTAGCCCCAACCTAACTCTTTAATCTTATCTTCTACTCTTCCCTTCTCCTTTGTTCTACTAAGACTGCTCTACTTCAAGTCTCCCAAACACCTCTGTGCATTTCCACCTTCACACCTATTCCCCCTGCCTGGAATCCTTTCCCCATGTCATAAGTTGCTTAAGAGTGAGTATAAGTTGCCTGAAAGCTTTTGTGACTGCTTTGAACAGGAGACTCACAGGGGGTCATTTGATTTTTGGAGGAGACAGGGACATTAAAAATAAGGATGTTATAAGGATGCTGAGAAAAAAAATGTGTAAGAATCTGGGGATTTTAAGGTAATTCATGGCTAAAGTCCAGGGAAGAGGTAAGGAAGATCTGCATGAACTGGTGGGATAGGAATTGGAAAGAGGTTTGGTGACAGAAATAGCCTGACGAATAAATTATTGTAGATAGAGTAGCAGTTTGGATTATTGGAAAGAACATTAAGTCTGCAGTAAACGGAAATGGTTTTGAATCCCAACTGAGCTACTTATTACCGCGTAATTGTGAGCAAGATAATTAACCTTTGGACTTCAGTTTCCTCATTTACAGGATAGGGAGGAGAGAGGAATAGTTCCCAAGGTGTCTTGCCAGGTCTAAATCTATGACTGTTCTCATGGTATACTGGCGAGAGTACTGAATTTGTAGTCAGAAGGCCTGAGCTTAAGTCTTGGCTTTGTCATTTAAAGGTTATGTGATTTGGGGCAAATCTCAACTGCTGTTTTGTTTTTGTATTTTTATTCTCAGTACCCAGCACAGTGCCTGGCATATAGTAGATATTTGCTTGAAAAATTACCTGTTGGTTGATTGATAGAAATAGGTCACCAAAGTCCCTAGGTGTGGCAGCAGTCAAGTTAGGGAGCCTATTCTTGGTGTTTGTTCACAAGATTCTGATTTGGAGGGAAGAAGTGAGGCCAAGCCAGAACTGTGCCCATTAAAATTTGAAAGATCCAGCCAAGGAAGCTGAGATGGAAACAAAATAATTGGGTAGGTGAGCCTAACATTCATTGATTGAACCAGTATTGACCTCCTCCTTTAAGTCTGAGTTCTGATTTGGCTTGGAGAAAGCTCATGCTAAACCCTTCCTTGGGCAGTGCCCGGAACCATGTTCTCCCACTGAGGGACTGTGACACCATTCTATGCCAGCAACGGATTGTGTGGGTTGTGAGGTCGCTGCTGCCCAAGGATGGAGTCCAGGCTTGGAGAGATGAATGGAGGGGGAAAAAGGTGGCACAACACTTTCTCCACTTCCCGCATGGGCTGAATCTTTTCTCTCCCTTCCTATTTGGCCCAGGTATTGAATAGTCCTTCCCTGGCCCTTCTCTATTTAAAAGGCCCTGTTGTGGTGTCTTTGCGAAAATGTATTTATTTTGTTTCCTAAGTTGAGTGAACAGTGCATTGTGCCGGCTGGATTAAGAGAGCTCTGTGAGGCAGGAGAGGGATATTACATCTTACTTCATTGGTTGTTTGATATGAAAGAGTCCCATTCAGCAGAGGCCTTGGGCCCATCCAGGGCTCAAAGGGACTTGGGAGCTGGGGACGCTGCTTCTGACAGCCTTTTGTCTCTCCTCCCTTCCTCCCTTTCCTCCCTCCTCTAGGTGAAGAAATTGGTGCTGTGTGTGAGCTGGAGACAGGAGTTCCTTCCACTCCCACTCTATTCTTATTCCCTGAGTGTTTGCCCTTCTTCTTCAAGCCACAGAAGACTTTATCTGAATGACGAGCTGTGGTAGTAGGAGGTCCAGAGCTCAACTCTATCTATGCTGGGAGTGAAAGGTCGAGAGAAGTTAGGAGGCTGCCACAAGCTTAAGGGGATGGAGGTTAGAGCAGGTAACTGGAGGGTGGGAGATGTAACTATTTCCAACAGGCAGCTGTAAGTAATTTGTGAATTTAGGGAAGGGGGTCCTATGTTCTCTCTGGCCAGCTTCTAAGCTTTGGCCCAGATCTGGGGACGTGAAATTCCTTCCTTGCTCTTGCCCAGTTGCCCTGAGCCTGGCTTTTCTGACTCTCCCCTCACCTGTCCTGTGCCAAGTGTTAAGCAGGCTGTTGTTGGTTCTGGCCAGTCTACTTCCCTATGTGATTCTCCTTTTCCCAATACTCTTCTCATCACTGCCTGTCTCAGCCCTGCAAGCAAGATAGTGCAGTGATGGTCACCTGATCTGTCTCTAAGGCTGAATCCTGAAGACCTAGAAGAGCTTTCCTTCTTCTCCCTGTGGCTTTTAGGGTGGGGAAAATCTTGGACACAGGTCCACAGTTGGGTTTAGACTGCAGGACTCCAGGTAGAAAAATCTGTGGTTACCCTCAGACTCCAGTGCCTCCCTTTGCATTCCAGCTAAACATGTATAAGGACCTGTCCTGGGATTTCACAACCATGTAGTACCATTTTGGACTCTGAAATCAGAGCCATAACTAGAATGAGGTGACTGGGGCTTTGTTCCAGGTTGCCAAAATTTAGAGGGTACTTAGAGCACATGAATTTTTTCAACTGCTAGCAATGGCTGATTTTAGCACCTAATATCAAGAATAATAAATTAGAACAGGAAGCTGCCAAATGGTATTCCCCTTCCCATCATTACCCTAAACTCTTCCTCTCCTCCCTGGCTTGCCCCTACCTTGTCTCCTTTCTCACCTAGGGACATACTACCTACCAGCAGCAGGACATGCTCTTTCCAAAAGGTCTCTTACTCACAAGACTATACCAAGTTCATTTTGGGGTGCTTGTCGGAAATGCAAGTTATGGCTCTGCTATGAACCCAATGATACTGATATATCCACATTACTGGGAAGTCAGTGTGGTCTACTGGAAAAAAAAACACTGGAATGTAAAGACTGGAGTTCTTGTCTGGTTTCCTGCAGTGTGCCAAAGCAGTAAGAGAGGGAAGGAATCTTCAGGGGATAGTGCAGTGTTTACAAGTTCAGGAAACAACAAAATACGTATTCTAAGGATGATAGCCCAGTGAGGATTTTTTTTTTAACAAAACAAAACAAAATCCCAGAGAAGGACTTTTGTACTGAGCTGTCCAAAAACAGAATGACTTTGTCCAGAGGTAGGAGGTAGCCTGTGCTTGGAGGTCTCCTATCAGAGGCTGGATGACCATTTGTTGAGTATGATATGGTATGAACTCTCTTCCAGCTTTCAAATTCTGGGATTCTGTAAATATCCTTGAAGAAGTAGCTAAGTGGCACCATGAAGGAGGCTGAAGCGGTGCTCCAACCAATCAATTAAATAGGAATTGTGCTAGGCACAGAAGATACAAAGACAAAAATGAAACCATGCCTGACCTCAAGGAGCTTATCATATTCTACTGGAGGGGTGGGGGTGGAAACAGTGTGTGTACATTTATGCTAAGTAAATATATGGTAATATTGATAGGAGAGGTACATACATCTAGGTGAATTAGGAAGTACCTCACATAGGAAATGGCACTTAACCTGAGTGTTTTTAATGGGCTTATTTTATCTTTTATTTTTATATGATTTTTTAAAAATGTATTTTATTTTTCCCCCCACTACATGTTAAAACAATTTTTAAAACATTTTTTAAAAGTTTTGAGAGTTCAACGTTCCCTCACAGCCTGATCTGTGTCACGTTCTGTGTCCCTCCTTCTTACTTCACAAAGCTGGCCTTTGAATTTATCATCGGCCTTCTTGTAGAGGAAGAAGGGTTCTTCTTTTTTTTTTTTTTTTGCTTCCCTTCCTGCCTTCCTCCCTGAGATGGTAAGCAATCAGATACAGGTTATACATATGCAATCATGTAAAACATTTCCATCTTAGTCATTTTATACAAGAAGACTCGATAAAAAGAAAAAGAATGAAAGAAAGTGAAAAATAGCATGTTTCAATCTGTATTCAAACTGTCAGTTCTTTCTCTGGAGGTGGAGAGTATGCTCCATCATTAGTCCTTTGGGATTTTCTTGGATCATTGTATTGTTGAGAATAGCTAAGTTGTTCACAATTCTTCATCAAACAATATTGCTGATACTGTGTATTACATTCTCCTGGTTCTGTTCATTTCACTTTGCATCAGTTCATGGAAGTCTTTCCAGGTTTTTCTGAAATCATCCTGCTTGTCATTTCTTATAGCACAATAGTATTCCATTACATTCATATACCACAGCTTGTCTAGCCATTTCCCAATTGATGGGCATCGATTTCCAATTCTTGGGCATCACAAAAAAGAGCTGCTATAAATATTTTTGTACAAATAGGTCCTTTCCCTCTTTTTTGATGTCTTTTTTATGACTTTGGGTTATAGACCTAGAAGTTTAACCTGAGTTTTTAAAGAAATTAGGAATTGTAAGAAGAAAAGGGAGCTCAGGGTGAATGGCCTCTGCTTTCTCAGTAAATTATGCAGTGAGCTCTTCTGCTCTTTCTTTTCACTCCTTTCCCTACCACTGTAGCTGTGTGACCTCAGGCAAGATCACTTGACCTCTCTGAGTTTCCTCAAAAAAGTGAAGATAATCCCCATGTGCCTTAGATGAAGAATAGGAAAGCACTTTGTAAACTGTGAAGTCCTACCCACAGGATGCATGGTTTATTGTTGATTCCATATGGAATCTGAGTCCCAAAACCCATTGGTATGGGATTCTCTTCAATGACCCATGCCAGAGGGAGGGGTGGGATGGAGTTGAAGAGAAGAGAGAAGGGAGTTTCTTCAGTGTCCTCACTCTCTAGGAATCCCTTCACTTTCTTTGGGCTCTCTATCCTCTTCAGGCTCTGAGTGTCGCAGTCTCTTTGGGAACTTCTGGCTTCCGGTTTTGAGAGTGAAGATGGACAAGGCCATCCCCGCTTTAAGGGAAAATAAAATTCTGGGAAGAAGCTGGTATGAGAGGAGTTAGCAGTTCTCCACCATATCCCTATCCCTAGCTTCAGAGAGTTTCCTCTTGGGTAAGATCTGACACTCTCCTTGTTGAGTTGAGTTTTTGTTGTAGTTCAGTTGTTTTAGTCATGTCCAACTATATATGACCCCATTTGTTGTTTTCTTGGTAAAGATACTGGAGTGATTTGCCATTTCCTTCTTCAGCTCATTTTATGCATGAGGAAACTGAGGCAAACAGGGTAAAATGACTTGCCCAGGGTCACACAGTTAATAAATATCTGAGGCCAGATTTGAACTCAGGAAGATGAATCTTCCAGACTCCAGGCCTGCCTCTGTATCCACTGTGCCACCTCCTGTTATTATTCCATTTTAGGTTACCTTAATAGAAATACAGTGTCCAGAATGAGGTGCCTTGAGATGAGTTACCTAGCTCCCAAAGTGACAGCTCCTTCACTTTGTATCATCCAGTATATGTTCTCCTATGTAGATTTTCCCTGATTTCTATTTTGCTATTGACTTGGATAAACGACTTTCTTGGCTACCTACTATGCATATTCATTGTACTGGTATTCAATAGGAAGCAAGCATTAGCTATAAAGTCCCTCTTTCGCCATTAAGAAACAGTGATCAGAAACTGAGCAGAAATCTGAAAACCCCATCTCCTAGACTGATAATATTTAAGGGAGCAGATAGATATATTTCTAGCCTGGTACTCCCTCTCTCTGAGGAGAGCAAAGAGGTTGAATTTCTGGCCTTAATCTCCTGCTTCCTCTCTTGGCAGGAATTAAAGTCTTCCTTGGAGAAGAATGGGAGCAGAGAAGGCCAGAGATGTGGATTTTGCCTCCCTACAAGCTACATGATACACCATGCTACATTCGAGGGACGGCCCTCACTACTCATAGAATCCTATTTTTTTCTTCCAGCAGCACAGAGAAGCTTGGCAATTAGACCCCCACCTCCTATTACTAAAACAACAGTAACAAAACAAAAAAGAAAAGCAAAAAAAAAAAAAAAAAAAAGAACCCTTCTTCCTCTACAAGAAGGCCGATGATAAATTCAAAGGCCAGCTTTGTGAAGTAAGAAGGAGGGACACAGAACGTGACACAGATCAGGCTGTGAGGGAACGTTGAACTCTCAGCTCTCTCTGTCAGAACAAATCTTGTTTCAGTTCCTCCCGAGAGTGAGGGCTGGCCCTCCCTGAGAAACAGTTAGGCCTTTCTTCTTCAGATATGGTTCTGAGGGAGATGGCCCATAGAAAAGTATCTTGGTGGGGTGTGGAGGCCAGGCCTTCAGTCCTGGACATGACCTGGTGCTAAGCCTGGTAACAGAAAATGGGCAGTAATGGGAAGGTCAAGGAGGAGACAAAGTACACCCACCCTGGGCATGATTTAAACACTTATTCAATACATGTGCTGACCTCGCATGAGACATGACATAATCTTGGCCTAGGAGCGCGCACAGGGTCTGGCGTCTCTAAAACACTGTTTCCTTATCCCAAGAACAACACTTCCAGTCTTGGGTGGGGGGGCCGGGGCTTGAGGGAAGGGGGTGGAATCAAATTTAGTTAACACTGTTCCAAAGCTATGTTTTGCAACTCCCTTTGCGTGCCTGAGCCCAGGGTATGAATGGGATAGGATAAATGACCATAAAGGTTGTCTATCAAGGAGTTAGTGACACCACCTCCTGCCTCCCTCCCGACTATTAGTTAATATTGGAACAATCTTTTTCCACCTGATACATGTTTCTCTTTCTCAATAAATCATTAGAATGCTACATACTAGTTTCACAAATTTAGAGCTAGAGGACCACCTAGATGTTATCTAATCCAATGTTTTTTAATTTTAACAATGAAGAAACTGAGGAATAGAGGGGTTAAGTGACTTGTCTGAGATTACACAGCTAGTAATTAGTGAAACTGAGATTTTTACAAATTCTTTTCTTTTTCTTTTTTTGGAGGGGGGAAGGCAGGGCAATTGGGGTGTAGTGACTTGCCCAAAGTCACACAGCTAGTAAGTATGTCAAGTGTCTGAGGCCAGATTTAAACTCAGGTCCTCCTGACTCCATGGCCAGTGTTCTACTCACTGAGCCACCTAGCTGCCCCGCCCTGAAACTGGGATTTTAACAAAATTCTCTGACTCTGAAAGTCAACACTGTACCATGTTGCCTCCTTGGAGAGATTCCATTTAATTATGTATCATTAGAATGGAATTAGCAATCAGAATTTTAGTGCTGGGAGAGAACTTGGAGATTCCAGTCTCTTAATTTCACAGTTGAACAGGCTGAGCCAAAGAGAGTTGACATGACAGTAACAGGGCTGCATAGCTAGTTAGTGAGGAAGCATGGGGCTCCATACTCTGGTCCAAATGCCTCTTTTCATGACATCACCATGGCTTCTAACCAAAAGCACCACCATCATCATCATCTCTCCAACCATCCAAAAACCCCCACTACCTCCTGAAGTGGGGTGTGTCTCATGTCTCACTATCAGATGGTCCTCATTGGGAAAGGGGACTCACTGATGATGCAAGTTGCCCAAAGGTCTTGAATTAGAATGGGGACAAATTTCTGGGGAGTTAAACTTGAAAAACAAGAGGGAAATTAATTTCTCAGCGAAAAAGTTTTTTCTCCTTCTCTGGGGAGGACTTGTTGGCCATGAATGTTTTTGAAACTGAAACTTTAGAAACAAAGACTAAATTTCTGCTAAGGTAAAGAGCAAAACTGAAGTTGGATCTCCAGTGAATGACCTGATAACAAGAGAAAGGAAGCATCGATGAGACCATCCCATGGTTGATGATTCGAAAAAAATTCATTTGTTTATTTATGTATTTCGTTTTTCTGAGAACTTGTAGCAGGCTGTCTCTGCTGCAGACCTGCCCACTATAGCCTTCCCTCTTCTGGAAATTTCCATATCCACGCTAGAAACTTTCAAGCCCCATAACTGCCAACCAAATCCTAGCATCTCTCTGCCCACGATATCAGAGATAGAAAATCAACTTGATGAACCTAAGCAAGAACCTACCCTTTCCTTATAAATAATACACATGATCTTCTCTTGCCTAGTGGAGAGGAGATGAGACCTTCAGCCATCTCATGCATGGACTAATAGCAGTGGACCCTTTTATTAAAGGAATTTTTTCTGTGAAGTTTGGATTCAGTCAAAGGGCTGCATTTGAGGACAAAGAGGGCCATGTGTGGCCTTGAGACCATAGATTCTTGACCTCTGTCCAAGGGCAACCTTTCTGCAGTGTGACTGCTACCCTACTCCACAACTCTTTACTCTTCCTTCCATGGCCTAAAGACCATCTTGAAGTCCTGAAGTCCAAAAATTTCCTTGGTAATTTCCTTCCTTTGTTGCTACTGGCCATCTCTCCTCTTTCCTCTCATGCTCTTACTCTGTCTTATGTGCATTAGAACATAGGATATTATACGTACCATACTATAATATAAACATATATACTATACATTCTATGTATACCACAATATAAACATACTATAATAAAACCCTATTGCTTTATAGCCTTGTTGGTCTGTCTAGTTGTTTTATGAAATCTGATTTTTCTGTGAAAAAGCTAGAGCAGATAGGGACACCACATGAGAAGAGGTCAAGGACTCTTTAAAATCTGGTACCAGAAGGAGGAAAGATAATGATCTGTGAGAAATGAATATTATATTTAATATCTCTTATCTTAATTATCTCTTATATTTAGTAATTAATTATTGTATTAGGACCAAGGTTTTTCCCCTTTCCTACTTCCTCATCCAGAAACCATTGTGGGAAATCTCGCAAAGATTTACACAGGCCCAGGGAGGGGGGGAAGGGCCGGGGTAGGGGGGAGCCAAGATGGTGGCTGGAAAGCAGGGACTTGCCTAAAGTTCTCCCCCAGGACCCCCCAAACACCTATAAAAATGGCTCTTAACAAATTCTAGAACTGCAGAACCCATGAAATAGCAGAGGGAAGCAGGGCTCCAGCCCAGGACAGCCTGGATGGTCACTGGGTAAAGTTTATCCCACCATGCTGGGAGCAGAGCAGAGCCCAGCGTGGGCCACGCCCGGACCAACCAGACCAGGAGTGGGATGGAACAGGCCTTAGTGCCCTGAATCAGTGAGCTCTGGCACTTACCAGATTTCTCAACCCACAAACACCAAAGACAACAGAGAAGGTTAGTGGGAAAAAAACTGCGGGGACTGAGTGAAAGGAATTCAAGGTTCAGCCACCGCCCTGGGGGCAGTGGAGATGGTGCAGCTCTGAGGCTGCTTACAGAGCTACAGCTGCAGTTGCTTCCAGCCCCAGGCCTACCTGGTGGGAGTAATTGAGTGGCAGATCTGAGCAGGAGTGCAGAGCCTGCTTAGATCTGAGTCACAGTTCTTGGGGGAGGAGGAGCACTGGTGTGGCAGAGCTTGCTGTGTAGAAATAGCTCTGAAAACAACAGTGCAGCCCCTCAAGCTTGGGACAAAGTACTCTATACTCTACATACAGTCACACCATGACAAAAAGCTCAAGAGTCAAGCAGTTGGCTGGGAACATGAACAGGCAGTGAAAATGCTCTCAGATTGAGACTTTGGAATCTTTCTTTGGTGACAAAGAAGACCAAAACATACAGCCAGAAGAAGTCAACAAAGTCAAAGAGCCTACATCAAAAGCCTCCAAGAAAAACATGAACTCATCTCAGGCCATGGAAGAGCTCAAAAAGGATTTGGAAAAGCAGGTTAGAGAAGTAGAGGAAAAATTGGGAAGAGAAATGAGAGTGATGTCAGAAAACCATGAAAAACAAGTCAATGACTTGCTAAAGGAGACCCAAAAAATACTGAAGGAAATAACACCTTAAAAAATAGAGTAACTCAAATGGCAAAAGAGCTCCAAAAAGCCAATGAGGAGAAGAATGCCTTGAAAGGCAGAATTAGCCAGATGGAAAAGGAAGTCCAAAAGACCTCTGAAGAAAATACTACCTTAAAAATTAGATTGGAGCAAGTGGAAGCTAGTGACTTGATGAGAAATCAAGATATTATAAAACAGAACCAAAGGAATGAAAAAATGGAAGACAATGTGAAATATCTCATTGGAAAAACCACTGACCTGGAAAATAGATCCAGGAGAGATAATTTAAAAATTATTGGACTACCTGAAAGCCATGATCAAAAAAAAGAACCTAGATATCATCTTTCAAGAAATTATCAAGGAAAACTTCCCTGATATTCTAGAGCCAGAGGGTAAAACAGAAATTGAAAGAATCCACTGATCTCCTCCTGAAAAAGATCCCCTAAAGAAAACTCCTAGGAATATTGTTGCCAAATTCCAGATCTCCCAGATCAAGGAGAATATGCTGCAAGCAGCCAGAAAGAAACAATTTGAGTATTGTGGAAACACAATCAGGATAACACAAGATCTAGCAGCTCCTACATTAAGAGTTGGAAGGTCTTGGAATATGATATTCCAGAGGTCAATGGAGCTAGGATTAAAACCAAGAATCACCTACCCAGCAAAACTGAGTATCATGCTCCAAGGCAAAATATGGATTTTCAATAAAGAGGACTTTCAAGCTTTCTCAGTGAAAAGACCAGAGCTGAACAGAGAATTTGACTTTCAAACACAAGAATCAAGAGAAGCATGAAAAGGTAAATGAGAAAGAGAAATCATAAGGGACTTACTAAAGTTGAACTGTTTTGTTTGCATTCCTATGTGGAAAGATGATGTGTATGATTCATGAGACCTCAGTATTAGGGCAGCTGAAGGGAATATATATATATATATATATATATATATATATATATATATACATATATATATATATATACGTATATATATATATATATATATATATATATATATATATATATATATATATAGACAGAGGATACAGGGTGAGTTGAATATGAAGGGATGATATCTAAAAAAAATCAAATTAAGTGTTGAGAGAGGAATATATTGAGAGAGGGAGAAAGGGAGAGACAGAATGGGGTAAATTATCTCACATAAAAGTGGCAAGAAAAAACAGTTCATTGGAAGAGAAGAGGGGGCAGGTGAGGGGGAATGAGTGAATCTTGCTCTCATCGGATTTGACCTGAGGAGGGAATAACATACACACTCAATTGGGTATCTTACCCCACAGGAAAGAAGAAGGAAGGAGATAAAAAGGGAGGATGATAGAAGGGAGGGAAGATAGGGGGAGGAGGTAATCAAAAGCAAACACTTTTGAAAAGGGACAGGGTCAAAGGAGAAAATTGAATTAAGGGGGATAGGATAGGAAGGAGCAAAATATAGTTAGTCTTTTACAACATGAGTATTGCGGAAGGGTTTTGCATAATGATACATATGTGGCCTATGTTGAATTACTTGCCTTCTTAGGGAGGGTGTGTGGGGAGGCAAGAAGGGAGAGAATTTGGAACTCAAAGTTTTAAAAGCAGATGTTCAAAAAAAAGTTTTTACATGCAACTAGGAAATAAGATATATAGGCAATTGGGCATAGAAATCTATCTTGCCCTACAAGAAAGTAAGGGAAAAGGAGATGGGGGGGAGTGGGGTGACAGAAGGGAGGGCTGACTGGGGAACAGAACAATCAGAATATATGCCATCTTGGAGTGGGGAGGAGGGTAGAAATGGGGAGAAAATTTGTAATTCAAACTCCTGCTGAAAACTAAAAACATTAAATAAATAAATAATAATTTAAAAGAAAAATATTTACACAGACCAAGATCTAAAAAGACAGTAAAAGAAATTCTAAGTTTGGGCTAATGGGTGTATTCCTGCTCATTGTGTTTACTCAGACAGGTCTGGGAAAATGTTAATCTTCTCTTTTGTCTTAACAGCAGAGATGGAAATTGAGGGCTCTTTGACCAAGATTTGAGTGACACAGATCCTTACCACAAGGCCTTCATTTTAATATATCTCACCTCTAATTGGGTTATCCAATGAGAGTTGATTACCTCCCTTCAGGAACACCTACACTTTGAAGGGCATACAAGCTGTCAGCCCACCACCATGAAGGTCTGAGAGAGAGGGCCAAATGACTATCCTTTTATTAATAATGTGCTGGCCTTATTCATAACATTATTAAACTACCCTGAAACTATGTCTCTTGGAATTTTTTTTAATCATCACAGATAGCAGTAAGGGAAGACTAGAAAATGAAGTGATAAAGTGCTACAGAGGGAGGTCTAGGGTTCTATTGCACCTTTTCTCTATCAGCTAACAAAAAATCAACTTAATTTTCCTCCATCTTCCATACTAGTTTGGGTCACATTATTCAATGGATCCAGGTGGGATTCATGGCTCTTTGGAGAAATGACCTTTCTGGGCCTACAGTACCCCTAAAAGAGGAGTTAGGCCCAATACCACCTACATTATTGGGACTTTCAAGTCTGGTCTAGTAAATCCAGAGCACTTAATTAGAAATAAGACTTGAATTCTAGTTCTGGCTTTCTCTGCACAGAGATATCACTTCCTCTCTTGGGATCAGTTTCCTTATCTTAAAAAACTGATTGGGTATGTAGTACATGGTTTCCAAGCCTCCTTCCTAATCTAAAAATTTATGACTTCTATGAAATACTTTTCTCTCCCCCATCACTACTCCCCCTCTCCATGCTACCTTATCCTGCACAGGATCAATTGTAACTCAGCACCAAAGGGTTTGATTGAAATTGAATAGCTTCACAGACTCTTTTCTCTTTTGTTTTGTTTTTTTTTCTATCTAATAGTTTCTCCCATCTGTTATAACTTTTCTATGCAACATGATTAATGTGAAAATGTGTTTAATAGGAATGTATGTATAGATCCCATATCGGATTTCATGCCATCTTGGGGAGGGAGGGGGGAGGGAGAAGGACAAAATTTAAAACTTATGGAAATGAATGTTGAAAATTGAAAATAAATAAATTAAATATTAAAAATTAAAAAAAAATTTTAAAAAGAAATTGAATAGTTTAGTTCTATAAATATCCAATCCTTTGTTAAGTCACTGGAGCCCAGGCCACTTCTAGATCAGGTCCTCCTCCCTGTGTGTCTGAGGACTCAGGTGCTCTTCATTTTCTCATTCCTAACCCTTGTAGTGTTCATGAAGATGAGTTTCTGTGGCCATGAGCAGCTTTGGATCATCAAAACAAACAAACCTCTGTGCAGTTTCTCAGAGGTCATCCAGCCTGTTCTTCTACTCTCATTCAACTCTGAGCTCAGTGCATTGTCCCCCTGTCACATCTGTCCAAGGTGTAGGTGGTGATAGACTAATTCAGTGGGCTGCCCATCCAACTGAGTGTTGCGAACGCCGTAATGTGATCATAAAGAGAGGTGTCTGGACATGGAGCAGGAGTAAGGGGTAACAATTAGCCTGAATGTCACACTGGGATGGGTACAAAGTACTAAAAGAATCAGAGGAAGGCACCCAGAGCATAGATCTTCCAAGGAGGACTTACGGAAAGACGTGAACAAGACTCATACATGGTGAAGTTGCTGTGGTTGGGCTATGATCTGCAGTGATTGAGGGAGTGCCCATGCTAAAAGGATTACACTTGGATCTCCTGAAGTAATTATTTTTTCTTTAAATCACATCTCAGGCACATAAAAATTGGGAAAGGCACTGCAATCAGGGAGACCTGAGTTCAAATGTGACCTCAGATTCTTACTAGCTGTGTGAGCCTGACTAAGCCACTTAACTTCTGTCTGCTTCAGTTTGCTTAACTATAATTGGGGATAATAATAGCAGCTATTTTCCAGGATTGTTCTGAAGATCAAATGAAATAATACTTGTAAAGCTCTTAACACGGTGCCTGACACATAGTAGGTGCTTAATAAATGTTTGTTTCCTTCCATCCTGTCCAACAGAATGTTAACCTGCTGAGGACAAATGTTGTTTCATTTAATCTTTGTAGCCCCAACAACAAGCACAGTGACTGACACATAGCAGGCAATTAATAAATGCTTGCAATTTGATTCATTGATTGGGGATCAAGTTAAGAGAAATCCAAGTTAGGACTGGATCATGACACAATTAGATGTTTTTATAAGTGATTAAATAATTAGACCTAAAGGGTGTTCATTAATGGACTAAAGTCAACCTGTACAGTGCTATATAGAGGAGTATTTCCAAGCCCTGCACTATTCGTAATTTTTAGAAGTGTCTTAGATGAAGACATAAATAGTATGATTAATAAATTTGTGGATGACATGAAAATGAAAGGGCTGAAATGAAATGAAATATTCTGGATGACAGTATCAGGATCCATAAAGATCTTCACAGTCTGTACAAATGGGCCAAAAGTAACAAAATGAAACTTACTAGAAGTAAATTCAGAATCCTGCACTTAGATTTTTTAAAAAAGTCTTAACTAAACAGATACAGAATGTAGAAGATGTGGCTTAATACAATTTATGTGAAAAGGATTTGGAACTTTTAGTTGACTGTTAACTCGATATGAGTTAGCAATGTGATGCCTGCAAAAAAACTGATAATTCCATTTTGTTGTTGTTCGGTGGTTTTTTAGTCATGTTTGATTTTTTCGTGATACCATTTGGGGTTTTCTTGGCACAGATATTGGAGTGTTTTGCCATTTCCTTTTCCAGTTCATTTTACAGATGAGAAACTAAGGCAAATGGGGTTAAGTGACTTGTCTAGGGTCACCCAGCTAGTAAATGTCTGAATTCAGATTTGAACTCAGGGAGATGAGTTTTTTGACTCTGGGCCTGGCACTCTATCTACTGCTCCACCTCTTGTTATTATTCCATTTAGGTCACATTAATAGAAACATAGTGTCCAGAACAAGAGAGTTAATGCCACTCTGGGGCTCTGAGCTCATCACAGCACATGTAGAATATTGTTCTGGATACCACATTTTAAGGAATAATTGACAAACAGGAGCATAGCCAGAGGAGGATGTCCAGACTGATAAGATCAAAAGGATGATGTGTGGCCTTGAAGTCTGACTCTGGGTCTTCTCATGTCCTCCTTGATACTTTTTCCCCTCATACAGAGACTTCTAGGGGTTCAGAATTATGTCAGTAAGATATTACGAATATGCCAGGGCCTTGTTATTGTATTTTTTAAATACAGGGTGTCTCCCAAATCTTGGTGCCCTTTAGCTTAAAAGGCCACAAGACTTTGGGGACACCCTATATTTTAGCTTTAAAAGGCACTAAGACCTTTGGGATACTGTGTATTGATATCACTCTACGGGAATTGGTACCCAGGACTTCTAAAGTACTGATGCTATTCTGTGGGAAGTTGGCACTAGGAAGTAAAACCACACAAAACCACATAACCTCTTCAGCCATCTACAAAATCAAAGGCCTTCAATCCTGTCTTCCTTTAATTTATTCTACCCACATACCCATAAACTCAGTCACTCTGAATGCGGGGTTGTCTCTAGGGGTCCACACTCAGCTGATCTTTCTTTAGTTCATGCCACAAATCCCTTACCCCAATGTTATCTACCACTCTCTCTGCTTCTGCACAGTCATGTCACCAATTTCTGGCTTCAAACATTCACTTGAATCAAACACCAACATTCTTTGTCCTCTGTGTACTCAAACTCCACAATGTGCTTCATCACAAACATCTAGGGCATGGCCCCCTAACACAGGTATTACACCTATTAACCAGCATTGGAGAATATCTTGACATTTTCTTATAGCCCCAAAGGGTAATTTAGAAGGCTGTGAAGCTTTATAATTCAAAAAGGCTGTGACTCTTTTCAGCTCTATGCATAGTTGCCGTATTTTCAAAAATCAATCAAAAGAGGAATTTTGGAAGGAACTAAAGACGGTTAGTCTGGAAAAGAGATTTAAGGAGCAACTGATACCTGTACCCAAATACCTAAAGAGTTATCATTTCAGACGTGGGATCAGATTTCTGTGTAGCTCTAGAGAACAGAATTGGGACCAGTTAGTGGAAGTTCTAGCTCGTCAGATCTTGCCTGAATATGTTGGAATGTTTTCCTTTTCTTTTCGTTTAAAAAAAGTAATGAAAGGATCATAGATTTATGGAGCCTTAGAACTGGACCATATCCAACCCTTTCATTTTACAGATGAACAACCTGAACCACAGAGAGGCTAAGTGATCTCCTAGGGCCACATAGCCAGTAAGTGTCGGAGGCAGGATTTGAAGCCAGGTTTCCCAATCGTCTGTCCATTTCTCCTTTCATGACATCAACAACTGATCTGAAAGTATATATAATGCTACTAACACTCCATTGCTGAGGAGTGATGTAGGAAAATAGGAAGAATAAGAGGCAAGGGTGTTTTCCCAAGGAACAGCCCAAAGGGAAGTTCATCAAGTCCTTTGCAGGTGGTAGTAGAAGTGACAACAAAGGTAGAAAGCCTGAAGTTTTGTAGCAGACCTAAGGACTCTAGCCTGACCTGGCCAGGTGGACTTGGTTACTTGGGAGTTCCTCATGCTTAGCCATCTACTCCTCCTCTGAATTCACATGGGGAATGAAAAAAGGTCAGTTCTCAGTGTGGCCCAGATCCCTGCATCGCATTTCTTTATCTCTACCAATCACAGCAACTGAAGGGTTCTAAGGGGGGTTGAGCTTACAACAATCCTTGTTTTGCTCTCCATCGTAAAGAGAGAGTTCTGTTGGTTCAAACCTTTTGTATGCACACTCAGGTCCAGCTTAGCAGCCATTCAGAGATGTGTTCACCACCATGTAGTAAGCTAACAAGGAACAGTCAGAGAATACCTGCAAATGCTCTGATTTGGGGAAAGGGGCCTGTCTAAAAGCAAGCTCACCAAGGATCCATGCGGGCTGATAGCAGATGTAGCACATTATGGATGCTTCGATGTCTGTGCTCTTGTTGGCCAGTCCACCCATTACAGTGCATCATCTCCATTAGCTCTTTTCACAACGTTCTTGAAAATAATGATGTTGCTATAATGAAGAGAAAGGAGTTAAAGCATAGTGAAGGGAGGGGAATTCCCTACTGACCACAAGCAAGGTCATGATAGAATCAGGATGAGGGTCTTTATCTCCTTCCTCCCAATTCTTCACATTTCTCTTTCCTATGTACCCTGCCCCAAGTCCCAGCAACTACAAGCTATGCCTCAATCCACATCTGCACAAAAGAGCTTGCTACCTTAAAAGACTTCCTCCAGTCTGCTGTAGTCTTCACCTTTCTTGTGCCAGTCATCTACTCTGGCATCTACTCCCAACTTCACTGGCTCCCATTTTCCGAGAGCCACAGGAAGTTCCGATCCAATCCCTGCACCCTCTTTCCCCAAGGCTGTGTTTCCATCACCATGTTCCAAGAAGGGCATATGTTTCTGTAATTTAATGCTGGCCCCTTCCTTTGGGTTAGGAAGCTGGGCTCTCCTCCCTAGCCCCAAGGAGCAGCCTAATGCTTTCTGCAGACTGACTCAGTCTAGTCTTCACCACCTCAAAGGTGGGGAAGCAATTTCTTTTCTTGAGAAACATTGTGCAGCAGGGAGGAGGCTAGAACGAAAGGGGAGGGGGGGGAGAGAGAGGGGGGAGGGAGAGAGAGAGGGAGAGAGAGAGAGAGACAGAGACAGAGACAGAGACAGAGAGACAGAGACAGAGAGACAGAGACAGAGAGAGAGGTGGAGGGGGGGGGGAGGTGGAGAAGGAGGGAAGGAGGAGGAGGAAGATTGAGAAGCATGTGCTAAGGCCCTGCCCTGTTGCTGTTGGCTACTGATCTCTTCCCTCATTGTAATTCCCCGTTCCCAAGAGGGGAAACCAGACACTTAACTGACTTCCCCAAATTGATGATAGCTTTGAATATCAATCTACCACAGACAAGCTATTTTCATGTATGATCTCAGACTGGAGCAGAAGTCCAGAACTTACAAGCACATTCCTGCTATGCCACCTTGGATGATGAGATCACTCAAATCAGCAAGCTAAGTGGCACTGGTTGTGGTCAAGTGGTTGGATGGGAGACCTCCCAGAAAAAGCTAGGAAGTGGAGTGGTTAGCAATGAAGAGACAGTTCTTGATATAGGGCCTGCCTGCCAGGCAATTAGAGAATCAGACTGGTAGTCAGGAGACATAGTAAAGTTTAGGTTAGTTCCTCCAGTAACTATCTGTACGCCCTTGGTTGGGCAAGTCACAGGACATCTCAGGGCCTTGCTTTCCTCTATGAAAAGAGAGGACTAGAGAATCCTGAAACCCTTTATAACTTTAAGGCTCTAGGGTTCTTTAGAATGAACTAGAATGCCATCCTGATATTCTTGGTCATTAAAGACCTTCTCCTGCAGACTCTGAACCTCTCTGATGCACATCCTGTGTAATATTGTATATTATAGGAGACTCAGTGTGTGTGTGTGTGTGTGTGTGTGTGTGTGTGTGTGTGTGTGTGTGTGTCCCAGTGGGTATCAAGCTGGCCTAGGAGTCAGGAAGACCTTGGTTCAAGTCCAACTTTGATGCCTACTGACTGTGTGACTGAGTAAGTCACTTACCTTCTCAGTATTCCAGGCAACTCGCTAAAAGTATAAGCTGCAAAATACTTGCTTACCTATATTGGTAGAAGAGTTTCCTCCCTGGGAGTTGCCTATACCCATAAAGTCAGTAGAAAAAAAATTCTACATTATTGCTATCTGTGTTAGTGTTTTTTTCTCTTACTAAAGTGTTCATTTGTTTATTTATTTTAGTTTTCAACATTCATTTTTATAAGATTTTGAATTCTAAATTTTTCCCTCTCCTTTCCCTTCCCCCTCCCCAAGATGGCATACAATCTGATATAGGCTATACATGTACAATCGTATTAAACTTATTTCCACATTAGCCATGTTGTGAAAGAATCAGAACAAAAGGGACAAACTACAAGAAAGAAAAAATAAGAAAACAGTACGCTTCAACATGCATTCAGACGCCATAGTTCTTTCTCTGGATATGGATAGCATTTTCCGTCATGGGAATTGTCTTAGATCATTGCATTGCTGAGAAGAACTAGGTCTGTCAAAGTTGGTCATCACACAACGTTGCTGTTATTGTGTACAGCCTTCTCCTGTTCTGCTCACTTCACTGAGCTTCAATTCATGTAAGTCTTTCTGGGTTTTTCCAAAATCTGTCTGTTCATCATTTCTTATAGCCCAGTAGAATTCCATTACATTCATATACCACAACCTGTTCAGTCATTCTGCAATTGATGGGCATCCCCTCAACTTCCAATTCTTTGCCATCACAAAAAGAGCTGCTATAAATATTTTTGTACATGGGCATCCTTTTCCCTTTTTTATGATCACTTTGGGATACAGACCTAGAAGTGGTATTTCTGGATCAAAGGGTATGCACAGTTTTGTAGCCTGGAGTGTTCATTTCTTAAGAGCAGGAGTTGGGTGTTCTGTAAGCTTTTATATTTGATCTTGCCCCTTCCATTTGGTTAGGAAGATGGCTTAACCTAAGTTAGTCATTTACTTGCAGCCAGGTGTAGTAAATGTTGGGTGTACTGAATGCTATTGCTTTCCCTGGAACTAAAACTCCTAGGGCTGCTAAGTATTGTTCTTAGGACGCAAATCACTTGGGCTGGTAGCAAAGGGGCCACAGTCATTTTCTATGTGGCTTTCCTACTAGGGCAATCTTTTTTTTTTTTTTTTGCTTTTTGGCAGGGTTAAGTGACTTGCCCAAGGTCACACAGCTAGTACTTGTGTCAAGTGTCTGAGGCCGGATTTGAACTCAGATCCTCCTGACTCCAGGGCCAGTGCTCTACTGACTGTGCCACCTAGCTGCCCCCCCCCCACTAGGGCAATCTTGATAGAGTCTCTTTCACCCTCTGAACTTTGATTTTTCCACTGGCATAGGAGAATCTGCCTTTTTGTGGAGTGGGTGAGTGTATTTAAGTGCTTTGAGTTCCTTAGAGGGAGATGCTTCCCTAAGTACATAGTGTCAAGAATAGGAATAAGCTTTAGAAAATTTTTCTTTCTTTTCTCTTTTGAATCAACGGGCTAAGAAAGGTGGGGAGTAAGGATCATCTCATGTTGGATAGCTCATCATCTCTGTCTCAAAGTTATAAAAAGAAACCTCAGTTGTTATCAAAAATCTCAAGAAGGTTTCAGGAGCAGGCTTCTTCTGAGGGAAATCATAAAATCCTGGAAAGACAAATTTGGAAAGGACACTTAAGATTAGCTAGTCCTACCATCACCTGTCATTTTAGTGATGAAGAAACTGAGACCCAGGGAGGGAAAGTCGCTTACCCAAGGTCACAAAGCTAATTGGCACAGAGCCAGAATTAGAACTCAAGTTTCTTGACTTTCTATCTAGAGCTCTTTCCATTCCATTATGCTTTTATTTGGGGGTGTTAGTGCGGGTGGGATGGGATGCAAAGTTTCCTAATTTTTTCACTTTTGGAGGGGGGAAAGCAGGGCAATTGGGGTTGAGTGACTTGCCCAAGGTCACACGGCTAGTAAGTATCAAGTGTCTGAGGCCAGATTTGGACTCAGGTCCTCCTGATTCCAGGGCAGGTACTCTACTCACTGTGCCGCCTAGCTGCCCCTAATTTTTTCACTTTTAGAGGCCTAAAGATTAATGGTTGGTTTTAGGCAGAGAATATATTAGGAGGAAGGTAAGAGAGTTGGTGAGGTAGAGATGAAGTCAATATTAAATAGACAGCCTTTGTTAAGGACCAGAGTAGCCACTTAGTATGGCAATGAAGCATTTACAGATTAACAGACAATAGGGAACAGAACAACTACCAGAAAATCCATCCCACCGGACAGGGCCATCTGGAATTATGGAACTGTGGCCATAGGATTTGGTAAACACCTACGCTTTCCACTTGTTCATTTTGGAGCTGTGGTTCCCATCTGTTTCCTATAGAGGAGGTTTTGCTGAATACACAACTTCTGCTTTTTCCTTAAAAGAGAAACAAGAGACAAAAGGTGAAATCCAAAGCCTTTGGGGATTGCCACGTGTCTCTCACATTCAGGAAAGATGTAGATGAAGAAGAGGTTCAGAAGGGCCCTAGAGGTAAGAAGTCTTGGAGAAATGCAGAGTCTGAGAACACAGCCTTGATCCTTTTCCTTGGCACAGAGGAATTCCACAGGTCGGCCTGTGGAAGAGCTCTTTCCAAGGGTTTGGGTAGCGTAGGTTCAGGAATAACCTGAATAGTTATTACACCGGGAGAAAGAGTGGTAAGGAGAGAGGAAGGAGGGTGCAGAGGAGAAGTTCAAGGTGGATTAGCTTGGGGGTCCGTGTTAACTGACTGGGAGAGCAGAATTGTAATGACACTCTCTAAGTAAGCACAAAATAACTGCTCACATGGCGTTGTTGTTGGTGGTGGTCCTTTTTTCTCAAACAGGACCAATGACATCACAAGGATGATGTCTTGACTTGAGTGCCAACTGGATTTAAGTGAGGTAGAGCCGTGCAAAATCATTAGCCTCACTCTCTCCTTTGCAAATGTACCTAAGTATCTCTCCCCACTCTTCTGCCTTGACACCTGAAATTCCTACCATTAGAGCCATTCCTTTACTTTATGCAGAGCCATAACTAGGGTAGAATGAAAAGACCTTTGTTCCAGGGAAGGACATTTAAAGGGTGCTAACAATACTATTCCAAAACGTGCTTTCTTCCTCTGGTGGTTATACCCTGGTAAACCCAATCCCCAACCCCACCCCACCACTTTCCTGAGGTATAAAAATTTGAAGTTAGGTGTACTGAACTTCCCTTAACTCATGGTCTCCAGAAGGCTAGTATTAAATGCACATATGGTACTTAGGAGAGATAGGAAGTTTGAAAATGTCATGGTTGTTTGGTAGGTTTCCCTGTTCTAACCCACCTATTGCCAAATAAAGTTGAGGCCTCAGATTATTCTTCCTCAGGCAAGAATTCATAAAACAAGCCTCATCGCAGACCAGTGGCCTGGCTTCGATAACACTAGGTCAACATCTGGTGCCAGCCCACCCCTGAGACCTGTGAAGTTCTCCATTGTCGGAGGGACAGAGATTATAAAACCACCACCCTGTCCTGAGCAAGCAGCCAAAGACCGTGACCCTTGAAATTTGAAGCACTTGAAATTTGTACTACTGGGGAGACAGGGCAAGACACTACCACCACCATACTGCAGGTGCTCATCATCTCTCCTGGGCTATTGCAGTGGCCTTCTTGTTGCTCTCCACCCTCCAGTTCACCCTCCACTCTGTGATCTTCCTAAAGCAGAGATCTGATGATCATGGTACCCTTCTATTCAATAAACTCCAGTAGATCCCTATTATTTCCAGGACCTAATCTAAAATCTTTTTTTTTTTTTTTTTGGCTTTTAAAGTCCTTCATGACCACACTCCTTCCTACCTTGCCAGGCTTTTTTTCTCTATTGTCTGGGGATGCTGGCCTCCTTGCTGTCTCCTAACCTACTCCATCTCTCAAATGTCGGTCTATTTACTGGCTGTTCCCCATGCTTTGAATGCTCCCCCATCTCACCTCTGCTTCCTGCCTATAATGATAATTAGAATATAATTATGTGTAATAATTATATTATAATATAATATAATAACCATAAGGCTGATGCTTGAATGCCTTTTACTTATATTAACTCACAGTTCAGCTAAAGTCCTGCCTTCTGCAAGAAGCCTTTCCCAGTCCCCCTTACTGTTAGTGCTGCCCCGCTGAGAACATCTCCAACTTATGTGGCATGTGCTTCGATTGTTTGTAATTCTTCATATGTTGTCCCCTCTGTTAAAATGTGAGCTCTTGGAGGGCAGATTCTGAACATGCTTTCCTTTGTATCCTCGATGCCTAGCACAGTGCCTGGCACGGAAGTGATTGATAAATGCTTGTTGACTGATGGACCAATGGGTAGCTTACAATGAAGAGTGGGGGCATATGTGGGTATAGGACACACGAGGGCAGTGTGGTATGGCACTGCGTTGGAAACAGGCAATACCAAAGAAAGCTTTGCTCATCTCAGACTTTCTGCTAAGACTTGCCAGCTCATTGCATAATAACAAAGCAAGACAATAGACATTTATTATATGCCTATTGTGTGCCAGGCATTTCGCTAAGCACTGAGGATCCTCAGAAAAGGGCAAGGGAACTTTTCCTGATTCATCCCTGACATCATTTGTCCCACCCCCACATACCTTACCACCCAACCCCAATACAGGGATGCTTCTAACACCCTCTCACTGTACCTAGCGACTAGATGGCACAGTGCTGGGCCTCAGACACTTACTAGCTGTGTGATCTTGGGCAAGTCACTTCACTTGTGTTTACCTCAGTTTCCTCATCTGTAAAATGGGAATGATAATGGCCCCTACCTTTTGGGTTGTGAGAATCAAATAGGACAATAATTGTCAAGCTTAGCACAGTGCCTGCCACATAGTTGGTACCATATAAATATTAGCTATTATTGTTAAAATCCAGCTATCTCATTTACTTCTCATGTGCTTACATTTGTTTATCTGTGCCCCTGTTGTACCCCTTTAGCAGAGGCACCCTGAGGACTGTTTCACTCTGATCTTTGTGTCTTTAGTACCTACTACAGTGCTTCAAATGTCATAGACATTTAATAAATGTGAACTGAATTGCCTTGAAATACTTGAGCCACAACACAGAAAAGTGACCAAGCAAGATTGGGCCACCACTATCTCGTGTGCTTCTCACCTCTTTGGAAGCTTAATTTTCTCCTTCTTACATGAGTAAGTCTTGATTTGCCAAGTGTCTGGAGAAGGGACTTCAGAAAGTGCTTGTTCTAATATTTATTTCAATTTTTTCAGCATTCACTGCGGTAACCCCGAGCAAAGGCATGAAGACTATGGAAGTCCTCTGGGGAGCTAAGTTAACACCTGCCTGCCTAAGCAGCTGTGATATTGCAGGCCCTTGCTGTCCATAGTTATTATGTTTTCTGGTATATGGTTTGACCTATGGTATTTTCAAATATTTATACTAATAAAGTGGATTGTAATAGGGTGTCACAGTATTGGGCTGGCGATATTCTAGTTGTCACCATGACCAGCTGTAGAGAAACCACAGGGTCAGCTGGGGGCCACTGGTATCAAGGGCGAAGTTAGTTATTTAGAATCAAGGTCTCTTCTCCTCCATATTCCTCCTCCTCAGTTTCCCAAAGTGGCCCTTGGAACCATTAACATCAAGTTCTGCATGAGCTGTGTTTGCCAACCAAACAAGCCCAATACCACTGGAGGCTCCCAGAGCTATTTACAGAATCTCCTCCATGCACTCTAAAATTCCAGGATAAATTTCAGAAGGCTAAGAAGAACCCACATCTCCCCCTCTCTGGACTTTTCTCGGGAGGGAGGGAGCCAGGGCAAACCTCTAGCCCTTCTAGCTACAAGCCCCAGTAGAAAACACCCATCAGCACTCACACTCTATATTTTCTTTTGCTTCATGTTGTTATTTCTTTTTGACAAGTTGCTCTTTCTGAAGGGCCATTCAAGAGAGTGGTCAGCAAAACTAAGAACACCCACAGGCTTTGGGAATTAGTCCAGCCCCGCATATTCCATTACTGACAGTACATAGAGAAAGTCATTCCAGATATCAGCTTGTCTTTTCAGATCTTGGAAGAGGGAGTACAATGACTTGCATCTGTTTACCTAATTTGTCTAATCTGGGCAAATCTATGACATAGGTGATGCTGTGAAGCACTTAGAATTAGAAACACAGGAGGCCATTCATTCATTCAAATAATCAATAGATACTAACTAAACATCGTATACAGAGGACTATGCTAGGCATTAGGAGCGATACACAGTTTAGATAGCACCCGTTTCCTTTCCTTGCAGTACTAACAGTATAGTTGGGGAGGCTATGATACACCTGTGGATAGCTACAGTATACAATATTCTAGGATCCCTGACCATATTAGAAAGTTACCAAAGTGCTTTATGAGATCAGAAGGGCAAGACTTTGAGGAGGATCTAATATTCAATTTGGGCATTAAAGAAAGGTAGAAATTAAGCATACAAAGAGAAGGTGGAGGATATTAAAGTCAGGAAGAGCATAAACAAAGATCAGGTATGTTGGCAGAGAAGAAGGGGAAGGGTCAAAGTCATATGGTTTGTCAAAAGAGTAGAGAGCACAGAAAGGAATAGAATGAGGTAAGTTTGGAAAGACAGAGCGGCACAAGGTCATGCATTGTCTTGAATGCCAGGCAGAGGAGTTTGAACTTTACTTAGTAGACAGTAGGGAGCCCCTTGAGATCTGAGATTTTTGAGCAGATCCATTCATAAAAAGGTTTTTCTGGCAGTGGTATAAATAGTGTATGAAGGAAAAGGAAGGGTGGAATTGGGAAGATATTTGAGGACATTGCTACTCCAGATGAGGGGTAATGAAGGCCTATGTTAGGGTGGTAACAATGGGAATAGAGAGAAGAGGTTGGATTCAGGATACATTGTAGGGGGTAAATCAACAGGACTTGGTAAGTAATTTGATATAAAAGAAGTGAGGGAAAGGGTAAAAGTCAAGTATAGCACTATGGAGGAGGTAGATAAACCTGTATACTGCGAGTCTAGAGGAAACATCTTTTCCCCAGAAAAGTAATCTTAGAGGTCAAAGAAAAAGAGCTATGGAGGTACGTAAATAGAGACCCTCAGATGAGTCTGACTTGATTTTATCTTGATTAAACAGGATATTCTAATAAGAAGAACCACATACAAAACACTGAGACCTTGTATCTCATTGGAACAAATCTGATCTTTGGCAACTCTTTAGATCCCAAGGTTAAAAAATGCTGTCCACAAAGCTAATCCGTTCTCTTTATGTCCATTCTGCCACTGAACTGATTGTGTAAATCCTTATCTATGTGTGTATGGCCCTTTGGGTAGGGCCATTGCTGTTCACCGGGCAGCAGCCCACAAACTGGTGATAAATAAATCTTTGTTTTAAAATCTTCCAATTTTGCATTCTGATTTATTGACCACTGGTCAAATAAACCACATTGGGGGGATCTTAAGATCTCTGGGTTGAGGAATTCCCCAATAATTTTGTCTCAGAAGACTGGAACTCCTGGTGGGACAAATGAAGCTTTTGTACTGTGGGACTCCTGAGGCATACCAACCAGATAAGATTTCTTACCCACATTTTACCCCACTTCTGGGACCTGACTATCTCCAATATTCCTAAGGGTAGTAAGAGTCATTTTTCCTCAAATTCTTTATACCATTTGAGATAGCTGGAATATAACTGGAGGGTGTCTATTATGGATAGATAAACTGTGTAAAGGATAATAGCAGTTATCTGCCTCAGGATAATCTGGTTGTTGGCAGGAATTGCAACTCTCTTGTCCATTTTCTGTGTCCTCTTATTTTTATTTTTCACAGCTCTCTTGTGCCTAATGTCTTCTTAGTTATAAATTATTGCCCAGAGCTGGTACTATCTGGTTTGGTAGTCACCCTGATTTCTTGATGAGCAGTTCTCAGAGGCTCCCTAATAGAATATAAGGACTGAGATAGGGAAACTTGTGCTCCAAAAGGAGAATTCTCTTTTCTTTTGAGTAGCTACCTGGGCTAAGAATGAGCGAAATTTAAATACTGTGCCCAGCCTCCATTTATTTCCTAGGATAACAAACAAAACACCTCTGTCCTATTTTCTTTGGGAATTTTGTGTATTGCCTGTTTTTGAGATGTGAGGAAGAGCCTGAGGATAGATTCTTCTACACAAGAGGATAAAAACCTCCCTGAGAATGACCTCTGAGGATAGGGGTTTTGATTCAGACTGAAGATAGACTGAATTATGAGCAGCCAACAAAGAAAATTAAAGTCTTTGTCTCCTCTAGCCTATATGGTCAAAATTTACTCTCAGCCTGGGAAATTGCTGAAAGGTCCATGTCTAAAGTGCTTTGTCACATCCATAATGGATATACTAATAAAAATCCTAGTCAGCAATGTTGAGAATTTTGATTCTGACACATTAATCTATTTGCAAGACTTTATAAAAGTTCCCCATCTTTGACAAGACTATTTAGGAAGCAGAAAGTGAAAAGAAAGAGCAAAAGAGCATTATTGCTAGCTTAAAAGATTCTTCAGAGAAGGAAAAACTTGAGGCATAGAAGGAAATGCTCAAAATATTAAAGAAACCTAAAACCTTGTTCTCTTCCCTGGCCTATGTTCCTCTCTATCACCAAAATCCTTCACCTGACTTATCATGAGATCTTTGGTCTCATCCGCTTATTGTCCACTGATATTGGTGCTTCTTCCACCCCCATAGAGCATACGCTGTCAGCGTTGATTATATTCGGTGTAAATTCAGCTGACTTTTTTTCCTCATGGTCTGATTAGCCAAAGGGAAAGGGTGAAAAGTGCAAGAACTTTTCTACTGAAAGTTCAAAGCTTTTAAAGGATGTAATTCATATCAGGTAGCTGACTTTTCAAGTAAAAAAAGGATTAAAAATGGGTATTAGCATGAAGGTGGCAAGACTCTTGCCCCGAAGCTGCATAGTATATAACTGGACAGACTGAGCTACTCTCTAGGAGGTTTGAATCTAAGCTTCTGGATTTGGTTTTTTGAACACTGGTTTTATCTTTATTTTGAGGCTTTCCCTAAAGAGGTGGTTTGAACCTGAGCACCTAAACTGTTACTGGAACTCTTTGATTTTGGCTTACCTACAAACCAAAGGAGATTTAAAGCTGCTGAGTCTGGGAAGGGATTAGTGGCATCCTGCAGGCATAGAGCATTTTAATAGGTTTGGCTTTGTTCATTTTCTTATTGTTATGATTAAGAATTATATACAGTTATACCACGTTGATGTGACTGAACTCTATTTTAATGCAGCAGCAATGGGAAGCAGATATTTGCTTCTCAGTTGGGGGATATTGAGCCAGAGTCTGACTGGCTAAATCCATATATACACATTTAAACTCTTAAACTAATTAGACTAGAATTACCACATTCGATGAATCAATAAATGAATGAAAAATAATTTATTAAGCATGTATTATGTGCCAGCACTGTGCCAAGCCTACAAAAATAGGAGCAAGGGAGAAGAGGCATCCAGCTTTCTGACAGCCATAAAGATCTTTGAGTTACCCCAGGGAGCCCTTTGATAATGTGGAAAGCATATAGCCACTAAGATGAACATGTGAACATATGACTTGCTCCCCATCCATTTTTTAAACTGAATATTGTCAGGTATTTAATCGTCAATATCTCATTATGGTAAAAGGCAATTGAAAATGTTAAGTCTAGAGCTCAGAAGAGAAATTGTGACTAAATGTATAAATTTGTATAAAAGTAGTAGTTGAAATTGTGGAAGTGAATGAGATTTCTGAGAGAGAGTAAAGAGAGAAAAAAGATTAAATAAATAAGGCCATTAATAGAACTCAATTTAAGGTGATTAAAAAAAAAACAAAGTAACCAGTGAAGGAGACAGAGAAGACTATTAAAGAGATAGGAAGATAAAAAGAGGACTATGAAGACAAGGGAGGAGAGCATATCAGTAGGAAGGAGTGGTCAGTAGCATAAAAAACCGTGTTGCTCTATGCCCAAAGAGCTATAAATCTGTACATACCCTTTGATCCAGAAGTACCACTACTTAGTCTGTATCCCAAAGTGATCATAAAAAAGGGAAAAGGACACACATGTACAAAAATATTTATAGCAGCTCTTTTCGTGGTGGCAAAGAATTAGAAATTGAGGGGATGGCCATCAATTGGGGAATGGCTGACAAGTTGTGGTAATGTAATGGAATACTATTATGCTTATGCTATTATGCTGGACTTCAGAAAAACATGGAAAGATTTATATGCTGAGTGAAGTGAGCAGAACCAAGAGAACGCTGTGTACACTAATAGCAACATTGTATGATGATCAGCTTTGATAGACTTAGCTCTTCTTAGCAATGCAATGATCTAAAATTTCAAGACTCGTAATAGAAAATGTTATCTACATCCAGAGAAAGAACTACTGATTCTGAATGCAGATCGAAGTATACTATTTTCTTTTCTTTTCTTTCCTTTCTCATGGTTTCCCCCTTTTGTTCTGATTCTTCTTTCAAACCCTGACTAATGTAGAAATATGTTTAACATGACTGTTACGTGTATAGCCTATATCAGATTGCTTGCTGTCTTTGGGAGGGGGAAGGACAAGGAGGGAGAAAAAAATTCAGAACTCAAAATCTTACAAAAGTGAATGTTGAAAATTATCCTCACATGTAATTGGAAAATACTGTGGGAAAACAAAAACAATAAACACCCCCCCAAAAAGTGTTGCTTAGCCCATGTCAGTGCCTCTTGGAGCTTAAAAATGTCTAATCCCACCATAATTCAAATTCCTTTTTAATGACTCAGGTTTGGTTTCAGGAAGAGAGTAATGGTTAGAAAGAAAGAAAAAGGGAAGAGGTCTGACTTAACAGACTTGGGGGATTCTGAATGCAGATTGAGGCAAACTATTTGCTCTTTCTTTTTTTTTTCTTCTTTTTTGGTTTTGTTTCTTTCTCATGATTCATTCCATTGGTTATAATTCTTCTTTACAACTTGATTATTGTGTAAATAAGTTTAATGTGAAGGTATATGTAAAACATGTCGGATTGCATGCCGTCTTGGGGGGAAGGGGGAGGAGAGGGAAGGGGAAAACATTTGGAACTCAAAAACTTGTGGAACTAAGTGTTGTAAACTAAAAATAAAAAATAAATTAAAAAAACAGTCTTGTGGGAAAGTAGACATGAACACATTGGGGGAAATACTACAAGATCCAAGATGATAGCACACGAGAGACAATTATGGTACTGGGGGGGGATTGCACTGGATCTAGAATTAGATGACTAAGAAGTCCAGGTTCTCTTACGAACTGGCTCTGTGACTTTGTGCAGATGACTCCATCTCTCTAAGCCAATTTACTTGTCCATCAAATGGGGATAATAATACCTGTGTAATAGGCAAGGTTAAGGTAGGAAAAGGACCCCATTTTCCAACATGTTTGAGCCCACAGCACATTCATTGGGAGAACAAAGTCTCTAACTTCTTCTGTGCCCACAGTTCATATCAAATGTATTCTGGGAATAAAGAAGGAGTACAGCCATGAAATGGAAGAATGGAAGTCTCGATGGGGGTTAAGGACATCAAAGAGGAAGAAGAGAGCCAAGGTGGTGTGAAAATGATGACCACAACTGGGAACTATTAGCTGTATCTGTGCTAAATCAATCTGGTAGCTTCATCAAAGACCTATAGTAATCAGACCAGCAACTGGCAATGGAGAGCAGAAGAAACAGTTTTTCTTTATTTTTTAAATTAATCTTTTTCAACTAATGGAAATCCATCTTCTCTCCCCTCCCAGAATCAGTTTTCAAGCTGCAATTTGAAAGCTGTCTACACTAAAGAGTTTAACCCTTTCACTTCAGTTGCAGAAAAATGAAAGAGACTCGGTTCTATTGATGTTCTGAGTAGCTTGGATGTGCTCATTTTCTGAAGTACTCTGGGGACAGTGGAAAAGAAAGTATTCATGAGGGAATTTGACTAAGATTTGTTTCTGTTGTTTTATTATTCACTTATATCCCAATTAAACATTCTAACTATCCCAATGCTATTCCTTTCCTGTGTCCATTAGCATGGTGATCCATTGAATACATACCCCCGGATTAATTTCCAATATTCCAAGTTTTCAGACTGGGTGAGGTAAGGGAACCAAGACAGGAACATATGGATTAAAAGTCCTCATGATTTGCAAGTCCATGAGGGTCCAGAGTTGGTGAGAGCTAATAGACTACACTTCCATTAACTATCTTACAGAGTTATTGTGAGGATCAAAGGAAAGAAAGCATGTAGACTGTATTTAAAGGTACTACATAAATGTAAATTGTGATTATCTTCTACTAAAGTCCTACTCTGATGCCTCAACATGTGTAGAAGTGATAGTTTTTCTCTGAAAGGCTATACTAATGGAGCTAAAGCTCTGGCAGAGCCTACTAAACAGAAAAGACTTCGAATATTGGTCTAGTGTTAGACTCCATGGCTTTTGTCTGACTACTAGCCTCAATAAGGTCAGAGAGGTTCATCACCAAATTACATACAGGGTGATAGACTTTTTGGCCACAGCAACTTTCTAAGACCATGCACCAAGTTTTAGACAGGTTAAGATCTGCATTTGATAAAGGGAGTACCATGAAACCACGGATCTTTGAGGTACTGGACTATTCTTTTTACAAAACAGTGGTATTTGCAGTTATGTGATACTGGCTTCCTTAGCAGTTACAATTAACTGAAAGTTCCATACGATTTCTGTATGCCTTGTACAGTTGAGTATGATATCATAATCCAGAAATTAGTCTAATGAAGCTACAGATTGCTGATGAAAGTAAACAACGTAGTTTGAGGGCTGAAGTTATTTATTCATTATTCAGTCAACATGCATTTATTAAAAACTCCCTACATGCAAAACCCTGTGCTTAGCCTTAAGGGAGATATGAAAATTCATTCAGCAAGCATTTCTTAAGTACCTACTATGTGCAAAGCACTGTACTAGGCAAGTAAGTCACAAAGATAAAAATGAAACATTCCTTGACCTCAAGGAGCTTACATGCTATTGAGGAAAGACAGTATGTACACAGATAGGTAAGTACAAACCTACATACAAAGGCACAGTGGATAGGTGCTGGGCCTGAAGTTGGGAAGACATCTTCCTGAGTTCAAATCCAGTCTCAGACAATTACTAGCTGTATGACCGAGAGTCACTTCACCCTGTTTGTCTCAGTTTCTCATTTGTAAAATGAGCTGGAAAAGGAAATAGCAAATCACTCCAGTACCATTGCCAAGAAAACCTCAAATGTGATCACGAACAGTTAGACATGACTAAAAATGACTGAACGAAAACAACAAATACAGAACAATTTGGAGGGAGAGGGGACCAGCAACTGGGAGGATGACTGTTGAGCTAAGCCTTAAGGAAAACCAGAGATTCTGACAAAGTAGAGAAAAGAGCATATTCCAGGCAAAGGTGTCAATTAGCACAAAGAGAAGGAAGATGGATTATCTTAAACAGGTAGGTCAGTTTGAATAGAAAGTATAGTGCTTGAAAAGGAGACTAATGTATGTAACCTGAAATACAATCTATCCATGTCAGCTCATTTGTGCGACTCTTATCCATATCCTATCAAAATCCTCCACAGAGGGTCTGTACAACCTCCCGGGGGCTTTTTTTCTAGTTATCCCTAGGCTCTCTGAGTATTAGCTGCATGTCTTCCCCTCCCAGATAGATTTTTTTTTTTGACTAGGTAAAGAGGTAGTTCTATGCCTTAATCATTGAATGGGTGTTGCTTCACTCAAACTGAGACCTGTTAAAGGCCTTAGCTTAAAAAGGCTGAAGTCTCCTAATACATCCAGGGTCATCTGATCTGTATCTCGCCACTGGACTCAGATGGCTCTGGAGGAGGAAGTGAGGCTGGTGACTTTGCACAGCCCTCCCTCACTTGCATGTCATGGCATCACCTCCCTGATGTCATGGTCCTCCTTGAGAACAAAGGACAAACTACAACAGTCGCATGTTACTGATTGACTATTGGATGTCTTGAATTGGTTTTTCCACAGGCATCTCAGATTCAACTTTTCTAAAACTGAACTCTATCTTTTTCCCAATACCCACCCTTCTTCCAAACCCCTTTCTCTTCTCTGCTGGCATTTGCTCAGATTTACAACTTGGTGTCATCCACAACTCCTCTTTCTTTTACCTTGTTTTCAATCAGTTGCCAGATCTTGAGGTTTCTGATGCCACAGTATTTCTCAGACATGTCTCATTCTCCCCACACACACACAACCACCACCCTAGTTTAAGTCCTCATCTCCTCTTTAGAATAGCTGCCTCACAGGATTTCCTCCCTCACCTCTCTCCCCTCTTATGCAGTTAGGTTGTACAGTAGATAGAGTCCTGGGCTCAAAGGCTAAGATTCCTGAATTCATCTCTTGCAGCAGACACTCATTAGCTGGCTGCTCCTGGGCAAATTGCTTAACCTCTCTGATTCAGTTCTCACATCTGTAAAGTGAAGGAGTTGGACTCAATGGCCTCCAAGGTCTCCTCCAGCTCTAATTCTATGATCCAACCCTCCTTACACAGGGGCGGCCAAGGTGGTTTTCCTTAAGGACTATTCTGACCATGTCATCCTCAACTCACTCTCCACCCCCATGTCCCCCACTCCCACATACACCCTTACTCAATGAACTCCAATGGCTCGCTATTACCTCCAGGATTAAATATAAAATTCAGTTTGGCTTTTCAAGCCCTTCACAACCTGGCCCTTTTCTACCTTTCCAGTCTTGTTATATTTTACTCCCCTCTACTATTTCTATGACCCAGTGACACTGACCTTCTTGCTATTCCTCATACAAGACACTATGTCTTGTCTCTGTGCTTTGTCATTGGCTGCCCCCAATGTCTTGAATGTTTTCCCTTTTAACTTTGCCTCCTGGCTTCCTTCATGATTCAGATCAAATATTACCTTATATGGGAGACCTTTCAAAGTCCCTAGAGTCCCCCCCACCCCCCACCACTGCCTTCCCCCTGACACTACCTTTCGTTCAAATCGTGTATGTCTTGATGTACATTGGTACATGTTTTGTATGTTGTCTCCCTCATTAAAATGCGAGCTCCTTGAGGGTGGGGTTGTTTTTGCCAGTCTTTGTATCTCCAGTGCTTAGTATAGTTAGTACCTGACACATAATATGTTCTTAATAAATATTTGTTGACTGACTGATTTCCATTCCCCAGGCATTTTTTGAAACACCTAATGTGTGCAAAGCTCTCTGGGGTTACGACATGAACATAGATAAGTAATCAATATCTCCTTTCCTCCCTTCATATGGACCAGCTTAGAAAGTAAATGAGATAAAACCATCATCTGCAGGGTATTCTAAGACTTCAGAAGAAAGTTGCAAGACAAGGGGAACATGTTCTTCATTGTACTTTTCATTATTAACCATCACGATCATTAATTGATCACTAGGCACAATTGCTAAGGGCCTCATGAAAAACCTGAGGCATGGGTGGAATTTGATAGGAAGCATGTAAAGCCTCATAGAAGGCTTTAAAGACGTGAGTGGAATTTGATAGGGAAGATATAAACAAAGAGATAAACATTGTTCTAGGCAAAGGGGGTGGGGGTGGGAGAGTCTCTGTCTGAGAGCAAGAGAGACAGTACCATGGGTCCAGGCACCAGGCTGCTCAGTTTCACATTTCCAGCAACGTGTTTTGCTATAGCCAGGAGGAGCAATATTTGTCCAGTTTGTAGGTGGCCCATGTTTCAAACATTCCAAGCATTCTCCTCATTGTTTTGTGTACTCAATGACATCAAAATAATTTAATTTTAAATATCCATACTTGGCCCAAACACATCCTTCTAGGAGGGACCAGACCGAACCAATTTTCAGAAAGAAAGAAAAAATAAGGACCCATAGAGCCAAAAAAAGAGAGGCATAGATGTCCCGAGGGGTGGTGGCAAAGGTTATTTGGGGGTCATTTATAGAAATAAAGCTACTACTCAATGAGAAGTCCAGATGAGTGACTGCATGTCCTTGTACCCACACTCAGAAATAAATGTACCTGCACTTATTTCTGTTCCTGGGTCTTTAAATAAATCCAAGGAGTGTAACTATTTAAATGTGAGATGGTGTAAATAAATGTACTTAGGCTGTTTTATTTGACTCTGGTATTAGCTGCCTTCAATAGGCTGTTTGTTTGGGTAGGAACATGGCAAAGATTCCAATCAGCCCTTCAGCTACTGCTACATTTTCTTTAAAAATTTTTTTAAATAAAAACACAGAAGAGGCAGAGGAATAAAACCAATCACTCTACAAGCCATATTCCATTTGAGGTACAGGTGACAGTGACAAAATTCCAAATGCCATGTGCCGGTGTTCATAGATCATAGACTTAGAGCTGGAAAGGGTCCTTACAGGGCACTTGGGCTTTCCTTTCATTTTATAGGTGAGGAAATTGAGACCCAGAGAGGTTAACTGACTTTTCTAAGTTCTAAGTGACACATTGGAATTGGAATCTAGGTCCTCTGACTACAAATCCAGAACACTTTCCAATGTACTTAGCTGTCTCTCATTTTTTAAAAAAATGGTTTGGGGGCTGGGGTGTTTCCTCTCTGGTTTATGGTCTGAGATATGAAAACCTTTCTCTCTTTATTTTCCTTCGTCCCCATCCTCAGAGATAAGTCATATTCAGCCAGTCAATGAGAAGACACCGATATAACTATATCAAGAAGAATCATAGCTTATTAGAATTGTAAAGGAGTTTAGAGATCTTCTATTCCAACTCCTTAGTTTGATAGACAAGAAAAGTGAAGATTAGCTATTCAATCAGTTCTTAATTGAACTGTCATTCAATCTATGTTTCTCCCTCCTTTTCCACAAGGTTATCATGAGACTTTATGAAATTCCTTGTTGAAATCCATATACTTTGCCTACAGCATGTCCCCCAATCTACTGACCAGTGTAGTAACCCTATGAAATAAAGAAATGAGGTTAGTCTGGCATAGCTTTTTTAGATAGTTCCTGTCATCCTCTAGTGATCATGATTTCCCAAAATTCTCATGAATCACTTATTTAATAATTCCACCTGTAATTTTGTAAGGAATAGATGTCAAGCTCATAAGTCTACAGTTTTCAGAATTCACCATCTTTCTCTTTAAAAAAAAACCGGGGGGGGGGGCAGCTAGGTGGCACAGTGAGTGGAGCACCAGCCCTGGAGTCAGGAGGATCTGAGTTCAAATCTGGCCTCAGACACTTGACACGTACAAGCTGTGTGACTATGGGCAAGTCACTTAACCCCAACTGCCCTGCCAAAAAGCAAAAAAAAAAAAAAATCAGGACATTTGCTTCTCTGTGTTTGTGGTACTCCCTGATTCATAAAAAAATCACTTAGCAGTCTAGCAATCACATCTTAAAGTTTTTTCAATATCCTGGGATGCAATTCAACTAACTGGTCCAGGCATGTTGAACTCATTTGAAGCAGCTAATCAGCCTAGCTCCTGGCCTAGAATTAGAAAGACCTGAGTTCAAATTCAGCCTCAGACATTTACTAACTGTGTGACCTTGGGCAACTCATTTAACCTCTCTATACCTCATCTGTATATCTATGTATCCTCATCTGTACATCTATATATCCTCATCTGTAAAATGAGCTGGAGAAGGAAAAGTCAAACCACTCCAGTATCTTTGCCAGGAAAACCTCAATTGGGGTCACAAAGCGTTGGACATGACTGAAAAAAACTACTGAACAAAACCACAAAACTTCATCTGTAAAATGGGGAAAGTAATAGCACCCACCTCCCAGGGTTTTTGTGCGGATAAAATGAGATAATATTTGTACACACTTAGCACAGTGCCTGGCACATAGTAAATACTATATGAGTGCTAGCTGTTATTTTTATTGTCGTTGTTTTGTCGTCATTAATTTTTAAATTCTCCCTTCACCATTTTTGCTCTGTCTCTTCCAGTTTGAAAGTCATTCTCAACTGAGAAGACAGAAGGAAAACTGGAGATCAATGGTTGAACCATCATCATCAGTTAACACTGCACCACCCTCGCTGGGCTGTAGAATTGTCCTTTCCTTGTTCTTCTTCTTGCCCAGAACATGACTAGAATAAACACTTGTTGCCATTAAGATTTTTTTAAAACCTTCAGCTCATTCTGGACTTGAGACTTTCCAGTACAATTCTTATCGTTCTAGTTTCCATCAAAGCACAGTTCAGGTGCTGTCTCCCTCGAGATGTCCTTTCCTAATCCAACCCCATCCATCCAACACCATTTAGTTGGTAGTGTTCTCTCCCTCTTGAAATTATTTTGCATTTGCTATTAATTTTCTGTGTATCTGTTTCATCAGTAAAATAGGAACTCCTTGTGCATAAGGTCTCTTTTGTTATTGAGTCTCCCACACCTAATATTTTGTTGTTCAGTCATTTCAGTTGCGTCCGATTCTTTATGACCCCATTTGGGGTTTTCTTGGCAAAGATACTGGGCGGTCATTTCCTTCTCCTACTCATTTCACCGACGAGGGAACTAAAGCAAACAGGATTAAATGACTTGCCCAGGGTCATGCAGCTAGTAAGTGTCTGAGGCCAGTCTTCCTGACTGCAGGCTTGGTACTCTATCTACTATGCCACTTGGCTGCCTCTGCCTATATTAAGTAATCAACTAATAAATGTTTGTTGAATGCCTCTCTGGGCTTGTCTAAGAGCTCCCTGGACAACCACATTCATATCTTTAAATGTTTCTCCTCTTTCCTTCTCATTGGGATTATTCACAACCAACTGTAAGAAGAAAGCGTATAGTAAACGTGAATATGTCTCTTTAGTTTCTACTCTTCTTGGTCACTGACTTCTGCCCTTCCAGTCTAGCTCCTTTACAGGGGCTGAAGGTCCACTGCTTTATTTGGCTATTAAATTACTTAAATTGTATTAGTGCAATGAAACACACAGTTATTAATTAATAAAAAGAAATACATTTAAAAACACCTAGCAAGATCATTGACAAATTAGCACTAATTTAAGAATGTGCTCACTTTCTTTCCCTCTTCAATTGGCCAAAGGAAAAAAGGGGCAGCTAGATGGCACTGTGGATAGAACACCAGGCCTGGCATCAAGAAGACCTGAGTTTACATCTGGCCTAAGACCCCAAATGGGGTCACTAAGAGTCAGACATGACTGGTAAACAACAACTCATTTTCTTACCATCTCCATTTGACCAAAAAAAAAAGTCTTGAGCTGATGTTTCCTGATGACTTTTAAAATCATTGTCATCAGATAAGGGTTTGTGGATGTTATCAGTTTTTAATAAGATCCAAGTTGAAAACTGAAGTGGCTGCTTTGTGAATGGCCTTCACACAAACAAAGATTGTGTACTGGGTCCCTGAGGTCCGTTACAGCTCTCAGATTCTATGATTCTTGGCTCCTTCTGAGGCCAGACTTATCCTCTGGACTTCCTGTCTAGCAGACCATGGAGGCCAAGTTAGGCAGATGATATTTTAAACACTGATACCAGAGCAGATTTTCCCAATTCACCCCTTATCCCACTGCTTCTTCTTCCTTCAATCAAAAGATCGCAGATTGAGAGCCAAAAGGGACTCCGAGGTCATCAAGCCTTTATTTTACAGAGAAGGATATTGAGGCCTGGAAGACTTAGATAAATTGTCCAAGGTCACATAGTAAGTGGCAGAGCCAGAATTTGAACCCAGGTGTTGCAAATCCAGATGGAGGCTCTTCTCCCTGCATTAACATAGCACCTCTACTGATTTTTTGGGCTTACTCTGATGGTCTGCTCAGAACTAAGCTACTAGGAAAATTCCGGTATTTGTCTGGTGGGATGCCCTGTAATCTTTTCAGTCTTGAGAGGTAGAAGGTCATAGAACTAAAAAAAATCTTGCCGTTGTAAGGTACCTGAGAGAGCTAATCAATCTGAGCAGTGATGGGGTATAGTGTATTGTGTTCGTACTGGTCAGAAGAACTCAGTTCAAATCCTGGGAAGGTCAGCGTATCCCTTGGACCTCAGCTGCTTTATCCGCAAAATGAAGGCTTAGATTATGTGAACTCTAAGCTTGATTTCTGCTCTAATTAATTATATTAACCCTCTCATTTTACATATGAGAAGTCTGAGGCCTGGGAAGATTCTGTGACTAAGTTTACATGGCTACTTAGTAGAGGAAACCTGGGCTCTAGTCCTTCCCTACACTAACCAGCTATGTGACCTTGGGCAATTCACTTCCTGTAAGGCATTTCACGAGGCACTGCTTGGCATGGTGGGACCTGATGTCATGAAGACCCAGGTTAGAGTCCTGCCTGTGTGAGTCGGGACAAGTTGCTCAAGCTCTATAAGCCTCAGCTATCTCAATTGTAAAATGGGGATAATCACACCTACCTCTGAAGGTTTGTTGTGAGGATTAAATGAGATACATTAAGCATTTTGGGAAAAGAATCTGTTCTTGTTCAGTTGTGTCTGACTCCATGTGACCCTATTTGAAGTTTTTTTGGCAAAGATACTGGAGTGGTTTGCCATTTCCTTCTCCAGCTCATTTTACAGATGAGGCAAACAGGGTTAAGTGACTTGCCCAAGGTCACACAGCTAGTAAGTATCTGAGGTCAGATTTGAACTCAGGTTTTCCTCACTCCAGGCCTGGCACTCTCTCCACTGCACCACCTAGCCACCCCTAAAAAACCTTACATATAAATTTGAGCAAGTATTATTGCTATGTCTGGCTCTCAGTTTCTTTGTCTATACGATGAAGCGGTCAGACTAGGTAGTTTCCCTTCCAATCCTTAAGTTCTATTCTTCTACATCTGGAACTCAAGCATCCTGACACCCAGTCCAGTGTTCCTTCTACTAGGGTATGAAGGGCAGAACCACAGTGACCACTGAGAATTTGTTCCAACTCTATGTTTGTTTCTCCATATACGCTCCATCATTGTATAGGTATTATTCCAAACCTTGCTCTCCACTGTTGTGAGGTGAAGAGAAGGGCAACAAACAGGGGAAGTTTACTTACTCTTAAAGCCTGGTACCTACCCACTGTCCCTTCCAGGATGAGTTCCCCTGACTCATCCAAACTCCACCTTGAGCAAACCACCCAGGCTAGGACAGGGGTCTGCCCTTTCCAAAGGTACATTTCCATGAGACCCAAATCCGATTCCCAGAACAGCAATAAATGAAGGAACAGAAAATTCCCTCAGCCCACCTTGCTCAGCTCCAGATAGAACACCAATGTTTACCAAAGGGAGAAAATAAAAAACAGAGGATGAGGTTAGGCAGGGGCCCAGAGGAAAGGGCAGGGAGGGAGGAAGAGGAGGGGGAGGGTGGTCTCTCTTAGCTGACCTTTGGAAATGTCAAGGCCTGTCGTGCACAAACCCCTCCCTTAGGGGACACTTCCTTGGGGCTCAGTTTTTCAAACCGAGAGCACTTGCTTATCCCCTTACTTTTGAAATCACAGGGTATGGAGTATAATAATTCCCCCCCCTTCCACTTCTTCCCCCACTGCCTCAGGTCTAGGCCCCTAAGAAAACAACTCCTGCTTAATTCAGCTCAGGAGCTTCCAGGCAAAGGGTACAATGCCCTGGGCATCTTCCTTTCCCCCATGTCCATTTCACATCAACCCACTGGAGAGAGGCTGTCTAGGTCTGGAATCTTACAGCTTCACTTCTCCCTTTGCAATGCATATTTTTCTTGGCTGTTTTCACCTGGGCTTTTTTTTTTTTAACACATTTTCTTTCCTTTGCTTTCCATACACCAGCTGGCCCCAGAGCCCAGTACACACAGGACAAGACTTGTTTGACCGGCCGTAGAACACTGAGCTACAGAACATTCAGTGTCTGAAAGAAGGACACCAGAGAAGGAGACAGAGAGACAAATAGAAACAGAGACAGAAAGAGACAAAGACATCGAGACCAAAAGAAAGAAGGGGAAAAGATAGGCACTGACACAGGAAACTGGGTTCAAATCTTGCCTCTGGCACTTATTTGTAGGACCTTCAGGAAGCCATTTAGCTTTCCTGGGCCTCAGTTTCTTCACATGTAAAATAAGAGGTTAAATGGCTTCTGATGTCCCTTTCATCTCTAGATCTACGTGCCTCTGATCCTACAAAGACAAAAATAATGAGATGGATGTAAAGAGAAACCAAGGCAAAAAAAGGGAGGATGAGGGCAAAGACAGAAAGGCAGAAAGAAACAAAGAATATTCTTTGATAAAACAAAGGTACCTCCAATCAGTAAATGGGCATTTATTAAGCACTTTCTAAGCTATGTCACAGGTAAAGAAAAATGCCCACAAGAGTCCAATCCTAGGCCCAGTGAGAGGAAGGAGAGAAAGAAAGGAGGGTGAGAGAGAGAGAGAGAGAGAGAGAGAGAGAGAGAGAGAGAGAGAGAGGGCTGCGTAAGAGTGAACGCTGGACTAGGAGGAGACTGGACCAGACTGAAGCTCCCTTTTGGCTACTTACTTATTCCATGATGCATCGCCTAACATCGCTAGGTCTCAGCTATTCCAGCTGTTTATACCCGTGTAGCATCTTAAGATTTTCAAAGCGCTTTACATACGTCATCTTACTTAAGCATCACAACAAACCTATGAGGTAGGGGCTATTATTTTCTCTATTTCACAGATGAGAAAACTGAGGCTAAACAAAAGTAAGTAACCTGCCCAGGGTCATTCAGCTGGTGTCTAAGGGAGGATTCAAACTCAGGTCATCTTGACTCTTAAGTGCAGTATATCATCTACCAGCCCATCCAGCTGTCTCCCCCGTGAAGGCAGAATCATCATGATTTACCTAGACCGTGGCTAGGGGCTGGTTCAGATGGTTTCTTGATTATTTGGTTCAGATCCAAGATACATGAAAGAATGAACTACTTTCCTATTAACCAGTTGTTTATTGATGCAGTCCTGTGGAATAACATGATGTGCTTTGGGTGGTCATTTTATTCCCGGCTACTTCCTGAGGTTTCCAGAATGGTAGTAAGGATGGAAGAAGTGGGTGTGTTCATAGGGTGAGGGTGTTAGATTGTGTGCGCGTGGGGGTGTGTGTAGTGTGTGTGTTGAGGAGAGGAAATCGGGGGCGGGGCGCTGTACTTGGTCCCTAGAACAGAGGATGAGTATTTGGGGCTTGTTGTAGTACTCCTCCCAGAAATATCTGGGTTTTTTAAAGGGAACCTAGATAAGGTTGATTTAATACCATACAAAACCAGCATTTAATCTCAACCATCAGATAATCTTGGCTTCCCTCTTCGCTGAAACCACTGCCTGTCAACACACCCTCTTAATAATAGCTAACATTCATATAAGACCTACTATGTGCCAGGCACCGTGCTAAGCACTTTACAAATATTACCTCATTTTAGACTCACATAGACTTTGCAAGGTAGTTGCTTACATTATCCCCATAAGCCAACATAGGTTAAGTGACTTTCCCAAAGTCCTCTGGCTAGTAAGTGTCTGAGATGGGATTTGAGCTTGCTTTTTTTTTCTGACTCCAAATCCAATATTTTACTCACTAGCTGACTTCATCAAACCAGTAACTATCAGGCAGTCTTCTTCTTTTTCTTCTTCTTCTTCTTCTTCTTCTTCTTCTTCTTCTTCTTCTTCTTCTTCTTCTTCTTCTTCTTCTTCTTCTTCTTCCTCTTCCTCCTCTTCCTCCTCTTCCTCCTCTTCCTCCTCTTCCTCCTCTTCCTCCTCTTCCTCTTCCTCCTCTTCCTCCTCTTCCTCCTCTTCCTCCTCTTCCTCTTCCTCCTCTTCCTCCTCTTCCTCTTCTTCTTCCTCTTCTTCCTCTTCTTCTTCTTCTTCTTCCAGGATAATTAGGGTTAAGTGACTTGCCCAAAGTCGCACAGCTAGTAAGTGCATCAAGTGTTTGAGGCTGGCTTTGAACTAGGGTCCTCCTGACTCCAGGGCTGGTGCTTTACTCACTGTGGCACCTAGCTGCCCCTGTCAGGCCGTCTTGCAGAGGTTTTTGGGAGCGCTGAGAGGTTAGATTATTTCCCCCAAGGTCATAGGACCAGTATGTTTGAGAGGCAGACCTTGAACCTGGATCTCTCTGACTCTGAGATTGGCTCTTATATCTACTACATCTCACTTATCTCTGTTGCATTATTTTAAAAAGTCTCGAGACATTATTATCACTGCATTTATGTGACTCATTGTCTGAGGTGGCTTCCCCAAATTCATAATCACTTTTTATAATAATTATAATAACAATTAGCTCTTATAGAATGCTTTGAGGTTAGCAAATCACTTTACAGATATTGTCTCGCTTGACTCTCCCTTGCCTTTGGGTAGGTGCTATTACTGTCCCCATTTTACAGACGAAGAAATTGAGACAGGCAGTGTTTAAGTAATTTGCCCATGATCATACAGCTAGCAAATGTCTGAGGCAGGATTCCAAGTAAAGGCTGTCTGACTCTAGGCCCAGCGCTCGATCCATTGTGCCTGACTAGGGGATGCCCTTTTAGGGGATAAAGTACATTTTCACAAGCCAAAAATTAATGAATCGTTAATGGTGGAATTTCAGACTGAAGAGGGAGAAGCAAGACATTTCTCAGCTTCCTTTATCATGCCATACCCTGATTCTACAGCCTGCTTATGGCTCTGGCCTGTATGTGAGCACCTATGTGTGTACGTGTATAGTTACTTTCATAGGTGAATGATGGGGATGAGTAAAACGTGCTAGACGTGATTTGGAGGGATGACTCTAGAAGTGGTTTATGTTTTCTTCTCCAGGAATTATGTGACGCCTCTCTATAAAGTCCCTACCCAAGAAGGAAAGTTTGAGCTAACCTGGAGCATTTATCCAGGATATTCAGCCTTGAACTCAGAGTTTGGGGGAGACTACTGTGGAGTGGTGTGAGGCTGAGTCATCTCTTGCACTTGCCCATGAAGCATTTGCGTTTCTGTGCTAAAACTCAGCCTCGCAAAATACCAAGAGGTTGGTGTGGCCGCCCCATGGTACTCAAGAAGAATACATTAGTGAAAACAGTGCTGGATTTGAAGTTAAAGGGCCTGTATTCGAATCCCAGCTTTGTTATTTACGACCTATGTCATCTTGGGCAAGTCCCTTAATTTTTCAGGCCTCAGCATCATCATCTAGAAATTAAGGAGACTGGGTAAAGTCTCCTCTACCTTTAAAACTATGATCCTAAGGCCCAAAGACTCCCTAAGGGAGTTTTCCAAAGTTCTTCAGTGATTCACATAATGAATCTCATGCAATGAAACAAATTATTGGTTCATGGCACCTCAGGGCCCCCAATTTGAGTAGTGAGGGCAGAGGAAGAGCTCATTATCAACCAGACTGGAGATGATTCAAGAGGATTCAGAATGATCCTATGCCAGCCCTCTGCCTGGAGGATGCCCAGTAGGCCAGGTTGACTATCAATTTGAGAATAGAGTTTCATAATATGCTTAAAGATAGTTGCATTTATTTAATATGAAAAATAATTTGCATCACCATAAAAAGAGTTGAGTGCTTTGTATGCTTGTGAGGGAAAGGGTCATTGCTTACACTCTTCTTAGTCATCAAAGAGGTAACCTGATGTAATAGAGAGTGCTGGACTTGGAGCCAGAAGATGTGGGTTCAAATCCTACTTCAAATACCTATTAGCCTTGTGACTATGGGAAATTTACTTAGCAGAGCCTTTGTTTCCTCATCTGCAAAATGGGAATAATGACCCTTATACTTCCTATATCATGGGGTTATGGTAAGAAAATTGTTTTGTAAGTTAAGTGCTAATGTTTATTAATTATTATTATTGACTTTAGTTTTCTTATCCATAAAATGAGGGGCTTGGACTAGATGAACTCCAGGATCTCTTCAACTTCTGGGAATTCAGTGATTCCATGGGGTCCTGGGTCCATTACAGAGTGAACCTGGATTCCTTAAGTGGCTCAATGGCTCCAATGGATCCAGTCTGCCAGGAATTTTCCAGACCAGGGCATAGATTTTCATGTGAAAGAATTGTTTGCTCTGCTTAGACCCAGAGGCTAAAAGTAGTGGCACTAAATGCATAGATAGATATTAACTTGATAATAATAATTAACATCTATATAGCAAGAGCTTTACCTACATTATCTCCTTTGATCTTTACAGCGAATCTGTTGGCACACCTGTTGGTGTTTTGTTATCCCCCTTTTACAAATGAAGAAACTGGGTCTGAGAAAAGTTAAATTATTTGCCCAGGGTCATGAAACTAAGTGTCAGAGGCAGAATTTGAACTCTGGTCTTCCTTCTTTTCCCACCTGACTGCTCACTGCCCTGCACTCCATCATTGTCTCCAGAAAATTATCATCCTTCAAGATCACATCAACTCTGTGATTCATACCTCAGTATCCCCTGATCCCAAGGCCCCTCCTTCCCTCTGATTGGAAGTGGTGGAGGGTAGACATTGGGGAGCTTCTCTTAATCCTGATGAATATCAGGCCACTGGACCCAGATGGCTCTGGAGGAGAAAGTGAGGCTGGTGACCTTGCACAGCCCTCCCTCACTCAAATCAAAGTCAATTGCAAGTCATGTCATCATTTCCCTGATGTCATTGTTCTCTTTAAGAATGAAGGACAAACATAGCAATAACACAGGAACAACCCTTTAAGGAGGGAGCCCGAGGCAGACATCTCATCATTTCCTTCCCTATTGCAGGTCTTCACCATCTCCCACACCAGGTACCTCCCATGTCCCCTTTCAGCTTCTTTCTATGTTATTAAATGAAGGCAGTGACTGTCTTTTGCATTTCTTTGTAACCCCAGCTCTTAACACAATGCCTGGCACATAATAGGTGTTTAATAAATGTTTATGGACTGATTAACTTGTCAACTGCAGTTCCAGCAGTTTATCCACTATATCATGAGCTGCCTGACTTGATATAAAGAAAAACTTCCTAATAATTAGAGCTGCCCCCAAATGGACCTGGCTATCTCAGGACCTAGTGAGTCCCACCTCAATTTAGCTGCCTTCAGGCTAGGTAGATGACCACTTGTTGGAAATATTGTAGAGGGCGATTCCTAACAGGTACAGACTGGACCTGATGGCCTCTTAAATCTCTTCTGACACCGAGATTCCATGATTCACAAGCCAAGCAAGTAGGGAAAAGGACTTAGAGTATATGTGAAGATCACAGAGAAACAAGAATGAATCTCCATTTCTAATCAGCTGGAAGAACCAGGCCCCAGCTAAAATGAAGGGAATCATTAGGTTAATAAAAGACCACTGCTTTGTTTTTATTGTAACTCCACCATTACTGAACCAAGTAGACCTATTTCCAGGGGGCGGGGTGCACTGCGGCCAGTTCAAGACAGCTTGTGAGATCCAATTATTAAATTTTCACTGTGAACATTTGCATCTTGGAAATGAGTAAATGATACAAACCAGGGCTTGATTGATGGTTTTGTTAACTGTCTAGACTTGTGATAGAGAAAAATGTGAAGAATACAGATTTAAAAGTGTGGAAAGTGAGAGAGCCAGTTGTTAAACATTTACCAGTACCCATTGCCTATACTATAGTTTCTGTAAGGTACAACATCTCACTGGGATGAGAAACAGAGGTAGGATTTTGCCATAAAGGAAGTGAATAGGTACTATCACTTTGGAACCCTCAGGGAAAGGAAATATACATGTCCTGAAAAACAACCACGAACTGGTACAGGAAGTTTCTGTGGGTGAACCCCGATACAAGAGTGATTGCAGAATAGTTAAGTTCAACATCTTGGTGGATGAGGGGAGACAAACAAACAAATAAAACATATCAATGCAGTGACTCAGTCTTGGAAAAGGGAAGTACAACAAAATGTGGGTGTTTGGAGAAATGGAAAGGAATTTTTTTTTTTGAAAATAAATAACCCACGGGAAGCCTGGAGATTATTTAAAATATCACTTTGAAAATATCACTTAAAAAATGTATACTCTAGATTAAAAACACCAAGTGCTTAGGAGAGGAAAAAAATCATGCTTAACTAATGGACAAAATTAAAGAATCTATCATAGGAGAAAAATTATTCATACATGGTAATTTTCCCCTAGATCTCTCCTTTATATTAACTTCATTTTGCCTTGTGTTATTCTTATTTGTACACATCTTATAAACTCTATCAGATTGTAAGCTCTTTCATGGACTGAGACTGTGTCTCATTCATCTTTGTATTCCTCAGTGCTTAGCATGGCGCCTTGTATAGAATATATGCTTAATAAATATTTGTTGGATTGAAGAGGGAAAAATCCACATAGCATTGCAGAACAAACACAAAATAGAAACTAGATGAGAAGGAACTAGTTCAAAGAACACCTTTGTGTTCCATAGACAACAGAAAGAGACTAGTTAAGTCTTCATAAGCAGAAAGGCCATCCAGAGAATCAATGGAGCCACTCAAATAAGATGTCAAAAAGAAAGGAGGATTCAGAAGTAAAAAGAGCAGATACTGGAGTAAGTGCTAGTGAGCAAGTTGATGAAGAAATAGGAAATGCCATGTAAGAAGAGGCAGAGGACCTGGGGATTGTTCCAAAATCAGTGGCCAAGGCTTGTTGATTTCACCTTTGCAACATCTCTCCAAGATGGCCCTTTCCCTCCTCTGACACTTTGCAATAGCCTGCTGGTGAGTTTGCCTGCCTCAAGTCTCTCCCCATTCCATTCCATCCTCCATTAAGCTACTAAAATGATTTTCTTAAAATACAGGTCTGATCATTCCACCTTCTCTACTCTATAAACTCCAGTGGCCTTCAAGAGCAAAGAGGAAATGCTTTGTTTGGCATTCAGAGCCCTTCACAGCCTCTTAACCTTTCCAGTCTTCTTATTCCTTGCTCCCTGACACTTACTCTTTGTTACAGTGACACTGGCCTCCTGGCTGTTCCACGAACAAGACATTCCATCTCTCAGTTCTAGGCATTTTTTTCTGGCTGTCCCCCATGCCTGGGAGACTCTCCCTCATGCCTGGGAGACTCTCCCTCTTTTGCTCTGACTACAGGCATACCTTGGAGATATTGTCGGTTTCATTGCACACCATTGCAATAAAGCAAATATCATAATAAAGCATCACACAATTTTTTTGTTTTCCCAGGGCATGTAAAAGTGATGTTTATAATATACTATAGTCTATTAAGTGTGCAATAGTATATCTTAAAAAACAATGTACATGCCTTAATTTAAAATACTTTATTGCTTAAAAAATGCTAACCATTATCTGAGCCTTCAGCAAGTCCTAATCTTTTTGCTGCTTGAAGGTCTTGCCTCAGTGCTGATGGCTACTGATGGTCAGGGTGGCTGTGGCAATTTCTTAAAATAGGATGACAATGAAGTTTGCCACATCAATTGGTGCTTCTTTTCACTTGAATACTTAGAGGCCACTGTAGGATTATTAATTGGCCTAATTTCAATATTTGTGTGACTCAGGGAATAAGGAGACCCAAGGAGAGGGAAACAGAGGATCGGTAGTCAGAATATATAACATATATTGATTAGGTTTGCTGTCTTACATGTGCATGGCTCATGGCACCCCAACACAATTACAATAGTAATGTCAAAGGTCACAGATCACCATAATAGATAAAATAATCATGAAAAGATATGAAATATTGCAATGATTACCAAAATGTGACACAGAGACACGATGTGAGCCCATGATGTTGGAAAAAATGGCATGAATAGACTCACTAGATGCAGGGTTGCAACAAATCTTCAATTTGGAAAAAACAAACAAACAAAAACCTCAATATCTGCAAAGCCCAATAAAGTAAAGCACAATAACAAAGCACATATACATGTATATGTGTATGTATACACACACATAAATAGATATGTTAATGTATCGTAAATCTATTTTATATATATTTTAATAACATCTCAGGTTGACCCTCTCTGACTTCCAAGCTTCATCCTTATTTCTTTTGCTCATTTCCTCACCAAACCTATTTTACCAAGTCTGTATCAGCTGCTTTTACTTAGCCACTCCCTATTCCTGCACCTCTCTTCAGTATTACCTCTAGCTCCGTCATTCTACCGAGATTGCTTTCTCTAAGGTCACTAGTTAAGGCCAGTGATCTTTTCTCAGCCTTCAACCTTCACAACCTCTCCGCTCCATCAATCACTGCTACTGAAACCTTTACCATATCTGGCTTCTGTAAGCAGTGTGGCATAGTAGAAAGAATCCTGAACTCAGTAGAGTCCTGGGTTCAAATTTGACCTCTGATACTTACTAGGTATATGACTACGGGTCATTCTGTTAACCTCTCTAAATTTCAATTTCTACATCTATAAAAGAAGAATAAAAAACTTGTCATACTTGAATCTTTTACTTGATAAATCTAATAGACTTTTCTCAGTTCTTGGCTCTCCTGCAGTACTTGGTACCTTTGATCATCTCCTCCTCCTGGATCTTCTTTCCTCTTCTCTCCCTCTCCTGATTCTCCTCCCATCTGTCTGACCATTCCTCTTCAGTCTCCTTTGTTAGTTCTTCCATGTCATCCCTGGTAACTGGTGGTGTCCCCCCAAGACTCTATCTTGGACCATCTTCTCATTCACTCTGTACTATCTCACTTGATGATCCACCTCGGCTCCTATGGGTTTAATGCCCATGATTTAATTTAATTTAATTTAATGCCCAATGATTCCCAGATAGATATTTTAAGAGCTAATCTTTCTCTTGAGCTACAGTCCTATATCACTAACACTTCAGATTGGATTCCTGTAGATATCTCTAACTCAAAATGTCTAAAATAAAACTTATTATCATTCCTTGCTAACCATCCCTTCTTTTAAAAAAATACTTCTTACTGTTGAGGGTGCTACAATCCTCCCTGTCACCCAGGTTCACAACCTCAGTGTTATCTTCACTTTCTCATTCTCCACATATGCAAGCTGTCTCAAAATCTTGCTATTCTTACCTTCACAGCTTCTCTTAGATGTCGTCTTCTCTACTCTTCCAAAGCCACCACTCTGGTTTGGGTCCTCATCACCTCTTACCTGGACCATTGCAATAGCCTTCTAACTTACCCTGGAAGTGGAAGTGGAAGATGAATTAGATCATGGAGACTTGAGCTAGGGAGGCAAGTTTTCTAGAGTATAGGTCTGACCACATCACCCTCCCTCTCAGCTAGTTCTGGTAGCTCCCTATTAACTCCAGGTTCCAATTTAACTCCTTTGTTTGGCTTTCAAAGCTCTTCACAACCTGGTTCTTTCCTACTTTTCTGGTTTTCTTACACTTTGTTCTCCTCTATACACTCTAGACTAAGCAACACTGGCCTACTGGAAGTTCCTGGAATAAGACACCCTATCTCATGTATCTCATGGCTGGAGTGCTCCATCCCATCACCTCCGCCTTTTGGTTTTCCTGATTTCCTTTGAAACTCAGCTCAAGTTCCAACAGGTCTTTCCCATTCCTTCCAGACATGAATATCTTCACCTCTCAGAGTGCCTTCCATCTACCCTGTATATATCCTAGTTGTTCATATGTCGGTTTCCCTGTTAGAATGTGAATTCTGTAAGGGCAGGGACAATCCTTCGTATCTCCTGCACTTAGCATGGTGCTTGGCACCATCATGATATTGTGAGAAAGAGAGGATGGTTTCTAATATGTTAGGGACCATTTCTGGTCACCTTTTTGGAGAACATGGATGAAAGTCACACAAAATGGACAGATATGGATGGGTTGGAATTTACATCATTGGGGGGAACTCTCAAATTGTCAAGATCATAGATCTATTTAAATATCTGAGTAGAGATCGAGGTTTTCATTGTTCCAAGTACAGAATTGCTGCTATGTTTTGGCCAGTGAAAACATCAGTAGTACTCACGTTGTTCAGATATTTACGAACAAAGGGGACCTATAGAACTTGGCAACTGTGATAGACAACCTAAGTCAACTATAAACTAAAGATTTAGAGTGAAGGTTAGTAAGTGTGAGGATGCCATTAGACAACCTGGGCCAGAGATAGCCTCTTTTCTTTTCTAATATTCCAATTATGGGAACATAATAAATAAAGGTTTCCCAGAGAGCCTAGAGATATTGATAGTCAATTAACATTTATTAAGTGCCTACTAAATGTCAGTCACTATGCTAAGCACTGGGAACACAAAGAAAGGCAAAGGGGAGCTCCTGACCTCATGGAATTTCTAATCTAATGGAACCTGAACCCATTACAAGTTCAAGACTGTAACTGCAGGCAAATCAGTCTGAAGATGCTGAAGGGCAAGTAGAGGTAGCCACAAGCTCAGGAGGTAATTGTAGAAGTGCCAGGTTTATTGGGCCAGTGATAAACTCACCTATTGTGCTCTAGGGAAATTACAGAAGTGGCTAGTCATGTGTGTAGTCAACACTACTTTTCATAGGGTAGAAAATGTATACATTGTATATAATTGAAATATACGCTATTATGTGTCACATATGACTTATGTTTCCTACATATTGCTGATTTAAGTATCATTTCTATATATCCTTTTATGCAATGTTATACTGTACTATTGCTATGGTACATATATGTTTTTTCATACATGTTGTATATTTTTTTTCATGTAATCTTTTCTGGGTTTCTGGTACTTCATCACTGATTGCAATCCTGTCATGTGATGCTATGTGTTTTGCACCACATTGAGTTTTGCATCCTTAGTTTCATAATGCTATGTTGTCATATGTGCTATTACTTATATGCTATGTATTATATTCTTCACATGTACTAATGCCAGCTACATGCAGTTCTACTCTGAAGTCCATATATTTGGTGTCTGTATGTGCATTATACTATGTAGCAGCATGTTATCTCTCAATCTATGCTGCTTATGAGACATGTTCATAAATGTTTGCGTTCCTGGGAAGTTTGTTGGGACTACAAATTCTTTACTCAAAGGAGAATGAATATAGGGAGATTGAATGCTTTGCTGGCCAACTGGGAAGCATCAAAACACTCAATCTTTGCTACTGACCAAATCCATGATAAAGACAGGAATTTGGGCCAAGTGGGTAAAGGACACTGTTTCCAGGGTTTAGATGTTGTAACAAAAGCAAAATTGTGAAAGCTTTCTTTGCTGCCAAGACATTACTCGTAAACCACAATTTTAATCCAATTAGTTGCTAGCTCCATTGCTATCCCTGGCCATGGTGCTGATATAAATTCTAATTGCCACACAATCATTCATTTGGGAGGGATTAAAGGTCATCGCGTCCAACCTGTAACCAAGCAGAAAGTCACTTTACAATATCACTGACACGTGGTCATCTGTCCTTTTCTTGACAGGAAACCCCTTTCCTTTTGAGAGAGCCTATTACACTTTTATATTGTTTTAGCTGTAGGAGATATCCTTGAATAAGATTACAACTATCTCTTCTAGGCAACTTCCACCCAATGTTCCTAGTTCTGCTTTCAGGGATAAAGCAAAGCAAATCTTCCACATGATAATCCTTCCCCCAACAGATCATTCCCCCCCCCAAAAGAAATAAAAACAATTAGCAACCATATGAAAAAGTGATAGAGATAATTAATAACCAAAATATAAGAACATAATATGCAATAAGTAGCAATTCTGAGACTCAGAACTCAGGCCTTCTTAAATAGTCTTTTATTGTTATATGAAAGGGGAAATGAGGACTTCAATTTCACTGACAAAGAGAATTCTTGGATGAGGAAACTGTCTACCAATACAGGTTAGGACCTTTCTCACAATAGTCTTAGAAAGTGTTGCCTAGCAAGCACTGAGATGTTAACTGAGCTGCACAAAATCACCGTCAGTTAAGTGCCATGCTTCCAGTGTTGTTATATAACCTTTAGTTTGTGGAATGTCTTGTCTTCTACTTATGCCACTTGCTTCTCCAGGGCAGAGACTGTCTCATTCATCTTTGTGTCTATCATGCCCTGTGTATCTAATATATATTTGCTAGATGAACAAAGCAATTGTAGAATCAGAGGAGTGGTAATTTCATTTCCAACTGTCTGCCCCACACTACTGTCTGACTATATCCTAACAAGGGTTAATGCTTCCCAGTCCCAAATTGTAGGTCCTTCTCCCTTCACTCCTTGAGATCATAGCAGTTTTTATATTATAGTCATTCCTGGAGCCTGATAGTATGGTTCTCCATGTAGGAAGCATATGTAGTCACCTACAATTACGTTTCTCTGCTTCCCATCACTCCTTTTTCCAAGCTACTGTTGACATAGTTACCAAATTAATATTCATGTATTGAGATATAGTAAACACATTTTCTGTAACAGAAAGTTACCAATATTTTGTACTTAGTTCTGAAATTATTTCAAAAATACTTTTAAATTCTTCTTAGTTATAGACTTACCTGTACAAGTAAATGCTAATAATGATATCTTGGGGAGGCAAAAATAGCTTCCTTCTAGTTTGTAGGGATGAACTCTATTACTTTAATTTTCAACAGTAAGCCCCATGATAGATGGAAACTTGAGAGCAGAGACGTACAAAACAGGCTTAGTATAGCTTTAGGATTACTGGACCATAGATTTAGGAGGAACATTAGTGGCCTTAAAGCAGGACCTTCCTGATGGTCCACCAAAATTACTTTCTGCTGTGATCATTCAATGGAATATCAGAGTATGGGGAGGTGGGGAGAACTCCTTCTCCAAAGACCTTTGGACCATAACTTTTCATTTTTCTTCCTCTTCCTTCTCCTCCCACACACTTATAATCATAGGGTCCATAGCATAACATATTTAATTGTCCATTTAAAGAGATCTTAAAATTGAAGACTAAATTTACCCAATTTATTAATATACTATCTCTTGTTATTTAATTCAGCTTTACTTGGCTTAATTCTTAAAGTTAACCTTGGGCCCTTAGGCACTGGGATAGACACTGGACTTGTGATCTAGTTGATATAGATGACTCCCAAATGAAGAAGCTACCATTGTAGGTAAGCATCTTCAACTTAATATTATTAGAGAATTGCCTGGGCCGCTGAGAGGTTTAGTATGTTTGCCCAAGGTCACACAGTATGTGTCAAAGGCAAGACATGAACCCAGCTCTTCCTGCATCTAAGGCCAGATCTCTATTCACATTCCATTTGTCAATCAAAAAATATTTCTAGAATCTTGTACACCTATTATAATAATAACTAACATTTATATAGTGTTTTAAGATTTGCAAAGCATTTTGCATATATTATCTCATTTGTCCCTCACAATAGCTCTGTGAAATAGGTTATATTATTATTATTATTTCACAAATGAGGAAACTGAGTCTGAGAGGTTAAATAACTTACCTAGAGTCAAATAGCTAGTAAGCATCTGAGGCATGATTTTAATAAAGTCTTCTTGACTCCAAGTACAACACTCTATCCACTGTGCCATACAGCTATACCAGATTCTATGTAGAATGCAAAAGAAAACACAATCATGACTTCAACAAGCTTAAGTGGGAAGACAGGACAGATGCATACGATACAATATCAAACAACATAAGATAGTAAAGCACTCCCTAAGTTAAAAAACCATGCATACATATGCCAGAGTATACACTATCCCCTCCTTTAATCACTCCTTCCCCCCAATCTGGAAAACAATCAAGCAGCCCTGAATCAATAGCATCACCTGATGGCTACAATGGGGAAGTATCTGCTCCAAAGTTTTCTCCTTCCTTTCCTTCCATTCAGGGGAATCAGTCATTTGCCATGCTATCTACCCTCCTCCACCTTCTTATATCTTTTATAGTTAATTGCACCTCAGATAATCTTTCATCTATAATGAAGAAGAGTTTAAATATATGCATTCATATCCTTTTCACCCTTTTTTCTTCCCCTTCTCTCTTCTCTTTCTCAGTTACCTCAGGAAAATCTCTCTTCCTCTTTTGTTCTATATATGAGGGGGAAAGCAACCCTAATTATTACTGATACGTATAAGATTAATGTTAATGATACATCTGCATCAAAGAAAAAGAGAGCATACTTTTTGAAATGAAATTAGACATTAAAAAGAATCAGTTCCATCAGCCTCTTGAAGACCTTCAAAGTCCCCTTCGGAATCTCCACAAAAGTTTCCATCTACCTCCTTGTCTTCTTCTAATTAAACCTGCTTTTCTTAAAGCACCCACATTAAAGATAAATGTCTGCCATAATACTTGTACAGACTAACTTATATGGTTGTTGAGATTAAATGAGATAATGTTTAGAAAGCACTTTGTAGCTTTAAAGTGCTATAGAAATGTAAATTATTATTGTAAAAAACCTGCATAGTCACTTCTCTTGTGTTTCCATTTAATTATTAATACAGCAACAATATTGTTCTCTACTATTTCTCATTTTAAATGTACAGTATTTCAGCTACATTATGTATTAAATGAGACTCTGTGGGCTAGCCTTGAAAAGTAATCATCATTTGTAACTTTGTTCCATTGAAAAAAATTAGTGCCGAGTCCCAAACAAATGACTTACAAATCAACTTGGGCAACCCGATTGTAGGTTGGGGCTTTCTTGTATATAATGAAGTGGTATATTGTATGGTTCAGACTATAAGTAGAAGCTTGGAGAAGAGGAAAATGAGAGAAAGCTGTACTAGTTGGGAAAGGCATCATGATGATGAACTGGGCTTTCAAGGAAGGACACATGGCTGGAAAGGGAGGATACAGGGGGATGATCATTCTGGACAAGTAGTGCAAAGTGAGTCGAGGCATGGAAGCAACAATGAGTATGTTGTGTTTGTGGAACAAGCAGAGACTGACTTGACTACAGAAGAGGGTAAATATTGAAGCCTAGTGATATGAGGGATCACCTGGGTTAAGATGGGGCCAGGTTAGGGGGGACCTTAAAAATCACACCAAGAAGTTTTGACTTGGTACAGTAGGACATGGAGATCCATTGAATATTCCTTAACAGAAGCGTAAAACAATCAAAGTAATTTTTGAAGAAAGGTTAATCTGGCAATCATAAGCAAGGTACATCAGAGTAGGAAGAGGCTAGGCGAAGGGAGATCAAATAGAAGGCTGTTGACACAGTCATACAGTCACTACTCAAAAGAAGAAGTTTAACGGACTATATATATATATGTATATATGTACATATATACATATATAGGGGTAGCTAGGCATATATACATATATATATACACATATACACACATATGTATGTATAGGTGGCAGCTAGGTGATGCAGGGAATAGATTACTGGACCTGGCATCAGGAAGACTCATCTTCCTAAATTCAAATCTGGCCTCAGAAACTTACTAGCTGTGTGACCCTAGGCAAGTCACTTCACCTTGTTTGCCTCAGCTGCCTCATCTGTAAAATGAGCTGGAGAAGGAAATGACAAACCACTCCAGTATCTTTGCCAAGAAAACCCCAAATGGGGTCATGAAGGGTTGGAAATGACTGAACAACAGATTATTACTCTAGTTTTCATTCTTAGATTGAGTGTCTCACTCCTTTAGCTCTGATTCTTCGGTTATTCAATCCTTTTTTTAAAATAAGTTTCAGGCCCATCCCATGTGTCCAATGTGAAAATACGTTCTATTCCCCCTAACTTCACTTCATTGCTTTGATCTTTGCCTTGGATTCCTGAGGAAGCAAAGTTATTATCTAGATTCTCTAAGCTTTACTCTCATATTTAGACAGGATCTGTCCATACTCCCTCAAAGGATCATAATATTTTAGAGTTGGGAGGGACCTTAGTTATTACATATAAAACCGGAGCCAAGACTTGAACCCAAGTCTTTTGACTCCAAAGCTCTTTTCTCTACACCACACTTCTTGAAAGCATCAAAACAGTGAGGAGACAAGGATCTTTCCTCGACCCATGGAAAGGCAAGATTAGTTCAGTGACAATTCTGTACAGGAAGTCCAGGAGAATTTTAACACAGTGTGGTGTTATTTCTTTTAAGTTTCTATGTTTCCATTCATCATTTATTCCCTCCCAGCTTCACTATCTGGACTTCCAGTCATACTTCCTAGTTTACCAGCCTCCCTTTATGTCACTTATTCATTCATTCAAAATTTATTAACGCAATGCAAAGTCTTTGCTAAGGGTTTCAAGGATACAACATTAGATCTCAGTCAATCAACAAGCAATTATTAAACACATACTTTGTGCCAGGCATTGAATTAATTACCTGGGATACAAATATAAAGAATAAAACAACCCTTATTCTCAAGGAGATTACATTTTAATGGGGGAGACAACATAGCCCCAATCTCAAGGAGCTTTCAGGGGTGAGGGGCTGCGTACAAATGACTGTTGCTGCAGTGAGAATGAGATTCTCAGAAATGAGGTGCAAAGAGTGTTATGAGATATTTGAAATGGAAGAGATTATTTTCACCTGGTGTGGTCCGGGGAAGGCTTCATGAGAGAGGTTTGCACAGATTTGGGCCAGAATAGGAGAAGAATGAGAGACAGAGGAGTCCAATTTGGCCCAAATATAGTGTTTGAGGAAACAACTAATAAGAGATGGGGATGGAAAAGTAGCCTAGAATCACATTGTGGAGGATTTTGGAGTAGCGTTTATTAAGCACTTCTTCTTTGCCAGCAGCCACTGTGCTAAGTACTAGGGATACAAAGAAAAATAATAATAAAATTAGGGGTGCATCCTTTATTCAGAAGGTAATATATTAGGAACCACTAAAGATACTTGACCAGAATGGTAGCATTTTCAGATTAGTGCATAAGGAAGATTACCTGCATAGTAATGTGGCCACTAGAAGCAGGAAGATCAGTTAGGACGTTATTACAATAGTCTTGATGAGAAAAATAACTGAAACGTACATAACATGTTAAGGTTTGCAAAGACCATATGTACTTTTCACATTCCTTTATTGCCACAACAACCCCATGAGGGAATACAATGGGCTCTATCATTACTCCCATTTTACAAGTCAGTAGATTGAATTTCAGAGAGCATACATTACTTGCCTGTGATCACATAGCTATTAAGCATTGGAGGTGAGATTTGAACCCAGGTATCCCCTAACACCAAGACTCTTTTTACTAGGCCACACTGCCCCAAATTGCTGAGGATCTCAACTGTGGTGGTCGAAATGGGATTAGGGAGCAAGGCTTGGATAGGAGAGTGATAGCAGAGGGAGAATAACCAAGGCTTGGCTGCTTCTACTTCATTACCACCCATTCCCTCCTCAACCACTTGCAGACTATTTTCTGACCTCACCACTCTACTAAACCTTACTCTCAAAGGTTACCAAGAATGTCTCATGTCCTAAATCCGATGGCCTTTTTTCAGTCCTCGACCTCTCTACAGCTTCTGAAACTGTGCCTCACTCTCCCTTGCCAGGTAGGGAGAGACTGGAGGTCGTTTTTTACTCGAGGTAGGAAGTAAACTCCTCCAAAGCAGGGGTTGTTCTATGTCTGTCCTAGAACCATGCCTTGCGCATAAAAAGCATTTGATAAAGAAATACTTGTTGAATTGAATTGCAGACAAAAGAGAACTGGAAAAAATCAGTAGGGTAAGCTCCTGGGGGAGAGAAAAGGGGGGTAGAATCACAGGGAAAGTAGAGTTCATCTTGCCAAGGGAAGGGCTACTTTCCCCTACCCCCTCCCCACCTTAAATAAATAAGAAAAAGTTGGGTGAAGAGTAGAGGGGTTTTGAAATGTGAGGCAAGGGTAATAGAAGAGGCCATGATAGATGACCTCAGTTTTCTCAGTGTAAGAGTTATATTCCATACCTTTAACCTCAATAATATGAAAGTCTGGTCTTATGATAATCATAAATCAAAGGTATGACTTAAGTATGAACAAGGCCTGTATCTCTGTTCAATCAAACAATCAAAGATATTAAGTGGGAAAGACTTAATTAGTCAAGTTTGGAAGGAGTGAAGTCATTAGATAAAGTGTATTGGGACCAGTTGAGCAGATTCAGTCATATAAAATAGCAAGATAGTCCAGAACCTGAGTGTTTCTGTCTTGCTAATCTAGACAAAGAGTAATTCCAGGCAAGCCCTTGAAAGGTGGGATTTCTTTGGGGATGGCGAGAGACTGAAGGAGAGCCTTTGTATCCTGCTCCCTTACTCTTGACCAGAGGAAGACCTAGTGGTCTCTGAAAGGTCTGGAAGATTTTAGACTTTTCCATTGGCAGTATCCCAGAACAGCTGATAGTAGTGTCTGCATTGAGAGTTAGGATAAACTAGACACGAAGAGGAAAGGCAACTTCAGGACTTTCAAATGAACCAGAAGAAAGTGACCTCATCCCTAAGGGCAACTTCAGAAAAGGACTCCCAATTGCCCTGAGTTACCCTTCTTTGCCACACGTGCCCTAAGCCAGAACCCACTCTCCCACTCTTCCCTGAGTGTGCCCAAGGTTTAAGGAAATATTTGTGTCAATGGTTCTTACTATACAACTATGCCACCTGAGTAACCTGTTTCTAAAAGCTAATTAAATGGAAGTTAGAAAAGTAAATTTGGGCTCAGTTTAGAATAAGTTCCTTCTGAGACAGTGAGAACTTCATCATTAGACATCTATAACACCAATATGATACCCATAGTAACTGCTATGAATATGCATAGGTATTTCCAGTGTTGGTTCTCAAAATACAATAAACTCTCTTCCTCTAAGACAAAACCAAAATATTTATTTGGAACATTCCTATTAGGATACAAGAAGGCAAGATCCTTCCAGGATCCAGTCCAGGGAGCTAAACGTCTTAAGTGTTTTGTTTTCAAGTTCTCCTAGGCAAGTTCCTCCATCCACCCTGTTCCTCCCGCTGCCCACACATCTCTCTCTAAGCAATACAATATATACTGTTTCCAATGACTTGATTGGCTTAGTACTGAGAAACTTGGAAGTCAGCACTTAATTGGAAAGGATGTGGAAATCCCTGTGGCCCAGAGACTAATTGGCTCTGTATCAGAGCTCCATGTGAGACCTATTAATGGGCAAGGAAGATCTTATATCCCATTAACCTAACAACATCATCACCTGAAGCTTGGATGACCATTCTCAGGAGTGTTGTAGAAAGGATTCATGTTAGGATACATGATCACATAGTTGAGTTGTATCAAATAATCTCCGAGGTGTCTTTCAGTTTTGAGATTTCTTTGATCCTATGATTATAGGACCAGAGTTTTAGAGCTAGAAGGAACTTTAGGCCATCTAGGCCAAATGAGGAAACTGAGGTTACGGGATATGTCTAAGGTCACACAGGGAGTAAATGGATGAGCCAGAATTTGAGCATAGGTGCTCAAATTCAGTGTTCTTGATCCTTTGAAGGACTCAGTTTGATCATCTATAAAACATATCACTGTTCTTCTTCCCAAGGTCAGAGTAGATCACAAGAGTATAGAAAATGCACTGAAAATGCCATTAGAAATCAAGTAGGCCAGTTCTTTCAGAAGTGCAAAATGACTTTAGTTTTTTGTGAATAAAAGGCTAGAGAGAAATTAGCAGGAGTTGGTTATCAGCCACTGTTAGTCTTATCAAGGGAAGGCGAAGTCCAGTAATTAAGAACTTAGGTTTGAGCCTTTAGATATAATCCAATGGGAATAATTTGAGCTGATCCCTGGAGGTCAGATCCCTCTGAAGTGCTGGGTTTGTCCAAAGCCTGTGAAATTCCTCTAGGACTCAGGAAGATCTTAGGATATAACATCTGGACTCTAGGCAAGTAGTCTGGGTACATTCCAGACTCCACCCCAGGTGTTAAGATGAGAAAGTACTTGAAACAAGCCATACGCAGTAAAAAACTATCCCCATGGAGGAGGGGAAGGGAGACAGACAGTCTTGCCTTTGAGTGTCTATGACTCCTAACAACCCATCCCAATCCTTCCCATCATCTCTCTTTCTTGGCAGTATGGTGAAGCTTCCAGTAAGAATGGAAAGTACCAAGGATTCAGGTCCTCCCATTAATTCAGGAAAAATGGATTCCAAGCTGCCACATTCTTGATATTTTCCTCTTTTCCAAGCTCTAGGGGTAATCCAGTCCTGGGTTCTGGTGGATAGAGATTAGACCTGTGATTGCATTAATAGAGGGAACTCCTAAGTGAGAAAATACTCTCTACCAATGCAGATCAGTACTCCTTTGAAACTTATATTCTTAGAGAGAGTTGTCTGGACCAATGAGAAGTTAAACGACTTGCCCAAAGTTACACAGCCAATATGTATTAGAGGCAAGACTTGAACCCAGGTCATCCTGGCTCTTGGTCCAACTTTACTATATGAACTTGTGGGAATGGAGAGCTATATCAGCAGAGAGGGCAGTTAGTGGTAAAGCAGATAAAGCGCTAGCCTGAAGACAGGAAGACTCATCTTCCTGAGTTCAAATCTGGTTTCAGGTGCTTACTAGCTATGAGACCCCAGGAAAGTCACTTAAATTTGTTTGCCTTAGTTTCCTCATTTGTAAAATGAACTGGAAAAGGAAATGGTGAACTGCTCCAGGATCTTTGCCAGGAAAACCCCAGATGGGCTCACAAAGAGTCAGACATAACTAAAAATGACTCAACAACAACAAAAAATCTGTGGGAGGGAGTGGAGTAAGAAGGTGGAGAGAGAGGGAGAGAGAGAGAGAGAGAGAGAGAGAGAGAGAGAGAGAGAGAGAGAGAATGCAAAGCAATGACACAGGAGATGATCATCCAGGGAGCAAGGAAACATCCTTAGGCCAGAAATTATAATTCTCATTCGTATTCTTTCCTGTTTTTAGTAGTTCTCAAAGACCAGGAGCTAGACCTATCATCAAGAATCTTTAGTGTGAACCCAGACTCTGACACTAGCAGTGAGACCTTGAATGTCTTCCTTAACTTCTCTGGGCCCCAGTTTCCTCATCTACAAAATGAGGATAATAATTTTGGCACCACCTACTTCAGGGGGTTGGTGGGAGGAAAGCCCTCTGTGAGCCTGAAAGTGCTATATAAGTGTGAATTGTCACTGGCATCATTATAATTAGTACTGTCATTCTCTGATGCTCATACCGACACAGTTGACAGGCAGCATGGTTCATTGGAGAGGCTCTTTGTTCTGGAGTCAGCACTCTGGGAGGATCACTGATCTATCACTTACTAGCCCTGTGACCTTGGATAAGGCACCTAACCCCTACTCACTCAGGCTTCTCAACTATAAACTAAGGAGTTGGACCCTCTAGGTCTCTTCCAGTTCCACATTTATTACCTGATGGTCTTTGTTTCCATCCTTACGAACTCTTCATATACAATTACTCTTTTGGTGAGGACAGCTTTTGATGTGGTTATGAATATGACTGTGGAAATGAGACTGCTTTAAAAAAAATAGTAGCTAACATTTACTTAACACTTTCAGGCTTGCAAAGCACTTTGCATATATTATTTCATTTAATCCTTACTCACTTATTATTTCATCTAACCCTGGGAAGTAGGTGCTATTATTATCCTATTTTACAGATGAGAAAACTGAGGCACACAGAGGCCAAATAGTTTGTTCAGGGATACATAACTAAGTGTCTGAGACAGAATTCCAAGTCAGGTCTTCCTGGCTCCAAGTTCAACACTCTGTCCATTGCACCAATTGGCTAACTAGACATACCAGACCTATATATGAAAATTAATTGGGATATATAACTTCTGGGGTGTCCTTTAAGGAGATGACCTTTCAAAGTCATCCTGTTTAAAAGCTTTTTCCAATAATGCTTCTGTCACTTTGGTATTTTTAGAGTTCTCTCTAGGAGATATAGATGACATGCTTATCAAAAGTACAGATCATGCATTTAACCCACAAGCGCTATTAAGTGCCTACTATGTACAAGGCACCATGCTAGGAACTAGAGACACAAAGACAAAATGAAAAATTGTTCCTTCCTTCATTCATTCAACTGTTAGGGTGAAGAGAGGGAAGATATAATATTTAATCAGATAAATACACATAATATAATTTGAGCTTGGAGACAGTGCTAACCACCATACAGCTTGATTTATGGGAATAGAAAACAACAACCAGGGAGCAGAGATAAGAAAGGAATCATCAAAGGCAACTCTTTAGATGTGGTACCTGAACTGAACCTTGCAAGGAGCTAAGGATTATATTGGGCAGGAAGGTAGGAGATGTAGCTAATACTTGCATAACATAATCCAAATGTGTCCCTGTAGGCTGTGATGATGGAGCACAAACTAACAAGACAATATTGAATTGTAAGGGGTAAATGTAAGGTCTTTAAATTAGGTTCAAAAAGATCAGCTGCACATTCTATAATAGAAGAGGCCTGGCCAGACAGTGATTCACACGAAAAAGCTAAGGGTTTTAGTTTAGTTCGAGCCACAAATGGCTTCCCAGAAAGCTGAGACAACATCAGGCTGAATTAATGGAAGTGTAGTGTCTAGAAAAAGGAAGATGACAGTATGAGACCACAGCACTTTTAGGAGAGGTCTTGATAAGCTTCTTGCATACAACTAATTATAAAATTACCTGAAACTATGAGAATGTAAAAATTAAGGATATTTAACTTGGAGAAAAGAAGATCTTCTCCCAGTGTTATTGTTGAGTCATATAGTAGCATCTAACTCTTTGTAATCCCATGGATACAGCTATTTGTGGAGTTTTCTTGGGAAGGGTATTGGAAGGATTTAGCCATTTCCTTCTCCAGTGCATCTTTTCCTGGCAATCAGAAGTTAAGTGACTTGCCCAGGGTCACATAAGTAGGAAGTATCTAAGGTTAGATTTGAACTTGGGTCTTCCTGACTCCAGGCCCAGTGCTCTAACCACTAAACAATAGCTTCCTCAATTCTCCCAATAGGTATAATTTATTCTACTTGATTCCAGAGAGGAGAACTAGAATCAAGAAAGCTAATGCTACCTAAGGCTGCATTGAAGGAAAGAATGAATGAATATCATTTATTAAGCACTTGCTATGGGCCAGGTACTGTGTTAAGCACTGAGGACACAAATTCAAAAGGCAAGATAATCTTTGTCCTCAAGGAGCTTATATTCTAGAAGGGGAAGATGCCACATATAGAAAACTGGTGACCAGAGAGGGGTCCTTAGTCAGGCAAGTCACAGGCATAGTGAGTGGGGTTATGGAGCATTTGATTGGCAATTCCTGTGACTGTAAAGTTTATTTTATTATTGTTCCCAGACATAAAGGTAGAAAGAGGGTGGGGCCAGGGGGATATGGCAGAAGCATGGCCAGGAGGCTGTAGTATGGTGGGTGTGAGTTGGTCTAGGAACAGTAAAGTCGCATTAGTCAGAAACTCAGGGGTCTAAAGTGGCAGTTCAGATTGCAAGTGAAGGAGCATAGCATATGGTACTAAAGCCATGAAGGTCCTGCTGGGCTGAGCCCTGGGCAGAACATGTTTGGGGCATCATGTTTAGTTCTAGAGATCCAATTTTGGAAGGACACCAATAAGTTGGAGAATATCCAAGAAGGGCCACCAGGATAGTGAAGGGACTGGAGTTGACACTACATGAGAGTTCATTAAAGGACCTTATTTCAAGAAAAAACTTGTGGGTGATATGACAGCAATCCTCAAGTATACGAAAGGCTAAATAGCATAGGAGTGAACTGGCTTGATGTGTTTGGCCCCAAAAGGTAGCTCTAGGAGAAATGGGAAGAAATTGCCAAGGGGCAAACTTGAGCTTTAGGTAAGGAAAAATTTTCCTGCAATTGGAGATATCAAAAAGTGAAATGTTTTGCCTCAGGAAGCAGTGGCTTCTCTTCTCACTGGAGGCAATCATGCCTTGTAAAATATGCTGTGGACTTCTTGGGCTCTGAAAACCCACTAATTATATTAAATTAGTCAAAGACACTCTAGCTGAAAACTGTGAGTTTTTATTAAAGAATATCTTCACCTTTAATTTTGTGATCACTATAAAATGTGGATTGGAAATTGATTATTTCAGGGAGCTTTTCTGATTAGCAGGAGAAAGTCTGCTGGTCTTCACCTCTCTCCATACAAAGCACTGTGAATTAACAAAATGTGTCTAACAGATTTAGCTAAAATGAAGAGCATCATTTTTTTTAAATTTTATTTTAAGAATTTTATTTTTTCCCAGTTATATGCAAAAACAATTTTCAACATTCATGTTTAGAATTTTGAGTTCCAAATTCTCTCTCTCCCTCCCCATCCCCCGCTCATTGAGAAGGCAAGTAGTTCGATATAGGTTATACATGTGTATTCATGCAAAAGATATCCATAATAGTCATGTTGTGAAAGAAAATATAAACAAAAAACTCAGGAAAAATAAATTTTTGAAAAGTGGAGCATCATTTTTCTTGTACAACATCAACCAAATCTGACATTACATGAAAAGTTCATTGCCCATAATCCCCTACTACAGCAAAGAATGGAGGAAGGTATATTTTATCATTTCTTTTCTATGAGAAAGCTTGGTCATTAAAATTATGCAGTTTTCAATTTTTCTGTTATTCCTATTTCCATTTCTATAGTGATAGTCATTGTATATACTGTTTTCCTGGTTCTGCTTAGTTCACTCTGCATCAGTTTATACAAATCTTTGCATTCTTCTTTGAAATCTTCATAGTCATTATTTCTTAGAGAGAAGGAAGATTCTGTTACATTTATGAACCACTATTTGTTTAATCATCCCTCAGTTGATGAGAATCTACTTTGTTTCCAGGTTTTTACTATTATGAAAATGTTGCTATTAACATTGTGTTTACATGATGAGTCCAAAAGCAGATCTAATTGAATTTTGGTTGTACTCAAAACATAATTTTTAAAAACAAAGCTTTTCCACTATCAACAGCATTCAAAGAATGTGCCAGATACTTTGAAGGCAATTCTAGAAAGAATTGTTCCGCAAAAAATGTTTGGAGTAACAGTAGCATTATTGGGACAAGTGTGTGGCCTATCAAAGTGATTATTTTAAAAGGAACAAAACTCAAATAGATATGTAAGTTTTTATGTTTGATATTTCTTCATCTTTTTTTCCTGTTTTCCTTTCTTTTCTTTGAGGCAGCCAGTTGGTAGAGTGCTGAGCTGGGAGGCAGAAAGACCTGAGTTCAAATTTAGCCTTAAATATTTATTAGTTGTTCAATCCTTGGCAAGTCACTTAACCTTCACCTACACTTTCCTTAGCTGTAAAATAAGAATAACAATGGCATCTGCCTCCATTTGAGGAACAAATGAGATGATAATCATAAAGTACTTAGCATGGGCCTGGCACGTAGTAGGTGCTTAAAAAATTCTTGTTCTCTTCCTTCTCTTCTCTTCTCTTCTCTTCTCTTCTCTTCTCTTCTCTTCTCTTCTCTTCTCTTCTCACTGTGCCATAGGCAGTGTGCAAAGTTCTGGGGATAAAAATACAAGCAATGAAGACGGTCTTCACCTCCAAGGAGTGTACACTCAAAAGGGGGAAGACATGATGGAGAGCCAGAAAGTGGGAAGGCAGCATGGAGAGGAGATATCTGGGAAGTAGGGTGGAGGTCTGGTTCTGGACAAAATAAGGTAAAAACTCTCCTATGGTAAGAGTTGGGGTTAGGGGGCAGGGAGGGTGGAGGAGACCAAAAGGCCAAATTGAAGATTGTGATGGGAGAGAGATGAAGATGTTGACTGTAGTGTGGACAGCATGGTGAAGAGATGGGCAGAAAGTGCCAGACTGATACCCCCAAATCTAATGCTCTTTTCAAGAAATTATTCTGCCATTTAACCCAGAAGGTGTAGAATGTGGGATCCTGACCCACCAAAAGGATACTTACACAGGTGTAGACAATGTAGATCTTTTCTTCATAGGTTTTTCTTCTGCTCTAAGGGACTTAGGTATACTTTCAAGTCATTAGACTTGCTTTAGTCACTTTGAGGTGTTAGAGGTAAGAATATCGCCCGAGAGGGGTGATAGGAAACAACATGGGAATAAAAAATTCAGAAGTTATTAGGAAACTATGAACTGGAAGGGACCTTAGCAATCACGAGCATAGACTAAGACCTAGTAGTTAACAGAACATAGATTCAGATATGCAAGAGACCTTAAAGGTCATGTAATCTAAACACTTTGCTTTACAGATGAAACAAACTCAGGCTGGGAGATGGGAAGTGATTTACCCAGCATCACAAAGATAACAAATAGCCAAGGCAGGGCTTGGTAGGGGATCCAACTTTTAGTCTCACCACCATTTCCAGGATATCAAAACAAAACATCAGCTTCTCAAGTCTTTGTCTATTCCTTCCCCCATCTCCTCTGCATAAGAGTTCTCCTCGTAAACAGTCAGCCTCGCTTATTAGTCATATTATTCTCCTCCTCTCTGCTCTCTGAATGTGAATGTGGAATCTTGCTCCCCTTTGCTAAGAGTATAAAAAAATAACAAGACTTAGCAAGAAATAACAGGTCTAAATTTATTTTGTGTTTGGTTCCTGCTCTAATCTGAGGACCTAACTTTCAGAATTAGCTCCTCTCACCTTACTGGGGCATTTTTATATTCCTCTGCAAAGCTCTTTGTCAGTTTACTAATGTCCTAGTCAGAAGGTGAGGGATTGGCCCACACAATCTCTTTAGATCTCTTTCAATTCTAAGTTCTATGATTCTATGTTCGCTCTGATGAGTGATTCCTTAGCAAATAGCTAAGGAGTGATAGCAGTCTCCTTACCATCCCCATTATATAAAATGGAAAAAACCCTTGCTCCTAGTTCTGCTCTCTTTGGATAGGATGCACCTTTTGGATTATCTCAGCTATCCTACTCTGTATTCCATGATCATGAGAGATTGAGAGACAATTACATGTTTAGATTCAAGAGAGAATTTAATTCACAGTTTTTGGCATTTGCTCATGATAGCTGTTGGGGAGCCCTCCATATGTAGTCTCAGACAAGAGAAGAGAAAGATAGAATTCCTGGAGGCAGGAATCATACCTTGCTAGTATGGTTCCTGAACAGATTTTTAAGGCTATATGGTTTTATACTAAGATAGATGTAATAGATGAAACACCCCCTGTAGCTTAATATTCCCAATTTCCATTCACTTTTAAAGGTTGGGTTCCCAGAAGGGTGGCTGCTATCTCAGGTTCTAGGGGTAACCGTGTAGTCCACAGTCTTAATACTATAGCTCATGAACATCCTTCCACTATTATGGCTCCCATTTAGAATCAGCAACTAGACAAAACTAATTCTTAGCAAAGGTATTTATTAAGATGGCATTGTAAAAACAGTAGACAAAAACATTTCCTTCATAAACTTGGGGTGCAGTCTCCTATAAATATACACAATGACCATAGAAGAGTTAGAATATAATGGAAGTATAGCAAAGACAACTCACAACTCACTGGTACTGCAGGAGTCCTGAGAGAAGTCCTCTCTCTATAGAGTCCTCACACAGCTTCCATTGGGTGCAGCATTTCTGCTGGGCAGGTTGCTTAGCTCGGTTGAATGGATCTGCTCCTCTCTATAGCCCCTGTTACAAAAGGTCACTCCCTGGCTTTCATTCCAAGCTACATCCCATTCTTGACTCAAGTTCCATTCTCAATTCAGGAAGTGTTCACCCCTCATAAAGGGATCATCATTATATTCTGGGCTTTTTGCAATTATATCAACTTGGGTGTGGGGATGGGAAGGTAGCCATTTCTCCTCCACATAGACAAAAGGATTTGGAGCCCTCTGCAAGTACACCAATCATTGGTCAGCCAATAAACATTTATTAAGTGCCTACTTTGTGCTGGGCACTGTGCTAAGCCGGGAGGAGGAGAGAAGGAAGGAAAGCCAAAAAGACAGTCTCTGCTCTCAAGGAGCTCACATTCTAATGGGGGAGGGGAACAATATACAAACAACTATGTACAAAACAGATATAAATAAGACAATTTGGAAATAATCAACAGAGGGAAGACACTAGAATTAAAGGCGATTAAGTAAATAGAGGCCCCAGGCATCTTTGACTGTGGCATTTATTAGCTATTGAGGTAAGGTTAAATGTAAGTATTGGAAGAATTCCTTTAGATCCGAGAACTATACACATGGATATTCAACAGTTGCCCTAGCTGTCATTACCTTAGCCCTCCTTCTCCTATGGGTAAATATACCTAATCTACTATCGCTTTGTTATCTTATTTTCATCTTGTAAAATGTGAAGTGTTTCTGGGTGTCTCTGTGGATTCATGGGCTTACAAAGCTTCAGAGTTCAGACATAGAATAGTTCAGAGCAGAAAAGGGGGTGCTGATGAAGCTCTGTTCCAGATTCAGCCTAGATCTGTCCATCTGTGCCAGCTGAACTCAAGGGAGTATATGATAGAAGAGACAAATCATGCTAGTTGATAGACAAAGGTCCCTTCCAGCTCCAAAATTCTCTGGGCATCCTAGGATATTAGAACTGTGATGGCCTCTAAAGATCATCTAGCCCTACCCTGTCATTTTGCAGAGTAGAAAATGGATACTCAAAGAGACAAAGTAGACAAGGCTAAAACTCAGTTGTCCTGATTCATAGTGCAACGCTCTTTCCGTTTTACTATTACTATCCTTCTCTTGGCTGTCTTTCTTGAGATGGACATATAGGCACTGGTGCCATCTACACCTAAGAAATTCATTGGATTCACTTTACTGGTTAGAAGGCTTTTGGATTATATATAATTACACTGAGTTAGTTGACTTTGTGCTTCTACAAGGAATAGAGGCAATCCAAAAGCCATTCTTACACACACACACAACACACACTACTGATAATCAGAGAATAGACAACTGGAGCTGAGCGACTTGCCACTTAAAGCTGGGGACACAGGTTAGATTAGGTCTTATTCCTCAAGTTCACTACTAGCTGTGATTCCAACTCTGGTTGCCATAACACAAATTTCATTGTTCACACCTTTATTCCTGCTTTTTCATTCTCATATAACCTTGACAAACTGGCTTGTTATAGCTACGATATGGAAGGGATGGTGAGTTACCCAGTTTAAGCAGAAGACAACTCTGGCAAATGCATGGGAGATTGACTGGCTTCTTTAATTTCTCAAAAGAGCTCTACCCTGTAATGAAAAGTTCTTTAGGATCATCTATCCACTCCTTGACTATTAGGATTCTTTCATATATTTTGTCAGAATGCAACACTGCCAGGGTCCACTAGGAATGCTTAGCTTATTAAGGAGGTAGCTGGTCCTTTCTTCCAAAATCCCAGGGCAGTCATATAAATAAGCAAGTTACCAAATCCCTATACAGCTTGTCTGGGCTTGTGATCATAATATGCATAGGCAATTTCCTCCAATGGGACCCAGTGGAATTGTGCACTGCCTTTGTAATGCCAGCCTTTAATATTCCAACAAATATTAATACTATAACAATGCTGCTCATTATTATATAAATATGCACATCCCTTCAGTCAAAAAGTGTTCTCTAAAATATAACTCCATGTACTTAAAGCCTCATTTAATATATTTAGCCTATAATACAGATGTATTCATTGTATGTGCAAGGTACTATGCTAAATACCACAGAAGATATATAAATGAATAATATAGGATTCTCCTCCCCTCATAGAGACAATGAATCAATCAAAAATATTTATTAAGCACCCACTATATGCAAGGCACTGGGGATACAAAAAGAAGCAAAAGACAATCTAATGGGGGAATACAACATGAACACAAATATATACAAATAAGCTATATACAGGATACATAGGAAATAATTAACAGTGGGAAGGCATTAGAATTAAGAGAGAGGGTGGGAAAAGGCTTCCTGTAAAAGACGAGATTTTAATTGAAAGTTAAAGGAAGCTAGAGAAGTCAACAGAGTTGAAGGAGAGCATTCCAGGCATGGGAGATGGCCAGAGAAAATGCCTGTAGCCAAGAGATGGATGTGGAACAGCCAGAAGACCAGTGTCACTGGATCAAAGAGTATATGGTGGGGAGTAAGGTGTAAGAAGACTAGAAAGGTAGGAGGGGGCTAGGTTATGAAGGCCTTTGAATGCCAAAACAGAGGATTTTGTATTTCATTTGGGAGGTGATAGGGAACCCAGAACTTCTGACTTCAAAGTAAGGGAAGTAATCTTTCTACTTTACATACCATACTATCTCCTATCTATATGATGTTAGTCCTGTCTTCCTTAAATCTGTCATATCTTCCTGATATTAGCATTATAAAAAGGTTCCCCAATGTGTTTTATGCATATTCATTAAGTGTTTTCCTTAAATGAAGGATTCAACTCATCTGAATGAATTAAATGCCTACTATGGCCGATACGGGGAGAAAGAAATGGCAAACCACTTCAAAATCTTTTCCAAGAGAACCCCAAATGTGGTCACAAGGTCAGACACAATTGAAACAACTGAACAGCAGCAACAGCAACAATGGTTGTTAGATATTATATAGGCTCAAGATTGGTGTGGGATAGGGGAGTCTGGAAGTATCTTTAAGTTTTGCTACCTTTGGGGCAACTCTTTATAAGGCTGGAGGCAATATAACACAATGAATACAGAGTTGGCCTTGAAATCAGCAAGACCAGGGTTTGAACCCTGCTTCTAACACAGACTGGGAGCTCTCCAAAGTGGTAAGTCATAGGGAAAAGTTCTGACCTGTGCTAGTAGAAGAATCTCCCTATAGCAATGAAATCGCAGGGGTCAAATCTCTACTCCTCTTTTGAAGTCCATGATGTCATCGGCTCTTCAGTAGAAATGAAATTCAGAGTATTAAAAGACTTGAAAAAAGGTGGAGAAAAAAGAAATGATAGCATAGAAGTTTGATCTAACTCAGAATACACTAAGAATACCAACCCTTTTTTCATTCTGAGAAGCCTGAAATAGGGGATGCTTCATTGGCTATGTATTATAATAATAATTCATATTTATGTAGTGCTTTAAGCTTATACAGCATTTACTTCTAACACTTGTGTGGTAGGTCGTGCATCTAATATTATCCCCATTTTAAAGATGTGAAAACCGAGGTTCAGAGAGGTTGTGACTTTCCCATAGTCACATAGCTGGGATTTGAACCTAAAATATCCTGATATCAAGTCCAGGGTTACTTTCAACTATGTCACATGCTCTTCTCTAGAAGAGTTCAAGCCAGCATTTTTAGAAGTGGGGTTAGGGTACAGGAAAAGAAGATTCCTGCCACTGACCTGACAAACCCCATAGCTCTCAGCTCTGCCTGCTTCGTATAAGACACAGTGATACCAGTACATTCACTAACTTTGGTGAGCAGTTAATTCCCACAACCCACAGTCAGATAAACCCATCTACTCCTGTCCAAGAAAGCAGGGGCTTGAACACAGTCCAGCAAATTTTTTCTAGACCTTGGCTCTGTCTCTGATTAATGCCAGATACATCTGGCTTTGCCATCTCTCTGGAAGCCTCGCACAGAGTGTCTCCTCTTAGGAGGAAAGGCCGAGGCCGAGGAAGGAGGCACGTCCCACTCTGGGAGTGGTGAGGACACATAGACCCTCTGCTCAGCTTGCAGTATACACTGGGAGGTCCAGGGCCCAGGGTACATGTCTGAAGGCAATAGAACAAGAGTTCACTTTATGCAGGGAACTTCAGGACTTCCAGTTCTTTCCCCCAAAGTCAGTGTCCCAGAGTCCCTGCCCATGCCACATTCCTGTGGTAACCCATATCTTGGCAGGGTAGCTAAGATGAGGTGTCCATTGCCATCTCTCCCTTCCACCTAGGTACACTGCCTCCCCACACCCCACCAAAAAAAAAATTGGAATGCTACTGAACCTCAGAGTTATGCAAATTTTTGAACAACTTAACAAATTGCTTTAATTTTAAGACAAGTATGTTTTTCATTTGGAGCAAGCAACATACACAAAAGTAAACGGGGACACACATTTATCTCTCTTTTCCTTGACTAAGGGAGCTGAATGTACCTTTAGTCTGAGTGGATAGCACTCTCTGCTATGGGTCCTAAATGACTCAGTGAATAAACCCACATACTCTTCCAGCAGGGCCCCTGAAGCCAAGCCCTGAGCCAAGGGCACCCATCAGCTTTCTAAGGGACATTGCTATTGCCTATTTTTCACATGGGCCATCTGAATTCTCGGGCAATGGCATTTAGTTGTACTAGACCCAGCTAGAGATGCCACTCAGACCCTGCTGTATTCCCTCCTCACAAAGGTACTCCTTCCTCCTCCTCCTCCTCCTGTTCCTTCTTCTTGTTGTTGTTCTTCTCCTCTCTAATAGTTTCTATAGTGCCTTTTATATTTTATAAAGCACTTTATAAAGCTTGTATACATACACTATCTTATTTGATCCTCACAACAACCCTCTGAAGTAGGGGCTATTATTATCTCTATTTTACAGATGAAGAAATAGGCTCAGAGAATTTAAGTGACTTGCTTAGAGTCACATAGCCAGTAAAGGTCTGAAGTAGGATTTAAACAGTAAATATTCTTGTTTATCATCAACGCAGAAATCATCAATATACACAAACATTTCAACATATAAAGAACACATTAGAAATAAACACTTATTGCCATATTATATGAAACTGACCTTTTGCCCCATTCAATTTTCAAAATTTTGAATTCATTTTTAATTAACAATTTTTCTCCCCCTCCCACTTCCCTTTCTCCTATTGAAAAGAAAAATAAATAAAACAAAAACCCTTGACAAATCCGCATAGTCAAGAAAAATGAATTTTCACATTGCCATCTCCAAAAAGTACACGTAATTCTGCACCTGGAGTCTGTCACTTCTCTATCCAGAGGTGGGTAACAGGCAACAGTCTTCATCTTCAGTCCTCTGAAATCATCGCCGGCCATTGCATGGATTGGAGTTCTTAAGTCTTTCAGAGTTGTCTGTCTTTACAATATTATCATTATCGTATAAATTGTTCTCTTGGTTCTGCTCGCTTTACTCTGCATCCAGTCATATAAGTCTTCCCAGGTTTTTCTGAAATCATTACTTTTGTCATTTCTTTCAATTAGTTTGTATTTTTAAAGTTGTATATTGAATAGATCAAAGTAACAACAAAATTGCCCTGTTTATATCTCTTCGACCTGTTTTTATTTTCCTCTGTGTATATTTAATGTTTTATTAATGTTCTTTTCAATAAGAATCTCAAGGGGCATATATTCAATTCAATGATTCAACCATGTACCCCACCAAACTCTCTCAGCCCGGTTAGCAGAATGAGAGCCAAAGTATTCACCTTGGAATTTCTGCTCCCTCTATTCCCCAGAATCTTGAGGATTTTGGGAAGACCAATTATGGACTTGACCAAAGGCATAGTCAAACTCTGCCTCTTCCAAAAGCATGATACTATCTTGAGCCTTCCTGATCTCATCCTAGTAAAGTAGAGGGGCCCATTCTAGGGACAGTGATGTATAGAAAAGAGTATTCTCTTCACTATCCTTTACTCCCGGACATCATTAGGCCCTCTTAGGGAAGGTTGGGGGAGGAGGGAGGAGAGAGAGAATGAGGTTATTATTTGATCTAAAAATACCAATTGTTGTTTCTTCCTTGGTATTCAACTGCTGGAAAGCAACCATCCATCATACCAGTCTTACAGCAGTCATTACTACTAAGACCTGTTTTGCTTGTAAGACAGGCAGATAAGGCTCCCAGGGATAGGCAAGTGGAAAGAACAATTATTTCAGGATCTGGCATACATCAGATCTTTATTAAATATCACTCATCTGACCCCCCCCCCAGGGTGTGAATGGAACTGGAAAAATTCAATCACACAGATTTTATATAAATTATATAAATAAATATATAAATATATTATAAAAATCTTTACGGACTTTTTGAAAGAGGGATTTCTAAGATGTCTTGTCTTTGTTTCTGCCAGAATCAGCACAAGAGCCAGGACCTTAGCTTTCTAACACCTATACTTTGCAGATTCTGAAACTGAAGCAAGGAGGGGCTAAATGTGCTTAAGCTGCTGGACTCGTACCCAGGTCTCTTGACTTCCAGGCCAGTGTGGATTTTCCCTTATGTTAAGCTATCTCTGTCATCGTCCACTGGAAATTAATGCCAACACCCACAGTTTCTGTACCATTCTCCTCCCCTCTTTCAATTAATTAACAGCTTTTCAGTACTAGGAAATAAATCTATTAAAGCCATCCTTCTATAATATGGCATCTCTTAAAATGTATTTTTAAGTTAAATTTCTATATATTATGTTGTATGTGTTTTAGTGCGAGGTGTATTAGCATATAATAAAAACAGGAAGGGCAGCAGGGAGAAGTCAAGTCACAAAAATAAAAAAAGAGAAAAAAGGAACAAGGTTTAAAAGTCCAGGAGAAATGAGATCTTAGACTGTGGACCTAAGGACTAGCCTCTTTAAAAAAAATTCTAATGTAAAGGAATCATAGAATTTGAGAGCTGAAAGAAACCTGAGAGAGCCATTAACCCAGTAACTCATTTTTCATATGAGGAAACTGGCCCAGAGAAGAAAAGTGACTTGTCCAAGGCCCCACACTGAGGTGGACAAAAGAACAAAGCACATCCTTTCACATGTAAAGTGCAGCCTCACCTCTTCAGTTTGCACCCCAAATTTCTCTTGTGTCAGAGTTAGGTTCAATTATACAATTGAACAAGCTTTGTCTGCCAGACTTCAGCAATTATTATGTACCAAGCACGATGCTCAGCATTGAATGTACAAACGCACAAGCAAGACCATCCTTGCCTTTCAAAAGCTTACATTCTAATGGGGAAACTGCACCTATAGGGGAGGGGTGACCAAGAAATGGGAGTTATGGTCTGGGATGAGGGTGGGGAACCTGCAGCCTGGTGGCCACATGTGACCTTCTAGGTCCTTGGGTGTGGCCCTTTGAATGAGTCCGAGTTTTACAGAACAAATCCTTTTATTAAGGGAATTTGTTCCGTGAAGTTTAGATTCAGTCAAAGGTCTGCACTTGAGGACCTAGAGGGCCACACGTGGCCTCGAGGCTGCACGTTCCCCACCCCTGTGTCTGGGAAAATACAAAGATGCTGAGTGGAATAATAAACACTCATCATGCATTCCATTGACACACTCCATCCAAGGGCAATGGTAATGGGCATTTGATCATAGTTCTCAGATCAAGAAGTGCAAAGTGTGGGCAGTGGGGAGATTATTCAGGATGGAAAATATCTAGGTGAAGAGGAGATTTCATGATGCCAGAGGGTGCCAAGCTAAGTGGCTTATCTTCTAAGCATGGTCTCTGGAGGTTATGCTACATTAGAGGGTGGAGGGGCATCGAGCAATGAGAAATGTGGGAGGAAGGGGTAGCAGGAAGGAAAATGAATGAGAAAATACCAGGACCCCATTGCCTCCTTTTTATTTCTTTCACCTTTGGGTGCTAATAATAAAAAAATAACCTTATACATATGGCTACCCTAAATTAAAGCAGCCCCATTTCTAACCAGCCAATGTGGAATCAAGGCAGGATAATTAATTAAACCTAAATCTTTCAATAGAGTTAAGTTAAACTCTTAGGAGAAGACCTATGTATGTATCTAGGGTATTATTATTGAAATTTCAGCAGCAAAATAACCAGAGGCTCCCATATAAGTGGAATAATCACATTCTGGGAAAGCCTGGGAAATGGCCTAACATTTTAATATTTTGTCTTGTTGTACCCACAGAAAAATTTTGCAAAAGGATTCTCAGTCACTATTACTGGAAATGCCCTTACCATATACTCCGAAGGTGAAGAAATTTTTCCTAAAAGTCAGGTTTAAAAACAGAATTTAATTAAAATACCTTTTAAAAAACACAAAACTATATAAACACTGAATGTCCCCAAAGTCTTAGTGTGGTTTTTAAAATTAATTTTTAAAAAATAAATTTTTAAATTTTGAGTTTTAAATTCTCTTCCTCCCTCCAGCCTTTCCTCCACCCTCTGAGAAGGTGAGCAATATGATATCCATTATAATGTAAAGTCATACAAAACATATTTCCATATTATCCATGTTACCAAAAAAAGCAAGAAAAATAAAGTAAAAAAATATACTTCAATCCACACTCAGACTGCATCAGTTCTTTCTCTGGAAGTCCTTTAGAATTGTTGTGGATCACTGTATTGAGAGAGTAGCTAAGTCTTTCACAGTTGATCATCATTAAAATATTATTACTGTGTACAGTGTTCTCCTGGTTCTGCTCATTTCACTTTGTACCAGTTTATATAAGTCTTCCCAGATTTTTCTGAAGCCATTCCCCTCACCATTTTTATAATATAACAGTATTCCATTATAATCATATACTACAACTTGTTCAGCCATTCCCCAATTGATGGGCATCTCCTCAATTTCCAATTCTTTGTCACCACAGAAAGAGTTGCTATAAATATTTTTGTATATATAGGTCCTTTCTTTTTTCCTTTGATCTCTTTGGGACACAGGTCTAGTAGTGTTATTACTAGGTCAAAGGGTATACACAGTTTGGACATTGTTCCAAATTATTCTCCAGAATAGCTGGATCTTTTCACAACTCCACCAATAATGCACTTATGTACCTATCCTCTACATCCCCTCCAGCATTTGCTTATTACAGTTTTAATCTTATTAAAGCTTAAGCTTAAAGCTTATATAGTACCATTTTTAGAAAAATTTGAGCTCAGAAATTATTGTGAAAACAATGATTATAATTTCCAGTTTTATGGTGTTGAAGACTATGTGTTCCCAAGCTATTTCATTTTCTTGCCAAAATTCTCAGTTATTGACATCGACTAGGGTTAATTTATGACTGCTAAAGCATTGGTGATGGTTTGAACAAGAAAGAGAGACAGCATGAAAGAGACAGGGACAGGGAGAGACAAAGAGACAGGAACAGAGGGACAGAAAGACAGTCTATTTGGCTATCTAGTCCTCCCCTCTAAGAGAAGAAGAGAGTAGCTTCTCTACTCTACCCCTTCTCTACTCCTTTTAAGGAATTGAAGTCTCCCCTGGAGAGAGAATTTCAAGATTCCGTAGATATCTAGCAAGGATTCCTATGAGCCATATTTAGACACAGTAGACATATACATCTTATAAAAGCAGCAAATACCTTACACTTCAATAATCTCTGGCAATTCCAGATATTTAGTTCTGAGTACATATAGTTTATATTCGCTCTTAAAGGGTCTTCTCACAAATCTTTCTGATTCATTTATCCACCCATATAACTCTGCCATGCCATAATAGTATAAAACACATAAAATTAGAGTGGGGGTGGGAAGAACATCTCATAGAAACAGAATAGTAAGATAAATCAAAAAAATCAAATAAAGTAGCAATATTCTCAGTACCTATGCCAAATGATTATCCCCCTCCATATGTTCTGCAGTAAGGTTTGTCTGCTTCCTAATTAATTCCCCCAGCATTCCTAGCCTCAAAGGAGTGGGACACAGTCAAACTCATGTTAGAGATCCGCATCAGTAACAACGTCTCTGCTAAGGCACTTCCCAATCCATCTTGATGCAGTTATCTGGAGTATAGAGCCTATCAGGTACTGGCATCTTTTCACTTGGCTGCCTGGAGTGTGCAGTGTAACAAATGCTGGCTCTTCTCCACACCACTGTGATCTGTGTCTCCATTATCTGCTTGTGCTTTCCCTGGTGGCTCTGCCGCTCATCCCCAACTTCTGATTGCCCCACCTCTTCGCTTCCCTTCTCTCTCTTTCACACCCACATCTTTCTCCTGGTGAAACTCTGGCAATTGCCTTTGAACTATGTGATAGAGTTAAAAGAAACCCATATCTGGAGTCAGAGAATTTAGTCACCAAGCCATGAGCTTCTGACAACGCAGTCCTGAGACTTTCTTCCTGTGATCAAGGTCCTATCAGACCTATGGCTTGTTAGCTGGTGGGAACTTAAATCCTCCATGACCATGTCTCCATATGCTCCAGTCAACCTAATGAGCACAATTAAGTGATAAATGAGTAGTAGAGACAAAAAGTACCCTTAAGAGTTTTGAAGAAGTAATTGATTACTGTGGGTTAAGAGGGGTCAGGGAAGATCATGGAGTAGGTGGGACCTGCGTGAGAACTTGAAGGATGATTACAATTTGAATAAGTGTAAAGGAGTGGAGAAAGAAGTGGGAGATTTGGAATGGTTTGAGCAAAAACTAAAGACAGTAATGCGCAGGGTGTATAGTGGGTTGGCAGCACAGGGAGAAATGGACACAGCCATCTGGCTAAAGTTCTAGGTTTGTCTAAGGAAGTAGATTGGGAAAGTTATAGATTAGGTTGATTTTGAAGGGCAATCCCCTTATCCCGCAGGTAGTACAGAAATTTCAAAGGTGTTTGAGCAGAGGTATCTAGAGAGATATTTACCCTGATGTAAGTGGGGTTTCAGGAAAACTTATTGAGCAGTGTTGTACAGATTGAATTTTTTTGAGGGAATGCAAAGACTGGGAGTCTAGTCAGGAGGCTGCCACAATAATCCAAGCATGAAATGATAAAGATTAGGGTGGTAGAGGTGATGAGAATGGAAAGAAAGGTTGACATGATTTATATTTTACTCTTTCCATATTTTCCTTCTTCTTCCACTTTAGTGGGATATAAAGAATTATTCCCTGAATTGAGGCAAGGAATCAGTAACACCACTTAAATTCTTAGACCTCTTCCCTCTGTGGAGTAATCTTTACTTAATGAAACTCTGATCTCCAACCCCAAGAAGTTTGGTTCTTCATGAAGATTGCTCCATACAGACAACCTATCTGGGAACTCCATTGATGATGCTGGTTCCTTACTACAATTCAAGACAATTCTTTCCATCAACATAACTTTGTATAAGAATTGACTGCAGTGACCTATGTCCCTACCTTTTTTTTCTTCTGTCCCTACCTTGAAATCTAATTCTAACCTGGAACACAGACCTGTCCTAGCTCAGTCTCTCTCTGCCAAAGGAGGGAGGAGGGGACAAGTGAGTTAACATAAAAATAACTGAAGTGAGCTCAAAATTTGGTTCCTACTCCTCCTTCATTAAGTGAGGGAGGGTAGAGAAGCCCTGTTAAGTATTTAGATGACAAGGATATACAGAAACAACTCAGAAGAGGGGAAAAAAAGAAAAAACCACCAACATTCCTAGGAGACCCAACAACTCCCTCTGTCAGTCCCGCCCCTTCTGACCAGGATCATTCAGACACTACCACTGGTCCCTCAGAGGCAAGGGGAAGAAGATACTAAAGCTAAAATTGCTCTGGAGAAAACCAGGCCCCTGAGGTTGCTATTGGTCAATATCAACACACCTTGGAGTCAATTCAGAATAATATAGTAGTACTCTGTCTAAACCCTAGTGTGCAGAAGGAGGTGCAGAAGGGGGATAGAAACTAGAATAACATTCCTGTTATATGCTTCTTCATTATAATACGCAGTATGAGGTGGGGAGAGGTGATTTGACCCACAGTATAACCGAGCCTGTGAAATGGTGAGGGCCCTATTGGTTCAGTGAATCAGGACTGACTTCCTTCACAGACTATGTAATAGAATTTTTCCTTATTTCTTAAGTTTCAGGGGATGTTTCCAAATCTAAGCCATGTTGAACTACATTTATAGCAAGTTTCTATTAGGTCAAATATTCCTTAGTCCTTCGGGAGACCCTGGGACCTCTCTGCCTAATCTCATTTCATCTTTTAACCCTATACTCCTGAGTTTTATAGCTCCAGAGTCAGTAAACAAACATTTGTTAAGTGCTTACTATGTTCCAGTTTCTGTGACAAGTGCTAGGGAAACAAGGAAAGGCGAAAGACGGTCTCTGCTCTCAAAGAACTCATAATCTAATGAGGGAGACAATATGCAAACAACCATGTACAAACAAGTTACATGCAGGATAAACTAAAGATAATCAACAGAGAGAAGGCACAATAGGAGTACCAGGAAAGTCTTCCCCTTTTTGGGGTCCCTGAACACCTTTGTCAGTCTGTTGAAGCCTATGGATGCTTTCTCAGAATAGTTTTTAAATATATAAAATAAAATATCTAAAATAACAAAGGAAAACAAAGGTTAGTGAAAATAAAGACGTGGGAGAAGATATGGGAAAATTGGGATACTAATGCATTGTTGGTGGAGTTGTAAACTGATCCAACCATTCTGTAGCGTGAATCAGAACTATGCCCAAAGGGCAATCAAACTGTATATACCCTTTAATCCAGCAATACCACTTCTAGGGCTACATCCCAAAGAGATCATAAAAAAGGGAAAAGGACCTACATGTACAAAAATATTTATAGCAGCTCTTTTTGGGGTAGCAAAGAATTGGAAATTGAAGGGATTGCTCATCAATTGGGGAATGGCTGAACAAGTTGTGGTATATGAATGTAATGGAATAATATTGTTCCATAAGCAATAATGAGCAGAAAGATTTCAGAAAAACCTGGAAAGGCTTACGTGAACTACCACAAGGTAAAGTGAGCAGAACCAGGAGACATTGTACACAGTAACAAAAACATTGTGCGATGACCAACTAGGATTGACTTAGCTCTTCTCAGCAATACAATGATCCAAGACAATTCCAAAAGACTCATATTGGAAAATGCTATCCACAATCAGAGAAAGAACTGATGGACTCTGAATGTACATTGAAGGATACTATTTTCACTTTCTTTTGGTGTATGTTTTTTTCTTTTGTCCTGTTTCTTCTTTTACAAACAACATGACTAATGTGAAAATGTTTTACATGATTGTACATGTATAACCTATATCAAATTTCTGACTATCTTAGGAAAGTGAGAAGGGAGGGAGGGAGAAAATTTGGAACTCAAAATTTTATTTTAAAAATGAATGTTAAAAATTGTCTTTATGTGTAATTGTAAAAAAATAAAATACTATTTTAAAATCTCAAAAAATAAAGATGTGATTTTTTTCATTCAAATTCATAGACACACCACCCCCCGAAAACTATACATGGTCCCCTTGGGGATCTGGGGATCCCATGTTAAGAACTGCTGCTCTATAAGCCAATGATCTAGCACTGTCTATATAGTTAGGCTTGGGGGAGGGAAATTCCCATAAGTCTCAAAGCTGTCCTATGTGTCCCAAATGGAGGCCATCCCTGAAATTCTGAGAGATTCCTGGGGCACAAAAATCATGTGACTAAGAGTAGTATCCATTCACTACATCACGTGATAAATTATCCTTCATCCTTCTAGACTTTACCTCTGAGAATTTGGAGAAGAGCTCTTCTTCACAGAGATCCAATCCAAGCCTCGCTCTCCAACACCATCTCAATTTGGAGCAGGAAACAGATTATGAAGGGGAAAAAAAGTTCAATGGTCCCTTCTTAGTCCTTCCAAAATGTGGTACTAAATATTAGATACTAAAGGATTCATCCTAGTTCAAACTTCAGCATCAGGGGGCTGGATCTGGTTACTCTCACATTCCCTTCAACAAATTCTTACGTATCTTATCTGATCATAGTGGTTTCTTTTCCTTTCATTGTTCATACCCAGAAGTCAAACACCATTTTTTCCCTGTCTGTGGGCTACTGATCTTCTGCCAGGTCATACCCAAAGTTGGGAATCCCAGTGTACACAAGTTTAGAGAAGCTTTGCTATTGAATAGCCCACTTCTTGGATGGCTTCTCAGTAACTCCTTTCCTCCCCAAAGCACACAAGCCCTGGGACCTTTTGGTGGCTTGTTGACCCTCCTCAGAAGAAGGATCTTGTGTCACAAAGCAACCTCAGGCCTCACAACCATGGAAAATTGGCTGAGAAGATTGTAGTAGTCATTTCAGAATCTGGGAAAGTAGGGAAGCAAAACTTCCTGTAAAAAAAGAAAGTTTTTTAACCTGACCATGGCTAATATCAAGCCTTCCTATGTATGAATCTTTTGTTCTTAGTACAGTGCTTGGCATCTAGTAGGTTGTTAATAAATGCTTGTTTCCTTCCTGAAATGGGAAAGCTGAGAGCAGCACCATAATACCTAGCATTTCTAAAGCCCTTTTAAGTTTCCAAAGTATTTTAGAAATATCATCTCACTTGATCCTCAGAATAACTCTGGGAGGTAGATGCTATTACCATTCCTATTTTACAGTTGAGGACATTGAGGCTAAGAGCATTTAATGGCTTGCCCAAGGTTAAACAGCTAGTAAGTATTTAAGGCAGGATTTGAATGTGGGTCTTCCTAACTCTGAGTCTAGTGTTCTATGTACTATACCATTCAGCTGCCATTATTTTTGGAGGGGGAATCCAATAATAGCTTCTAACAGTGTTCTAAGGAAGTCTAGGAAGCAACATATAGAATAGAAGTCATAATTGGAAGAAGGCTTGTGGATGAGGACTAGAGTCCTTTGGCATTGCAAGACTAGAGCCCTAGCAACCTAGAACAGAAAGGAAGCCGGATTTCAAAGGTGAATGCACTCATCCCTCTCTATCTACTATCTGCCTCAGGAAGTCTCCTACTTTGCTGAGAGGGATTCCCACACTTTCCTTCCTGCCATAACTTTAGGAAATGGAATCTCTGCTCCATAAATTCTTTACTTTTGTGCTTTCTTTTCTTACACGCACGTGCATGTGTGCACGTGTGTGTGTGTGTGTGTGTGTGTGTGTGTGTGTGTGTGTCTGTACTCACAGATTGAAGGTAGGTTTGAGTTGGACTTTGAATTTGAGTTGTCATCATAATCATTATTTTTTTGTAAATCTTGTATTCATTTTAAGCTAAAATACAAAATCAAAAAAGGGGAAAAAAAAGAAAATTTCCATGTACACAGCAGAACATTAAGATTCAACATAAAACAATAAATTTCCATTTCAAGAAAACCTATATAGTTTGTTGGAGCAGAGTGCAGGACCTGTGGCCATGGGAGCAACTAGCCTGGAGGCCTCCAACCCACAGTCTAAAGGTTTGAAACTCATCTTCTTGAACTTCAGGGAGCCATGATATGCAGGTAAAACAGCTCTTATCCCTCCCTTGAATAAACCCAGAGAATAATACCTCAGGAGAAACAGAGGAGCCACAAGGGGGGCTTAAGTAGTGAGAGAAGTGGGGAAGAGGGCCCTTCCTATGGTGGCAGAAGGAGACTAGTGCCAGAAGAGAGGTGTCCCAGTGGTCTTCACTTCAGCAGAATAACAAAAGTAACTGAGCCCCAGGGGGTGGAGCTAACTAACGTCAATGCCAGGAACCCAGACAGGGCTTTGCACAGCCAGGGGAAGTGGCAGACACCAGCACAGAAAACAGCTGAGACCACCCCCACTGTAGAACAGTCCTGGGGAAGAGGAGACCCGCAGCAGCCAGACCACCCCTCTCCCACACCTCACAAAACCAGAGTCCATAGAACATAAAGCCAGTGAGCAGACCCACAGACTCCAACACAAGAAACTTGAGACAGAGCCCCCTGAGCCTCAGAAACAGAGATCAACTTTAGAAGCCAGGAGGAAAAAAACACCATAAGAAGCCAAAGACAATTGATCTGTATTATGGAGACAGGGAAGACCAAAATACCAATTCAGAAGAGGCCAGCATGGACACTACACCCACATCTAAAACCTCAAAAGGGAAAGTGAACTGGTCTCCAGACGAAAAAGCATTCCTGGAAGGACTCGGAGGACTTTAAAAACCAAATTAGGGAGGTAAAAGAAAAAATGGGAAAAAAAATTCAATGAGGAAAACAAATCTTTAGAAGGTAAAATGGGTGAAATGGTTAAGAAAAATCAGAGTATAAATGGAGTAAATGTCTCATTGAAATGTAAAATCAACCAAATGGAAAAAGAGATAGACAAGAGAAAGGAAGAAAACAAAACATTAAAAATTAGAATTGGGCAAGTAGAAGCTAATGACTCTATGAGACATCAAGAATCAGTCAAGCAAAATCCAAAGAATGAAAAAAATAGAAGAAAATGTGAAATGTCTGATGGAAAAACAACTGACCTGGAAAATAGATCCAGGAGAGACAATCCAAGAATTATTGGTCTACCTGAAAGCTATGATGTAAAAAAGAACCTGGACAGTATCTTCCATGAAATCCTTAAGGAAAATTGCCCAGAGGTCCTAGAACCAGAGGGTAAAATTATCATTGAAAGAATCCATCAATCATCCCCTGAAAAAGATCCCAAATTGAAAACTCCAAGAAATATTGTAGCCAAATTCCAGAACTGCCAGTTGAAGGAGAAAATACTGCAGGCAGCTAGAAAGAAACAATTCAAATATCATGGAACCACAGTCAGGATCACATAGGATCTTTCAGCTTCTACCTTAAATGACAGGAGAAATTGCAATATATTATTCCGAAAGGCAAAGGAGCTTGGACTACAACCAAGGATCAATTACCCAGCAAAACTGAGCATAATTTTCCAGGCAAGGAGATGGACATTCAATGAAATAAGGGAATTCCAGACCTTCCTGATGAAAAGGCCAAAGCTTAATGGAAAATTTGATCTCCAAATACAAAACTCAAGAGAGACATAAAAAGGTAAATGGGGGGAAAAACCCCTAGTTAATCAATAAGGCTAATTAGTTACATCCTTATATAGGATTATTTTGTTTTATAAATGTGTCAATCTGGAGAATAGTTTACTTATTATGACAATTGAAAGGGATATTTATAGACCATGGGGATCAGTATAAAATAACCAATATAGTGATAAAAATATAATTAGAGATATAAAGGGACAGTTCTGGGAGAAGAGGTAAGGAGGTAGTAGAAAAGGGTAAATTACATCACATAAAGAGGCTCAAAAACATTGTTATAGAGGGAAAGAAGGGAGGGAGAGAGCAATATTTCACCTTTACTCTCATTGGATTTGGTTCAAGAAGGGAATAACATACCCTGATAAGTATAGAAATCTAACTTGTCCTACAGGCAGTAGGAGGGGAAAGGGGGGAAAAAGGGAGGGGGGTGGTCAGAAGGGAGGGAAGAAGTAGCAAGGAGAAAATGGTAAGATAAGGGAGGGTAATCAAGAGGGAGGGTAAACTGAGGAAAGTGGTAGTCAAAAGCAAAACTGTTGAGGAGTGGAAAGGGAAAGGGAGAAATAAAAGCATAAACAGGGGGGAAATAGGATGGAGGAAAGGACACACATAGTAATCATAACTGTGAATGTGAATGGGATGAACTCTCCCATAAAATGGAAGCAGGTAGCAGAATGGATTCAAAACCATAATCCTAGAATATGCTGTTTACAAGAAACATATTTGAAACAGGGGGATACACACTGGGTACAGGTAAAAGGATGGAATAGAATATATTGTGCTTCAGGTAAAGTGAAAAAAAAAGCAGGGGTAGCAATCCTGATCTCAGACAAAGCAAAAAAAAAAAGATGATCTAATTTAAAAAGATAAGGAAAGACACTACATTTTGCTAAAAGGCACCACAAACAACGAGGCAATATCATTATTTAAGATATATGCACCAAGTGGTACAGCAGGCAAATTCTTAGAGGAGAGGTTAAGGGAGTTACAGGAAGAAATAGACAGCAAAACCATACTAGTGAGGGCCCTCAACCTCCCCCTTTCTGAACTTGATAAATCTAACCTCAAAATAAGCAAGAAAGAAGTTAAGGAGGTGAGTAGAATTTTAGAAAAGGCAGATATGATAGAACTCTGGAGAAAACTGAATGGGGATAAAAAGGAATATACTTTTTTCTCAGTAGTACATGGCACATATTCAAAATTGACCATGTACTAGGGCATAAAAACCTCACAGTCCAGTGCAGAAAGGCAGAAGCACTCAAAGCATCCTTTTCAGATCATGATGCAATAAAAATTATCCGTAATAAAAACATGGAAAAATAAGCTAAAAATTAATTGGAAACTAAATAAGCTAATTCTAAAGAATGAGTGGGCCAAAGAACAAAGCGTAGAAACAATTAATAACTTCATTCAAGAGAATGACAATAATGAGACAACATGCCAAAACTTACGGGAGGCAGCAAAAGCAGTTCTTAGAGGAAGTTTTATACCTCTAAATGCTTACATGAATAAAATAGAGAAAAAGGAGATCAATGAATTGGTCATGCAACTGAAAAAGAACAAATTGAAAATCCCCAATTAAATACCAAATTAGAAATACTGAAAATCATAGGAGAGATTAATAAAATTGAAATCAAGAAAACTATTAAATTAATAAATAAAACCAATAGCTGGTTTTATGAAAAAAAAAACAAGAAAATTGATAAACCTTTGGTCAATTTGATTTAAAAAAAGGAGAAAATCCAATTACCAGTATCAAAAATGAGAAGGGTGAATTCACCTCCAATGAAGAGGAAATTAAAACAATAATTAGGAATTATTTTGCCCAATTTTATGCCCATAAATTTGACAACCTTAGGGATATGGATGAATATCTACAAAAATATAAATTGCCCAGCTTAACAGAAGTGGAATTAAAATACCTTAATAACCCCATCTCAGAAAAAGAAATTGAGCAAGCCATCAATGATCTCCCTAGGAAAAAATCTCCAGGGCCAGGTAGTTTTACATGTGAATTTCATCAAACATTTAAAGAACAATTAATTCCTATACTTTATAGACTATTTGTGAAAATAGGTGAAGAAGGAGTCCTACCAAATTCTTTTTATGACACAAATATGGTACTAATACCCAAACCAGGAAGAGTCAAAACAGAGAAAGAAAATTATAGACCAATTTCCTTAATGAATATTGATGCAAAAATTTTAAATAAAATATTAGCAAAAAGATTGCAGCAACTTATCGTGAGAATAATACACTATGACCAGGTAGGCTTTATTCCAGGAATGCAAGGCTGGTTCAATATTAGGAAAACTATCAGAATAATTGATCATATCAACAACAAAACTAGCAGAAACCATGTGATCATCTCAATAGATGCAGAAAAAGCCTTTGACAAAATACAATACCCATTCCTATTAAAAACACTAAAAAGCATAGGAATAAATGGAGCCTTCCTTAAAATTATAAATAGTATCTGCCTAAAACCATTAACAAGTGTTGTTTGTAATGCAGATAAGCTAGATGCATTCCCAATAAGATCAGGGGTGAAACAAGGATGTCCATTATCACCCCTATTATTTAATTTGATACTAGAAATGATAGCTGTAGCAATGGGAAGAAAAAGAAATTGAAGGAATTAGAATAGGCAAAGAAAAAAACTAAATTATCACTTTTTGTAGATGATATGATGATTTACTTAGAGAATCCTAGAGAATCAAGTAAAAAACTACTTGAAATAATAAACAACTTTAGCAAAGTTGCAGGATACAAAATAAACCCACATAAATCCTCAGCATTCCTATACATTACTAACAAAGCCCAACAGCAAGAGATAGAAAGAGAAATTCCATTTAAAGTTACTGTAGACACTATAAAATATTTGGGAGTCTATCTGCCAAGACAAACCCAGGGCCTATATGAACATAATTATGAAATACTTTTCACAAAAATAAAGTCAGATCTAAATAAACAGGAAAAGTTGCTCATGGTTAGGTTGAGCTAATATAATAAACATGACAATTTTACCTAAATTAATTTATTTATTTAGCACCATACCAATTGAACTACCAAAAATTATTTTACAGAGCTGGATAAAATAATAACAAAATTCATCTGGAAGAACAAGAGGTCTAGAATATCTATGGAATTAATGAAAAGAAATGCTGGGGAAGGTGGCCTAGCCATACCAGATATTAAACTGTATTATAAAGCAGCAGTCACCAAAACTACCTGTTACTGGCTAAGAAACAGAGCCATGGATCAGAGGAATAGGATAGGTATACAAGACACAGTACTCAACAATAGCAATCTATTCTTTGATAAACCCAAAGAATCCAGCTTCTGGGCTAAGAATTCACTATTTCACAAAAACTGCTGTGAAAATTGGAAAATGGTAGGGCAGAAACTGGGCATAGACCAATATCTTACACCATATACCAAAATAAAGTGAAAATGGGTTCATGATTTAGGAATAAAGACTGATACTATAAGCAATTTGGGAAAGCAAGGAATAGTTTCCCTATCAGATTTATGGAAAAGCAAAGAATTCATGACACAACAAGAGATAGAGAGCATTACAAAATGAAAAACAGATAATTTTGACTGTGCTAAATTGAAAAGTTTTTGTATTAAAAAAAAAGCCAATGCAACAAAGATTAGGTGGGAAGCAGAAAATTGGGAGAAAATCTTTACAACTGGTGTCTCTGATAAAGGACTCATCTCTAAAATATGCCAAATTTATAGGAATACAAGTCATTCCCCAATTGAGAAATCGTCAAAGGATATGAACAAGCAGTTTTCAGAGGAAGAAATTAAAGATATCTATAGGCATATGAAAAAATGCTCGAAATCACTACTGATTAGAGAAATGCAAATCAAAACAACTCTTAGGTACCACATCTCTCCTGTCAGATTGGCTAACATGACAAAATAGGAAAATGATAAATGCTGGAGAGGATGTGGGAAAATTGGAACACTGTTACATTGCTGGTAGAATTGTAAACTCATCCAGCCATTCTGGAGAGCAATTTGGAACTATGCCCAAAAGGCTATAAAAATGTTCATACCCTTTGACCCTCTTCTAGGGTTGTATCCCAAAAAGATCACACAAGTGGGAAAAGGACCCACATGTACAAAAATATTTATAGCGGCTCTTTTTGTAGTAGCAAAGAATTGGAAATCAAAGGGATGCCCATCAATTGGGGAATGACTAAACAAGTTGTGGTATATGAAAGTGATGGAACACTATTGTGCTATAAGAAATGGGGAAAATATGGACTTCATAATAACCTGGAAAAACCTACATGACATAATGCTGAGTGAGTGGAGCAGAACTAGGAGAACATTATACACAACCACAGATATACGGATTCTGTGATGACTAACCTTGATAGACTTCACTCTACTCAGCAATACAAGGTTCAAAGACAACTCCAAAGGACTCATGAGGGAGAGAGCTATCTACATCCAGAGAAAGAACTATGGAGACTGAATGCAGGTTGAAGCAAACTGTTCTCCTTTTTTTTTTCTTTTGTTTTTTTTTTCTCTTTTGTTTTTGGGGTTTGTTTTGTTTTGTTTCTTCTTTCACATGATTCATTCCATTGGTCATAATTCTTCTTCACAACTTGACTAGTGTGTAAATAAGTTCAATGCGAAGTTACATGTAGAAGGTATATCGGATTCCAAGCCGTCTTGGGGAGGGATGGGGGGAAAGGGGGGGGGAAGAAAATCTGGAACTCAAAATCATGCAGAACTGAGTGTTATAAACTAAAAATAAAAAATCTTAATAAAAAAGACTTAGAGACAAGTTGCTAACTTGTGTTGGTCAGAGGAATTACTCTGCTGGAACTTTTCTACATGGATGTAGTCATGGCTCTGTACCTAGAAACAAAATAAAACAAATAAACAGACAAAAAGACCTATATAATAAATACTACACATTGTTTTCAAAGCTACCCAGCTTTACTTTTCTTCCTTGTAGGTTTTCTTTTGTTTTCTGCTGTGCAGTTTTTACTTTATCCCTGCCCACCCACCCCTCTCCCAAATAAGGTTGCAATTAGACTTGGACATCACCATTATTCATATTAATATTAAATCCCTTGGTTCCTGACTTTGATTTCTATTTAAATGCAAGACATCTAAATCTTATATCTCCTTGAATAAAGATCTAATAGTCACTTTCCATAGGGAGCATAACAGAGAGAATAGAGGAGGGTAGGAGGGAGTAGAAAAGGGAGAGCCTGCAAAGGGAAAATATAAAATTTGAATTTCAGCCATTTTACACTTTCTACCAGTCTTGGATTTGGAATGCAGGAATCCATATTCCTAGTTTGCCACTCTGTTCCATGTTCTCCCTGCCTAAGGTCATTCTAATGATGGTAAGAGGAGAAACTTGGAGAAAACACAGAAAAAGTGACTTTGGGAGAGTGGGGGAGGTGAATGATACAGCAACCTCTATCTAGAGAAACAATGAATCTCAGAGCCCCTATCCTTTCTAATAATTTGGCTGTAGACTTCTGTTCCTCAGCAGTAGACTTAGGCTCTTACGGGCAAGGTTCAGTTCTACTGTATTTGGTACTTGTGGTTAAAGCCTAAAACCTTCCATGTGGGGAGCCACTGAGGGATAGCTACAAACCTGGGTTTCCTTTTCTCTGCAGGGAGTTGTAACCCAAGCACACACGGGAGTATGTCAGGTCAGAGAGGGAGGTAAAGACTTTTAAAACGGAATGGGTTATAATAATAGGATGATTAAATATTCATGTTTGCTCTCAAACCATGAGTATTTGGCCGTTTTTAGTGGTTAAGCAAAATCTGAGCACCTTTGAGTCTAGTTACTTACTGGTCATTAATTATGAGGAAAATGATGTTTTCTCTCTTTTATTAGTAACTAATTATTGAATCAGGACAAAGGTTTTTCTCCTTTTCTACTTCCTCATCCAGAAACCAACCAGTGTCGGAAATCTTTCTCAAAGACTTATCCTGCCAGGATGTCTAAGATAATCAAAGACAGTAAAAGAAAATCTAAGGTTAGGTGGATTGGATGGATTTTTGCTCATTGTGTTTGGTCAGACAGGTCTGGGGTAGAAGTAGATTCCCTCTGTGATATGTATGTTGATAAGTCTATTTGACCAAGATTTGGACGCTCAGTGTCATGTACCTCAAGACCCTCACTGGAATATAACCCACCTCTCATTATAATATTCATTCTCTCATTAATTGTTAACCAATCAAAGTTGAATGCTATCCTCAGGAACACCCACTCTTCCAAGGACATATAAACTATAAGCCCACCACCATGAGGGGTCTTTGGCATTCAAGAGCGCCACTGACCTTTTTATTAATAAAGTGGTAGCACTAGGAATAAAATGGTTAATTACCCAGAAACTATGCTCTCAATATTTTTTAATGTCACACTTAGGAGGGGGCAAAGTGTTTACAACTATTTGCTGGAAAAAGGGAAAGATGGAAAAGAAACTTGATTTCCAGGTGGAACCCAGGGGTACTGATAATAGGAAGTTGAGCCTTCTAATCACCTTTTGGCCAAATCAGTGCAACCACAATGACTTGATTCTGGTCCTCAACTTACATTGACCTGTATCATCCAGGTTACTGAAACTATGTAGATACCTTGTAAGTAGATGGCAGGAACTTTCCCCCATCCCTCTTACATTTACTGAGACTTGCCTTGAGATGTTCTAAGCATAGTAAGGTACCTGCCCCTTATATATCTTTTCTATGTGACAAGATTTGTCCAGATATAGAGAGGCTAAAAAGAGAAAGAACTGGCCTCAGAGTCATGAAGATATGGGTTCAGGTCGAGCCTCTGATACATACTGGCAGTGTAACCCTGGGTGAGTCACTAATCTTGTCAGTGAGACTATAAGTAGCACAGTGCTTGGCTAGCTGCACTAATGCAGGGAGTCTCTTTACTAGGAGTGTCTTATACCAGTGGAATCACAGATCAGGGAGAGATAGACAGAGATGGGGGAAGGGCGGAGGAAGGGAAAGACAGAAAGAGGAGGGGGAAAGGGGGAAGGAGGGAGATTAAATTAAATGCTTTAAAAACAAATACCTTTGAGAACAACTATAGCGAATTAAATACACACAGGTTTAAATGACTGATATTGGGTTCTTTTCTAAGAGTAAGTTTTTATAGCATTGGAACAGGAGAAGACTTGGTCTGAAGGGGAAGGAAGAGAAGGAAAAGGTCAAAAAACGGAGCCTAAGCATGACCTTCCTAGGAATATACAGAATAGGAAGAAAGGACATTTCAGTACCTCCTAATTTCTTAATAATAGCCTAAATATATTATGTTTATTATATATGTGTATATAATACATAATGCAGCACTTTAAAGTTTGCAGAGCATTTTAAACAATCATTTATTTGATCCTAACAATAACCTTGTGAAGTTGGTGCTATTTTTATCCCCATTTTACAGATGAGGAAACTGGAGGTAAGAGAAGTTAAGTGATGACCCAGGTCACAAAGCTAGCTTAGCATCTGAGGCAATATTGAGACTCATTCTATCCACTATGCCCTCTAGAAGTCTGCCAAAGCCTGCCTCAGTATAAGGGTCAGCATTATAGGAACAAAGGTCAGGTTAGAAAATTGGGTTTAAATGATAAGGGGAATGGTTCTTAAAGCACTGATCGGAATTTAGGCAGCTGCTTTGTTCTTATATGACATCAGATTAGGATTGGATATGGCAGGTCCTATGAGAGATGAGTGGGTTGTATCAACAAGGGGGAAAAAAGGAGAAATAAGTCCTGCTTACTTGGATAAGTACACTAGATCTTGTATTATGCCTAGATTGACTCGATAATTAGAGATCATCAAATAGAGTTATCTTTTTTTGTTACATTTTCCAGACTCTCATCTGATTTTGACATGCATGGAAAATACCTTCTGGAGGGAGAGCCTTCAAGACAGTGGTTTACTATACTGTATCAATTTTTTTCTATCAACAAACAATAGGATCTAGTGTTATAAATGCCTTTCAGTCAATTTTGTTAATGTAAAGACATAATGTGCTACAGTAGCATTTGCAAAAGCCTTCCTATTCTCTTCTCTATTCCTCATGAAGGATGCTCTTGACGTGTATATGGACTCATAGAAATTCTGTAGAGATGGAAAAGTAGGCATATGGACCAATAGTTAGTTGCCTCTCAGTTGCCTCATTTTGCTAAGTAAAAAAATCAAGATTTTTCTCCAATCCTTTGGTATCATCCCCTTTTCCAGATGCCTTAAGAACTGATCCCTTAACACTCTCAAAATTCTATCACTTACAACATGACTTCCTCTGTGTATACTTAATGTAGTCTAATTACTATTCCCATGTTTGTTTTCTTCAGTGCTATTTCCACTTCCTTATGGAGCACACACAGGACTGTGATTTTAGAATTCAAATGGCTGTGTTGTCATTGATGGTGAAAAGAGATTGTTGTGAAAATGGTTACAGATCTTTTTCATTTTTCATCTGTTTATTTTTCTTCTAGTTTCATCCTCAAATGCTCTCAGGATGATTTTACTAGTTGGGGCTCTTGCCAAGCTTTCTGTAAACATGTTTTTCTGTCCACTGATTCTTGTTGTTTTTTGGTGTGATACTGCTCATAATCTTCCACTATCCTCCTCTGTAAGATTTTACAAGCAAGTTTACCAGTGTTGCCCTTGGCTGCCATATCTCCAGGCTTGGCAAGAAAAACACATGTTTATTGGCAGAGGTAGTTTCTAGGCTTTTTTTTTTTTGGTTAAGCTTCCTCGATTTGGAAATTGATTTTGATCACTTAAACTTCATTATGTAATGGTAATGATCTGTGTCCATATTTGTTCTTTCATCCATTTCCCATTTTTGACAATAGCAATGTGTTTAAATAGGTAAGGCTGAAGTTGCTTCAATTGTACACCATATCCTCCCACTTTTATTCTTCTCATTTGGAATTATTTTTGATCTTTGCTCAAACAAACTGGTCATCTGATTGCACACAGCTGATTCAGAAATTACTCCCAAATCAGTAAGTAGATTGTTTCCTATGTGGGGAAATATGATATAACCAGTGCTAATATATTTCCTCCTCTTCTTTTTTTTCTTTTTTTATTTCCTCCTCTTCTATTTGAATTATTTTTATTTTCCCCTGGGCCCAAAGGACAATAATGATGAAATAAGAGATTTGAGTACAAACTTGGACAATACACAGGATGAGAAGACAGAGCTATGAGGAACCCATAATGCAGATGTGTCGCATGAGATGTTTTGTTTCTCTATTCTGCCCTTAAGATTAGAACCCTTCCTCTTCCACTCTCTCCATTCAGTTTAGGACCAAGAGCTGAGAGGAAGATGGAGAATGGTGGGGACATGAAAGTTCTCTGAATGTTAGCTGCCACCACTGTAGCACCCATGATGACAGTTGCTTAAACCAGGACCAGCAACCAGTATGGCTGAGGTCAGTGATGGGTACCAGACTGATTCCAAGGTCAGAGATATGAGTTGTATGGCAAGGAAAGAGCTGGGGAAACATTGAACTGGCAACTACTTTGAAAACTCACTGATAGGTGAGAAGACAAAGAGATCATTTTTTCACCTTTTGCATTTCTTCCCATTTTTCTTCCTGGCTCATGAAACTGACCCTCAATGGGTCATAAACACACAGGATCTTCCCTTCACTTCCCATGATCTCCAGGAAGAGGCAAAAGGTAGATTGGGAGATGATGACATTTAGCAATCCATGAGGAAAGTGCTTAACAAAGTTCTCACAATTTTGCTATGTTTCATAAACCATATGGTTTCACAAATTTGATCACATATGTAACATTACATAGCAGTGGTGAGATGCTGTGAACAGCATTATTCATCCATTTCAATTTTCCCCTCCTTCATTCTACTACTGACTCATTAATTAGAAGGGTTTCCTGATAGAATGCTCCTTTTCTGCCAAGATGTTGTATGAAAAAGACCTATATTTATCTCTTTTTTTAAAGCTCTGAGCCCCCATCCAGCACTTCGGGAAAAACACTTTAGTGTTGGATCTGTTTCTCTCTCTTCTCAAGAGTATGCTTCCCCACACCACCCCCTTCAATTTCCTCCTTCCAACTGCATTCCTAATAAGTACACACATAGTAGGAAATGTCATTAATTAACATGGTTTATAAAGATAAAGTGAATATTTAAACAAAGATAAACAGGCTTGCTCTAGGCCCAAAGAAAAAAGCTTCACGTTTCCATGAAGGAGCCTAAGAGGATAAAAGAAATACAGGATGACCACCTTGGGGTCTATAGTCTCAGTGAGTTTAACAGCATAGCTTCTATTCTTCCACTCCTCCTTCCAATCTGTCTGAGCAGCCTTGCTAATGACATTTTCTTTGTAACAACTCCTTCTGCCTTCACTTCTGCTCTCCTAACTCCAAATGGCTTCTAAAAGCTTCTCTTTCTTCAGCTCCAAGCATATTCAGCTCCATACATGTCTGAGTTCCTCATCAATTTGTCTTCAGGAGTCAGGTTGCCTTAAGATGTGGCCTTTCAGTCTTCTTTCTATAGCATTTCTTCCTTTCTGATTCACTAAGGGATCTAATTACACTTCACAAAAGGAATCACCTGGTATGGCTACATTTTTTACACTTAATTTAACATCTTATAATCTGCTCTCTTTTCTGTGATTGGGCCTGTGAAAAATCAAGTCCTTACAAATATAAATAGCGAAGATATTGATGAGAAGGGGAGCTCACAAACAACCAAGGATAGGAGCATTGGAAATAGAAAGTATTTCATAATTTTCCAATAGTTTAGAACAGTATTACATTTTTTCATACTTATAGAATTTAGAAGCTGGGCCAGCAAGGGCTTCCTTCTTAGGTAGTCTCTTTTTGACCTGAGACTTCGTGGGTTTGGGGGACTTTCAAATGGGCATAAAGAAGATATGGTCAGTTAGTTAATATGAAAGCCTATTTCCTGTAGGCTCGTAGAAAGTAGGGACAAAAGCCAGGAATGAATTATTGCTGCAACAGCCCTTCAGGTATTGCCTGGGAAAACCTACCAAGTACACAGGCCAACTATATTATTACAATGATAAGTTTCACTTTTGTGATGTTATTTGCTGCTCACCACATCCAATGCCTCTTGACTCTTCTTGAAGAAAGTATTCATTAAAAATGTCAATGTTGCATCAATGAAAAAGAGGAGAAAGATGTACTGCTATCCCACTCATTTCAACTCTTTACATTTCTTGCTTCTGCTGGTTCCTGCTTTTTTAAGTACTGAGAAATGAGCACTACCCAGGCAAATATAACCCTTTGTTTAGCATAGAAACTATGAGTTTAGCACAGAAAAATGGGTTACTGTTTTATAACTATAAACCATACATTGGAGGGGTATGACTGAAAGGGATTCCATACCAGAAGCAGTAAACTGTCAAATATGTAAAAGGCATGTAGATATTAACTGATCATAGTTACAGGAACTTGGAGATCTACCTCTCAGTGAGGAATGCAATCCATAGTGTACCTGACAAATAGCCATTGAATCTCTACTTAAATACTTCCGGTGATGGGCATCTCATTACTTAATAGCTTATTCTACTGGCAATTTTATTCCTTGGTATAAAAAGTTGATTTATGGAAGCTTGATAGACTTTACAAAGTTAGCAGGAAGCTTTTGTTTGGGACTTTGATTGCACCTTGAGATGGAGATGTGTTAGTCAGTAGTTAGTAGTTAGTCAGTGAGTGAATAAATATTTATAAAATGCCTACTATGTGCCAGACACAGTGCTAAATGCCATGGATACAAAAGGAGGCAAAAGATAGCCCCTGTCCTCAAGAAGCTTACAATTTAATGAGGACTATTATCTATCTATCTATCTGTCTGTCTGTCTGTCTATCTATTTATCTACCAATATAACTAGAGTTATACTGAAACCAGCCGAATTGGCTATGAGCTGATTGTTAGACTTCCAGTTTTAGTATTTACACCTTGGAAATCAGCTACAAATCTTACGTGGATTGTTAATGTCTCATTGAGAGTGTTGAGGACATGTTTTGGATTTGAATACTTGTCTACCCATTCTAATGGCATTGAGTATGAGTGTTTAAGTCTCAGTATCAAGAGATGATTTAAATAGCTTGGTCTATTGTGGATCCAAGTCTCCTCGGTACTAAACTTACAAAAGGGGACAGGAAATCTTCAATCACAGAGTCAGAGAGATGGATGAATCTGGGGGAGGGTTGTGTTCTGAATCATGTGGCTAGAGAGGTATCAGGGACAGTTAGTGATAGATTGTCTCAACTCTGTAGCCACCAAAGAAGATAGAAACACACGATCCTGCTCCCTGGAGAAAGGAGGAAGGATTTCCCAGTCCATTTGGAGTCTGGGTCCTGTGACTGACTGCCTCATCCTCTCCAGAGGCTGCATGGTTGAGAGGGTCCATCACAACCTCTCATTGTCATCTCACTGGACAGCTGGATGAGAACACATACAATTTTTATAGCTTTTCCAAGGCTGCCATTAGCAGTTTCAATTAAATTACTATCACAAAATGAGCAAGTTGATAAAAAATTCCTACAAAGAAGTTATGGACTGAAGATGATACTAATAATTCAAGCCACAGGTGACCAACAAGAAAATGGTAGAGCTAACACTTCTAATCATTGACTAAGTTCTTCATCAGCCATATTTCAAGGTAAATACAGTAACAAACAAGTAGAATCTAATGAGAAGTGGACTCCAAAAAAGGCAGTTATTAAGATTATTTGAAATACAGGTGTACAACAGCCACTATCATTAACAAAGAATCTCTCTCTCTGAGCATATAGTGTGCTTTTGAAATATTAGTTAATGATAATGTGAAGTTGTCACAATTAATAAAACTTTTAAAAACTAAGCTTTTGTTGCCAGTAATAATGTTTGTCATTTATTTTTTAAAAATCCTAAACTTTAAGAAAGTAGAAACAGAATTCTCGAACATTTCCCATTTGAATGCACTCCTTTGACTTCTACATCATGCTCCTCCATGGGTACTATCTTTTCCCCTAATCTTTTTTTCAGCTTCCTTTTGTGTGGTCTCTTCCCTTCATTAGATTGTAAACTCTTTGAGGGTAGGATTATTTTTCTTTTTCATATTTGTATCTCCAAGGCTTAGCACAGTATCTGGCATATAGTAGCTGCTTAATAAAATTTTATTGATTAATATGTTTTAAAATCATCCAAATAAAGAGCTTGGTTGAGTTTTTAGCCCATTTGGTTAAAATATAAAAATGCAACACTTGATTTACTTGTGCCCAGAAAACAGAATTAGGAGCAATGAGTGACAGATTTCAGTGGTAGAAGAAAGAGAAGGAGGAGGAGGAGGAGAAAGAGGGGAGAAGAGGAGGGGGAAGAGGAGGAGGAGGAAGAAGAAAGGAGAGGAGAAGGAGGGAGGGGGAGAAGAAGCAGGAATAAGAGGAGGAGAATGAAGAAGAAGAAGCTTTTTATAGTTTATAGTTTTAAGGTATACAAAGTATATATATAAGATATATATATCTCAATCATTCAGCCTACCAGAAACTTTTTACGTTTAACCTCCAGTACTTTTTTAGGTTTAGACAATCAGCCTAACAAAACAAAAAAATCAAACCAGGATTTGTAGCTGATTTCTAAGGTGTAAATACTAACACTGGAAGTCTAACAATCAGCTCATAGCCAGTTCAGGTTGTTCCAGTATATCTCTAGTTATATCCATAGATATGTACTGTATTAGAAATTAAAACAGATAAATCTTTTTTAAATTATTAATTTTTAAAAATAATAAACACATCACAAATTAACATAAACACATATTTTGTGAAAAATAATTACGTTTTCCAAAACAAAAATATTAGTAAGATTGGCCTTTGTTTTATATATGTTTGAAAATCTCTTTATTGTCTGGCTTAAAAGAAGACATCTGGATTTTCATATTTGCTTCTGCATTTAATCTGTTGCCATGTGTTATTTTGGTTAAAATGTATGAAGAAAATCCAGCCTCACACAGATGTATAGTTGGAAAGGTAAGAAGTATTTTACTAGGCAAATAACATTAATATTATTATTTAAAAAGTTAGATCTCATGGAACCCTTGAAAGAGTCTCAGGGCCTGCAGACCACCCTTTGGAGAACAGTTGTTTCAAAGGATCCTCCAGCTCTAAAGCCTGTGACCCTGTGAACCCAGGTCTGCTGCAACAGAAAATGATTAATTCAGTTTGGGATTTGAGTTTGAGGAAATGACTGAAAATCCACATGAAAATGTCCAAGAGACATTTATAGATACATTACCCCCTTACCGTTCCCGCCCCCTCCATGGCTCCTCTCTCCCCCTCCCTCTGCTCCCCGCTCCCTCCCTCCTTCCCTCCATCTCTCTGTTTCTGTCTCTTCCTCTCTCCCTCCCTGTCTCTGTCTATCTCTCTCCTTCCTCTATCCTTTCTCTTCAGCTTCATTCCCTCTTTAGGCCTCTTCCCTCCTCCCCCTCACTTCCCCTCTCCTCACACCACCACTTCTCCCTGTAGGGGTCTCATCTTTTCAGCTGGCACTTAGAACCAATGGGAGGGAAAGATGGGCAAGGCTAGGGCAGCCAAGCAGCCCCCAACTCTCCCCACCTTCCACCCCACCCCATTCCAGCCCTCACCTCAGCCCCACACCCAGCCCATCCCCTGCTTCTGTGAAGGCTCCCATTCTTGCCCTGTGAACGCTCCCTGTTGTCCTCCGTAGTCTCACTGGCCAGTACCTGCTCCTCCTTCCAGCCCCAGAGCAGGAGGAATACAGTTCTCCCTTGTCCCCCCTCTTGAAATTTCCAGTAAAAGGGCCATGAACACAATCTCGCTGCTTTGGAGGGCCCTAATTATGTGTGAAATAGGGTGTGTTTTTTTTCTTTGCAGTAAACCAAAGAAAACAAACCGCACACTAGAACCCATTCTCAGGCCCCGCTCAGGGAGCTAAGGCTCTCTCCTCTCAGGCCTGCTGCTTCAGCTTCTCACAGAGTCCAGCCTGTTTCCCAAGCCTCTAGCTCCAGGATTCTCCATAGGCCTGCCCACAGAAGGAACCAGCCACCCCCACTGGGAAGGGAAACAGGGCTTCAGTTTCTTTCAGGCTTTCCATGCAGTTGTTACAGGAGCCATCCAGGCATCAAGCTGAACTGGGGAGAGGAGGAAAACTGCCCCTTCAGAGAGGATGGGGAACGTTGGCAGGAGGGAAGTTTTGCTAATGGAAAAGGACAGTGAGAGTGCACTGTGACCATGCAGGATATTTTAGGGGCCATGGGTCTGTTCTTTCTTAAAGCTGGAAAGTTCTGTTTTACATGTAGGAACAAAGCCTCAGGTGTGTTGGGAAGTGATAGCCTGAGGGATATTCTCTGAGCCAATGTCTTGGCCTTACTGCCCTCAAAAGTACGTGAGCAGCCCAAGTAAGATACAGAGGGATCAGGTCCCTTCCCTTGACTCGTAGATGGCTCTTGGGTGCTCAGTTTATTCTTCTGTAAAATGGAGAGAAACAGCTCATAACTGCAGGTGACAGGACGAAGATAAACTGAAACATAAGCATCATTCTGAGGGGTAAAGACAAGGACATCTTCATGAACATCATTTATTATACTGAGCTAATCCATTGATACTCTCAGGGATTCCTGAGGTTAAGTGGGGTTTTGACCTGACCCTGAATAGTCCACCAGGCAGCTTTACTTCTTTTTTTTTTGGTCTGTTGCCTTTCTTGGTTGTTTACTGTCACTTGTTGCTCTCAATGTTCTCTTCTTCCAGGTCTCATCCCAGTCTTCAGGGATTGGGTAGTGAGTTCTAGCTAGTGACTGTTACAAAGACACTAACTCCTGGCAAAGTACTCATATAGCTATAGGTCAAATCATAGTCAGAGACAATGAATGACAGAGATCATATTGGGCACATAATTATCATTAGTAACTTAACCAAATTAGTAACTAAACAAAGGCCAATTCGTTCACCAAATACTTAAGAGAAAGTTAGATGCAAAAGTTTCAATAAGATACAATCTGTATCCTCCTGAAGTTTATAATGTAGGGGTCAGAGAAGACCCAAGCACAGAATGAATGAATAAATAAATAAATAATCATTTATTAAGGTTTTATAGGTGTCAAACACTGCTGGAAGTGCTAGGGATATACATACAAAAGTAAATACAGTCCTTACCTTCAAGGAACTTACATTTTAAGGGGGGAGGCAAAAGACACAAGGGAGTGATGGCCAGGGAGAAGCATTTTGGTCCAGAAAATTACAGGGATGGTGAATGGGGCCATAGGAGAATAGATTGGCACACCCTATCCAGGAGCAGTGACAGAGTTGATATGATTGTGACTCATGGTACCAGAACTGGGAGTGACAAGGGAAGGGAGAAAGTTGGCAAGGAGTTTGTGGAGGAGGTGGTTGGAGAGAAAGAATTGAAGTGAAGCAAGGTGAGGATTTTCTTGAAGTAGGCAGTCAACAATCAGAAAAACAGGAGGTAGAAGTTCCTCCAAGACATGGCCTCTGGTGTGGGTGGCTAACCAGCTGTGGATGGGGGAGGGAACGGAGTGAAGTTGAGGAGGAGGGTGGTGGTGCAGAATAAAGCATGAATAACTATAATTCAAACTAAGTGCATTAAAGAAATACAAAACAAGTGCTATACAAAGTCCAGGAAGGAGGGAAGAGAGGAGAGGTCACTAAAAAGATCAGGAACAGTTTTAGGTAAGAGGTGACATTTTAACTAGGCTAAAGGATGACCAGGAATTAAATAGGCAAAAGAAGAATGAAGGACACTTTAGGCCAATGAAATCACTTGAGTAAAAGTAGTAAGGTATAAAAGCATGTATTGTCATTTAGTACAGTCTGACTGTTCTTGGGAGTTTTCTTGGCAAAAATACTAGAGTGGTTTGACATTTCTTTCTCCAGCTCATTTTACAGATAAGGAAACTGAGGCAAACAGGGTTAAGTTACTTGACCAGGGTCACACAGCTAATAATATCTGAGGCCAGATTTGAACTCAAGTCTATCCTGATTCCAAGTCCAGTTCTCTATCCACTGTACCACCTAGCTGCTCTGTAGCCTACATTTATAAAGGAGTATAAATCAAAAGGGCAGAAATCCCCGAATTGGATCATGAAGAGTCTGACATAACTGATATAACTGAACAACAAAATAAATCTAAAAGAAAGAGTCCCATCATCCAGGTAGTATCTGATTTAGTTATAGCTTTAGAGCTAGAAGGTCCTTAGAGTTCATCTAGTACAATCTTTTCATTTAAAGATGAGGCCATTGTGGCCCAGACAGGTTAAATGAGTTGCCCAAAGTCACACCAGTATCATAGGCAGGGCCAGGGTTTGAACACAAGTCTTCTGCTTCCAGATCAAATAATCTTTTTAAAAAATTATTTTATTTACGGATTTTGTTTTTAAATCTCTCTCCTCTCCCCTCCCCCCCCCAATCTCTCTTTGTTGTTTAGTCTCTCATTGTTGTTCGACTCTTTGCTACCCCATTTGGGATTTTCTTGGCAAAGATACCAGAGTGGTTTGACATTTCTTTCTCCAGCTCATTTTACAGATGAAGAAACTGAGGCAAACAGGATTAAGTGACTTGCCCAGGGTCACACAGCTAGTAAGTGAGGCCAAATTTGAACTCAGGAAGAAGAGTCTTCCTGACTCTGGGCCCTGCACTCTATCTACTGTGCCATCTAGATTACGTATATACACACACACTTTTTGTTTCTATTGTTTAAGTCCCCACTTACATTGTTATAGTCAATTATCACTCAATCTAGACCCTGGTGGCTGTTATCATCAAGACATTCTCCCACTTTTTTTCAAAAAATTCAATGCTTGGCTAATATTCTTCCTCTTCAATGGGACTTTTGCCCTTATTCCAAAACACTTTAACATACATATTGGTGCTCCTTCATATACTTCAACCCCCATAAGCTGCTTCTTCACTCTGCCTCAGCTATGCACAGGGATGGATACACCTTTGATCTTGCTTTCACCCGTATGTTCTACTTCCATAATCAAGAACCGTGAAATTCCATTATCCGAATATAGCAACCAACCACTGACTCTTTCCTAATGCTTTATTTCTCTGTTTAATCCTAACCATGACTTCCAATACCTCCACCAGTACTTTTGTGAGCAATAACTCCCTGCCCTGACAATACTCTCTTCCCTTTTTGATCTTGACTCCTTAATGAACCAATTCAAGTCTACAATATCCTCTGCTGTGGAATCCCTTGCTACCTCATGCCAAATCCCAACCCATCTGCTTTCTCAGTTCTCATTCATGGGCTGTGGAATAGATCTAGAAAAAAGTCGTTCAACTGGGCTGCCTGGGTCTGCTATAAATTTATGTTATTTAATCTCAATCAGATTTTCGCTGCAGCAAGACAATTCTTTTACTCTCTCTAGTTGATTTTGTATCCCAATCACCCCAGATAAATCACCTCTCTTCTCTTCTTAAGACTCTTCTACCTCAATAATCTCAATCTTCACTACAGCAAGACAATCCTTCTACTCTCCCTAATAGATTTTGTATCTCATTAACCACAGTGGATTATTCCAGACCTCTCTTGTCTCCTTAAGACTCCTGTACCTCCCCTACCCGATCCTCCCAGTTGAGGATGCTGTATCATACTTCACTGAGAAAATGGAGACTTTGCATTAAACTCATCTTTTCCCTTTTTCTTTATCTCACAACCCCTTGGTATCACATGCCCCTACCCCACCTCGATCTCCTCCTTTACTCCAGCTTCTGATTAAGAAGTGATCCTGTTCCTCAGCAAAGCAAATCCTCTCTACATATACACTTGATCCAGTGATGTTGTGGGGTCAAATGAGATAATGAAGGTAAAACATTTTGCAAACCCTAAAGGGCCATGTAAATTCCAATTCTTATTCTTATAACTAATTATTATTGATAACCTACAGTCACCAGGTCTCTAGTCTGGTGATAACTTCATTTCCTGATCCTTCTACTGCACTCCTGCTAAGTTCAAGCAGTGTCTATAAAGTAATGCAGAGGTGTGCTGGTGAATTTTTAACAACCAGGCTGCGGAGGTGGAGGTGTGCGCACACATTTTTTTAAGTTGAGTTCACATTATTAACTCTTTTTCAAGTCTAGACAATCAACAAAATGACAAATCAAGCTTTGATTTGTAGTGATTTCAATTGGAGGTGTGAATACTCATGCTGGGAGTTTAACAATGGGCTCTCTCAGGCTAATTAAAACTGGCTTGAGCACACCCAACTTAATCCCCATTCCTTTCTATTTTCTCCAGCAAATTCACCCACTCTCATCCCTTCTCTGTCTTTAATCTTCGATTTTTCTCTGTCTGCTACTTTCTTTCCTGTTGCCCTACAAACATACTCCAGTATCCCTATTTTTAAAAAGTCCTCTCCAGGCCCTCTATCCTATATCTCTCTCTTATCTTCAGCCAAATCTCTTGAAAAAAATGTTCAACACTGATTGCTTCTACCAGCCCATCTCCTGAAGTCTTCTGCAATCTATCTTCTAACCTTATCACTTAAATGAAAATGTTCTCTCCAAAGTTACCAATGATCTAACTGCCAAGACCAATAGCCTTTTCTCAATCCTCAACCTTGACTTGTTTGCAACATTTAACTCAGTTGGCCACCCTCTCATCCTGGATACTCTTTCATCCTTGGGTTTTCATGACAGTGGCCTCCTCTTGGTTCTCCTCCTTCCCATCTGACTGATATTTCTCATTGTCTTTTGTTGGATCATTATTCATGTCATGCCTGAGAACTGTGAATGTACCTCTTCAAGACTCTGACCAGGGTCCTAGTCTCTTTTCCTTCTTGTTTGGTGACTTTGTCATCTCTTGTAAGTTCAATTACCATCTGCACACAGATAATTCTCAGATCTATCTAGTCCTAGTCTCTCTTTCATGCTCCCGTACTGTATCAACAATTGCCTACTAGATACTTTCAAACTGAATTTTCCATAAGTACTTCAAGATAAACATAACCAAAACAGAATTGGTCTTTCCTTTCAAATCCACTAGTCTTCCAAACTTCCCTGTTTCTTTTCAGGGTACCACCATCCTTCCCAGGTTTGCAGTCTTAGTGATGTCCTCAACTCCTCAATTTCATTCACTCCCACCCTATATAAAATCAGTTGCCAAATCCTGACCCCTCCCCCTTTTCTCTCTCCCCCCCCCCATATGTGCGTGCTCTCGCACGAGAGCACACACATACCCCTATGTCAGCTAGATACCACACATGGACCTGGAGTCAAGAGGAACTGAATTAAAACACAGCTTCAGACACTTAGCAAGAACTGTTTGGCCTTGAGCAAGTCACATAATCTCAGTTTCTTCAACTACAAAGCAGGATAATAATAGTACCTGCTTTCCGGGGTTATTGTGAAGATCAAACGAGATAATATTTGTAAAGCACTTAGCACAGTGTTTGACACATAATAGGTGCTATAAAACACTAGGTTTTTAAAAATAAATCTCTCATGTACATCTATTCCTTTCTACTCACAAAACTACCATCATAGTGCAGACCATCATCACCTCTTACCTGAACCTCCTAATTAGTCTGCCGGGCTTTACTTTCTCTCCTTTCCAATCCATCCTCCACACATATGCCAAAGTGATTTCCTAAACTAGAAGTCTGACCACGTTATTCTCCTACTCAGTCAATTATAGTTGGTCTCTATCATCTCGAGGACTAAATATAAACCTCTCTATTTGACATTTAAAGCTCTTTTCAAACTGTCCTCATCCTACTTTTCCAGTCTTATTTTATTAGACATTGTTGCTCTCCATGTACTTTGTGGTCCAACCAACTGGCCTTCCTCTTGTTCTTTACACTTCATACTCTAACTCCTTCTCTATGCTTTAGCTCTGGCTGCCCCCATGCCTGGAATTCCCTCCCTCCTCACCCCTCTATCTCTTGGAATCTCTGGTTTCTATCAAGACTTGATTCAAGAGCCACCTTCTTGAATTTTCTCATGCTTCCTTGATTCTTATGTCAAGGTAATATTCTCATACATCCATGTACCCCAGTTTGATTAGCCATTCTCCAATCAATGAGTATCCATTTTGTTTTCAATTCTTTGCCACAACAAAAGGTGCTACTATAAATCTTTGGGGAGCTTCTTTTCACCTCTTTGGAGTATATGCTAACAGTGGGAACTCTGGGTCGAAGCAAATTCAGTATTATTTTCACTCACTCCATATTCTTGCAAGAGTTTAAGCAAACAGGTAAAAAAAATAATGAGTATAGTCTGAACTATGGTAGCACAGACACTTTGACTCATTATACTTCTGTGTACTTGACACACCTATTTACACAGGAAGAGTTGCATCAGTCATGCCCCTGACCCCATAAATCTCTGTTTTATTTTTGTTTTTGCTTTGAGCCTGGATCTCCCTAGCTCACCTAGGTCCAAAGTATAGTAGCCACTCACAGGCCCAACAGTGATTAACTTGGGAGCTTTGGCCTGGGCCCCTTTACACTTCTTTAAGCAGCCTCATGGTCCCTGAGCCCCTGGGGGTTCACCATATTGGTGCCTGATTCAGTGCAGACATACAATCAACCTAGCCTACTGCAACTCAGCACTCCCCAAATCAAGTGATCCACCAACTTCAGCCTCCCTAGTAGCAAAGATTATAGTTGTTCATCACCACATCTGGTCCCTTAATCTCTTGATACCCACCAGCTGCACCCTCAGTAATTCCAACAGTATGGGTTAGAATATAGCAGATAGAGCCCTGGGCCTGTTATCAGGAAAACATGAATTCAAATCTGGCCTCAGATAATTACTAAGCTGTGTGACCCTGGGTAAATGATTTAATGCCTCAGTTTCCTTATCTGTAAAATGGGGATAATAATGAGACCTACCTTCCAGGATTACTGCAGGAATCAAATGAGATAATAATTGTAAAACCCTTCGCACTGTGCCTAGCACATAGTAAGCACTATATGAACGTTAGCTGCTGCTGCTACTCTTCCTTCTCCTCTTCCTACTACTTTCTAAATTTGGTCAGATAGGATCATAGATTTTTATATGGAAGAGACCTTAGAGATCATCTAGGCCAATTTTGTCCTTTATCATTGGAGAAAGTGTCCACACTAAAAGCCAATTAGTAGCAAAGCCAAAATTCTAACTCAGATCTCAAGAATAACCCCAAATTCACGCTGTTTCCCACTATTCTGTACCTTCTCAAACTTATTAGAATTTTATGTAAGACACTTTTGAGTGGGAGAAAAGCTTTAGTAGACTAGCCTTTGTGAATCTATTCTAGCTCCTCAGAAATGTGCTTGTTTCCAGCTTCTCAGATGGGTTCCAGATAGTCAAAATGGCCAGACATCAAGTTCTGGAAAGATGAGGTAGAGTAAGAGGACTGGACCAGCAGGCAGATATTTGGTGTCTAGTCTTTGCTCTGCCACTCATTAACTATATGATCTTAAGCAAGTCACTTAACATTTGTATGTTTATTTTCTTTATCTGCAAAAAGTTGCTATAATGCCTGTCTTGTCTGCTTCCTGGGATTATTATAAGAAGCTAGGGAGAGAGCATATATGAAAACATTTTTATCCATAAAGTCCTAGATTTATATACAATGGATTATTGAGTCATCTTACAGTCATGTCAGACTCCTGCTGACCCCATTTTGGGGTTTTCTTGGCAAAGATACTGGAGTGGTTTGCCATTTCTTTCTCCAACTCATTTTACAGATGAAGAAACTGAGGCAAACAGGGTTAAGTGACTTCCCATAGGTCACACAGCTGGTAAGTGTCTGAGGCCAGATTCGAACTCAAGAAGATAGTCTTCCTGACTCCAGGCCTGGCACTCTATCTGCTGCGCCACCTAGCTTCCTGCATATACAATGATAGGTATTATTATTACTATTGGTATCTTTGTTTTTCCACTCTGATACCTTATTATGGCCTGGTGGTAACCCTGGGCTCTCAAAGGCTATGCTGCTGGGATTTAAGCTCTGGTAGATCCTACCAAACTGGAAAAACCTTGAGTATAGGGCCAGTAATGAACCAAATGTCCATTGTCCAAGAGCCATGCTCACTAATTTCGGACAGGCTAACCATCCAGATGATCATAGGATGATAAATGTTTCAGTCACAAGCATGAAAGGCCATCACCTACATTTTAGAGGGCTTGCGATCTGTGTCAGTGTAAAGAGTACCAGATCACTGAAGTGCTAACGTTCATTGTCTGTGATCCAGGTGTGGATTGGCCTCCTTCCTCACTTCAACCTCCTGATCTCCCTGACTTCCTTCAAGATTCAGTTCAAATCTCACCTTCTACCTCTCTAAAAGAGACCTCTCCTAGCCTCCCCTGTCTGCTAATTGCTTCCCCCCAGATGACCTCTTATTTACACTGTACACATCTTACAGGCAGTTAGTCAATAAATTTTTCAGTATCTATATGTGCCAAGCAGTGTGCTAAGCACTGGGGATACAAAGAAATGGAAAAAGACAATTTCCTCCCTCGAGGAGCTCATAGTCTAAGAAAAGAGACAGTATGCAAACAACTACATACAAACAAGTCTTTAAACAAGATAAATTGAAAATAATCAGCAGTAGGAAGGAACTAGAATTAAAGGGGTATCAGAAAAGGCTTCTGTAGGAGAGATTTTATCTGGAACATATTTATATGTTGTCTCCCCAATTAGAAACTGAGCTCTAGAGGAATGAGACCGTGTTTTCCTGTTTCTTTGTGGCCCCAATCGCTTAGCACACTGCCTGGCATATAGTAGGCCCTTAATAGATGCTTGTTGATGATGAAGATGAGGATGATGGTGAGGAAGGAGGAGGAGGAGAAGGAAGAGGATGGGAGGAGGAGGAGGAGGAGAAGGAGGATGAGGACGAGGACGAGGACAAGGAGGATGAGGACGAGGACAAGGAGGAGGAGAAGGAGAAGGAGAAGGAGAAGGAGGAGAAGGAGGAGAAGGAGGAGAAGGAGGAGAAGGAGGAGAAGGAGGAGAAGGAGGAGAAGGAGGAGAAGGAGGAGAAGGAGGAGAAGGAGGAGAAGGAGGAGAAGAAGGAGAAGGCGAAGGAGAAGGCGAAGGAGAAGGAGAAGGAGAAGGAGAAGGCGAAGAAGAAGAAATAATGTCATGTTAACCACCATTTATAACATTGGTTATACAGGTAAATGAATTCCAAGGTCCAACTAGGAGTGCCAAGAACATATCTGGACCTTTTGGTGGTGGTAGTATCAGAGTCACTCTGCATGGGCAACAAAAGCTCCCAGCCTCTTGAAACACCAGTCACTTTTTCACTATCTTCATGTGTAAAAGAAAAGAGTCAATTATAACTGAAAAACAGGTAGCTTTCCTGGATAGTTAGGGAGTGGAAGAATCTCAGGTGAGTAGACTGTCCCTCCTCTCATTTTTTGGTAGTAGTTAGGGGTTGTTCATAAGTTAGGTATTTGTAAAAATGGACTGCTTGCACTGATCACCAATGCTAATGAGGTATACACTGAAGAGAAGCATTATCTGGGAAGCTTTTTTGTGGGGCCTGTTCAGTTTGGCCTCCAGATAGCCCAGGATGAATTACTAAGAAAGTTGGTTGGATCCCAATAAACCTTGACCTCATGAGGAATTGCTACACATTGACTCTGGTGTTGGGGGCTTTCTCAATTTTTCTCTAGAGTTGCCCTGGTTTATAGGGTAAAGAGGCCATATTCTGCAAGAAGTATCCAACTTGCCCTATTATGTATTCAAGTCCTTTTCCGACAAATATAGCAGTACTCTAGCCTTTCCTTGATATGTTCTACTGAATCTGATACTATCTGCTACATATAAGACCCAGCTAGAAATTTTAAGTCTTACATTTGCAAGAATCCACTAAAGTGATCCACTAGTGAAATGGTTTATGGATTCCTCTGAAAAGAAGTGGGAGCATATCTTACCCAACTATGGACAGGAGTGTTGGCTTCAGAGCAAATCAGGGAAAGCTGTCTCCCCTGGCATAAGCTCTGCATCTCTTCCCAACGTCAACAGCCAGCTGTTTGGATGGTACTAGACCATAGAGAATGAGAAAAGCAAACAGGTTTCCTTCTCCTTATAGAAGAGTCTACAAACTGAGTCGTGACTCTGGCCTAGAAGAGGATGAAAGTAAAATAAACTCAGTTTTTGACCACTCGTTGTACAAATTCCTCTTGGTCCTGAGTTCCTTTGTTTTTCAGCTTAGCATGCATAGGTAGAAGAAGAAGTCTTGAAAAGATATAGGTATAAATGTTAAAGGACACTCCCTGGAACATTGACTTGAATGGAGAAGGGCAAGGCCAAAAGACCAAATGACTTCAGGCCTAGTGTGAAACTGGGCATGAGAGATGAACCAACTGGGAGAAACAAACCCAGACAGACAAACAAATAGGGTGGGATGGAGCAAGACCAACTTGGAGTCCACAGCTAAATAGTTATGAAACTCCCAGAGGGTTAGAGAGAGCAGCAGTCTATGCCACTCTCTAGGGGCAAAGTTGCTGTAACCAAAACTTTCCACTTGGTAAGGCATGGCTTGTTGGAGACGGTACTATGTAGCTACCTGGAAATTGGACCAGGAAGGCCATCTCTAGAGGAAGTCAGTTCTCAGTCTCAATGCAAGAGGAAGCCACACACCCCCAAAACCAAACCTAGTTCATTTGCAACCTAGTACAAATTGATGCATGTACATAGACTTCTCTGGGGGTGCAGAAGCTCCTGCTTCCAAGCTACAGCTAGTATTACTAATCCATAACATTTACATCAGGCACAATGTTTGCCAGGTCTGGTGCTGCTTTTATGATAGGTGTGACAATGCACAGGGCAGATATTGTTACTCAACAACCTTCATTGACTCTCTATTCCTCTAGGTAATACAGACTCATTAACCAGGCACTGAAAGCCCAAATGATCAGTCTCTAACCTACCTTTCTATCCTTTTTTCATTTTATTCTCAATTTATTTCAACAATCTACTATGTGCCAGGTACTGCTCTGGATGCTAGAAATACAAAGAAAAAAATGAAAGAGGGTTTCATTTTAGGTTATACTTTCTTTGATGCCCTCTATGTTCTAGCCAAACTAGAACTAGAAGTTGTCCCCTAGGCTTACCCTGGACTCTTCCAGGTCTTGGCATTCACACAAGTGCATTCGTGTAGTTTGCCCTATCCCCTATGCCTGGAATGTACAACCCTCATTGCTCCTTATGAAACTCTTCTCTTCCTTCAAGAACAAGCTTAGGTATCATCTCCTCTGCTGAAGCCCTTCCTAATCCCTAAGGAATCAGTAATCTCTTTACCCTCAGATTTTCTCAGAGCCCTTTGCCCGGGTCTTTCCTTTGCCCTCATAATATTCTACCTTCACTGCTGTGTACAGGTCATACTCTTTTAGATTGTAGCCTCTTTTAAAGTGGGGGCTTCTGATTTCACGGGGACCCTACCATCTTGTAGAGCCAGAATGGTTTAGGTGACAGAGTGCTGGACTTTGAATCAGAAAGAACTTTGTTCAAATCACACCTCTGACACTGGCTATGTGACTCTGGGCCAGTCACTTAACCTTGACATGACTGAGGCACCTCCCTAGGACTTACCTCCTAAGTTATATGTGGTTAAATGGATTTGGATTTATGATGCTGGAGGGAGTTCCCACACTAGAAGTCCCCTACAATAAGGAAACCACAAATTCTTCACATCACCTGCTACAGTGCCTTGAACACTTAATTGTTAATGGTTTTATATGATTTTGAGATTTACAAAGCACTTTTTCTAAAACAAGTCTGTTATTACCTTTACTTTATAGAAGACGAAACTGAGTCTTGGGGAGGTTGTGACTTGTCCACGGCCATACAGCTCATAAGTGTCAGGGTGGGACTTGAACCCAGGTTTCTTGTTTTCAATTCTAAAATCTGTATCTCCACCATACCCCTCACCCCTTAACTTCCTTTTTATGTATTTGTTGTCTCTGTTAGAATATAAACTCCTTGAGGGCAAGGGCTGTCTTTCTACATGTATTTGTGTTCCCAGCTCTTAGCACAGAGCCTGGCACATAATAGGCACTTAATAAATGCTTATTGACTAACTGATTTACTAATATACCTTGCTACCCCCTCTTGCAATAGCAAAATATATAGATCTCACTTCTCAACCTCTTTTGCTTCCTCTAACCTTTGGGGTTTTCTAGGTTTAGTAAGATTAATTTTGAGGTCATATCACTGCCAAATGGAAGGTGGTTGATAGAACTAGGAGAAATTAGAAGATCATACATTACTCCCACATGGCTAAGGAAACACCCATTGTTTGAAGTAACAGGCCCAGAATAGGGGAAGAGAAATTAATCCATTGGTGGTGAACCTTTCCAGCAGCACAGCTCCTTGTAGGTGCCTGTTTCCTATGCCCATGTCCAGCTCAAGCCATCCTGACTGTACCTCTGTTTGGAGTATGACTTTCTAAGGGTATCAAAGGCTAAGATGTGTTCATAGAATATTGATACTGCATGGGATAGTTCACTAGATCCCTCTCTACTCAAGGTGAAACAATTTTCACAAATCAGACCAGGCAAATACCTGGGGCACCAAGCCACTCAACAAAATTTCCAGAGATGACAGGCCTTTGCTGCTCTCTCCTCTTTCCAAAATGCTAAAAATCCAGAACATACAGGTTTCTGATTCCCCTGTGGGAAAATCTAGTCTTACCTCTCTCTGGGGACATTCTTAGATTCCTCTGAAACCTCAGCTTGACCCCTCTGTCCCTTTTGAGGAAAGAGCATAAAGAATGAGTGGAGTATATTCCAAATGACTTTTGCCCTTTTCTGGAGCTTTGTCATATTCTTAGCAAAATACCATCTTCCTCCTCCCACTAGCCCCCTTCTTCCCTTTCTTTCAAGCAACTTCTAGAATCCTTCCTCTTCCTGGATATCTTCCTTGGTTTGCAAGAGATTGATTATGTTCAAGGAAGGAATTTCTATGAATATATCCTAATATATCCTAATATATGAATAATCCTAATATATACTTATCCTCAGAACCACAGTTAGCAAAGGGTAAATGGGGCTTTGACCCAGGATGCCAACATTGGGGGAAAGGGAGCTGGGAAGAGGGTGGTCTCCACTGCCCCTGCACTTTGCTTCATGTTCTTCTGCTGGCTCATACCACCAAATATAGCTTCACCCAGTTGAGTGACCATCTCTGTTGTTGTGTTGCTATTTAGTTATTTCAGTTATATCCAACTCTTCATGAACCCATTTGGGGTTTTCTTGGCAAAGATACTGGACTGCTTTGCCATTTCCTTCTCCAGCTCATTTTACAGATGAGGAAACTGAGGCAATCAAGGTCAAGTGACTTGCCCAGGGTCACACAGCTAGTAAATGTCTGAGGCCACATTTGAACTCAGGTCTTCCTGACTCCAGGCCCAGAGCTCTAACCACTGTGCCACCTAGCTGCCCTTGCCACTATCCCTAGGGACCTATTGATATGACACCTCTTTCCCAAGACCTATTCCCCTCCACTACCCCCACCAACTCCCATGAAAGTCTGGATTTTCTAAGCCAGGGGCCATCTTGCCATTATAACTAGGCCCATGGTCAGATTTTCCTCTGTACTCTCCCTACCCCTCACCTGAATTTGCCCCTAGGTGCTAGAATGTCTAGTTATAGTTTGACATGTATATAATAAACTTACTCAGCTGGCTAACTTTGAGTCATAGACTCTTAGAGGGCATCTAGTCTGACCTCCCTCTCAATGTAGGAGCCCTTTCTACAACAATCCTGAGGAAAAATTAATCTTCTTGTTTCAAATCTCTCTCCACTCTAACCCATCTTCCATGTAGTTTTGTGATTTTCCTAAAGCACAGATCTTACCATGTCATCCTATCACCTCTAGGATCAGATATAAGCTCAGCCTGGAACTTAACGTTCTTTGAAAAGGGTCCCCTCTCTACCGTTCCATTCTTCTTACACATTACTGCCTTCTACATATTCGATGGTCCAGCCATCTACTTGCTGTTCCTCACATAAGACTCTTCATCTCCCATTCCCATACCTTTGCCTTGGTTATCCCCCATGCCTGGGATGCTCTCTGTTCTCACTGCTACTTTGGAATCTGTGGGGGGTTTTCCACAATCAGGTCAAGTGCCACCTTCTACACGAAGCCCTTCCTGATTCCCTCCCCCCTACCCCTTACAGCTCATTCCCTTCCTCTCAAAACTATCTCTTATTATATCTATATTCTAAATTTTAATATGTACATAATTAGAATGTAAGTTCCTTGGAGATGAAGTCTGTTTTGCTTTTGTCTTTGTCTTCTGGGCTTAGCAGACTGCCTGATGTATAATAGGCACTTCACTTAATAAATATTGATTGGCCGTCTCTGAGCCTTTAAAAGCGTTATATAGCTAATGATTCACACAGTTGTAAAATATAAATTATTTGCACAGAACTAAAAAGTGGTGCTTAAATGTACAACTTCCTTTCCTTACAAGTTTCAGATCTAGAAAAGAAATCAGTGGCTACTAGCTAAAGCAAGGATTCTTAACCTGGTATCCTTGAATTTAAAAAAAAGCTTGATAACTCTATTTCAATATAATTGATTTCCTTTGTAATCAAACCCATTTTATTTTATGCATTTAAAAACATTATTCTGAGAAGAGATCTATAGGTTTCACCAGACTGACAAAGGAATGCGTCACACAAAAAAGGTTAAGAACCAGAGTAGTGTCCTAGAGGATGTTTTCTCTGACTAGAGGAAACAAAAGAGCATCTCAGAGCACCGTAAAGGAAGAGTTGTTGAGCTTATAGAACTACCTAGATAAGTTGGGCATTTCCTAGAAATACATGGTTTGTCTTTTTATCTGCCATTTATATGTTGCTATCTGGAAGCATTAATTGAAACCCTAGGGTCTGTCCTTTAATAGTAGGTTTAGAGAGAACATGGACTTTATGGATAATTATGCTCGTATGACACCCAGCATCCTCCATTAAAGCCTCCTCTGATACACATCTATCATAGTGTAGAGGGGACCTTGGATTCTCCCAACAAAGCACAAGGCCTTCCCAGGCTTGAAGAGCTTCGAGTCTTGGCCTAGAGAAGGACTTGCATGGCTGTTGTCCAAGGACTAGTCTAGTGAATCTAAAAAAGCATTCATTCTCTTTGCTGTAGGGTGACGAAATTTTTGGCCATTGAAACTCTTGAAGACACTTGCATAGAGCTGCTGAGGATTACAATCTATGTTGGGGGAGGAATACTCATACTGATGATCATAGATGGACAGCTCGAAGGGACCTCTAGTCCCACCTTTTCATCTTACAGATGAGTAAACTGAGACCCAAGGAGATTGTGACTTGATGAAATCACAGATGTCTGAAGGAGGGGAATGAAAAGCACGTAGCGTATGTCAGTTGGAAAAAAAAAATTCATAGCTTCGTGGTATCTTAGAGATCATCTAGTCATATTCCCTCCTTTATCGACAAGGGAAATGAGGCCCAATGAAATGACCTGACTTCCCTAAGATCACATAGGCAGGAAGTAGCACACCCAGGTTTTGAACCCAAGTTCTCAGATTCCCAATCCAATGCTTTTTCATTACATTACACTACCCTATGCAGTGGGTTTTTGTTTGTTTGTTTTTGTTTTTATGTTAATAGCAATGGTGTTTCACTTCTGAAATGACCCCCACCTGTCTTTGCTTCCCTCGTGCTCCTGTTTGCACCCTAGACCGTGACCAAGTCTAAACATGTCCTTCATTTGAACATGGAGTTCAACCACAAAGATGTATCTGGGGCTCAAGATGGAATTGGGCAAAGTTCCAGAGATGACTCTTTGCCCTGAGAATCCAGCCTGCCACTCCCCTTGAAGACACACCTGTGAAGACACAGGGGGGGTATAGAAAACCGATGCAAACAGCTGATCAACAAAACCCTACTGTGTCCACGGCTTTCCCCATCATAGCCCTTTTCTATATTTATCGGGCAATGAAGAGAAACCACGAGCTGGGGAGTCACAGGGAGGGCCAGGCAGGGCCATGCTGCTGTTTATGTCTGAAATTTGAAAAGATGCACAGTGTGCTTGGGAGAAGGCGTTGCATTTGAAGGAATTTCAGAGGAGAATTCCAATCCCAACAGGTTGAATAGATGCCTTGTCCCCTGGCTTTGGACTCTGGAAAAGCCAGGTTTCCAGCTAAAGGAGACAAAGTGAACTAGGGATGGGGAGGAGTGTGTACTTGTGAGATTCCGAGTCAGAGTGGGAGTTGGCTCCCGTGGAAGTAACGAACAATTTCAAAGATGTGCTTTTGGATGAGCACTCCACTCCATCTAACGCTCCCACCCCCACCCTTACCTCCCAGGTTTAACTAAGGCTTTTCTTTTCCCTTTAGCTCCCCCGATTAACTGTAACTCTTAACCACCACCTCCCACTCCGACCACATTTTTACCTTATTTCTGCATACTCTCATCACTCATGTTCTCACTTAGTTTTACAGTATATTAATGTGAAACCATTTAGATGCTGCTGCTTCCTGGGGTCTTTTTATGTGCTTTAGGGAGAAGTAGTCATGGAATAGTGGATAGAAAGCAGTACCTGACTCAAGAGGACCCAGGTTCAAATCTTGCCTCTGGCACATATTAACCATGTGACGCCAAGCAAGTTAATAATAATGATAGCTATCATTTATAAAGCATTTTAAGGTTTGCAAAGCACTTTACATAAACTGAAAGATTTACTGGATCCAGCTCAAACTGACTCAGGGGAGTCAAAGATTACATTTTCAGTATGAACATTTACACTTCTCAAATTTGCAAACACTACCAATCTTGATTTATTGTTTTGTTGATTGTCTAGACTTAGGAAGGTAAGTGAGAAAACCTTAATAACACAGATTAAACTTAAAAAGGTGCTTCCCCGGAGAGCCATTGTTAAACATTTACCAAAATACCCCTGCATATATTATCTCTTTTGCTTTGATCCTCACAACAACCCAATGAGGTAGGAGCTATTATTATCTGCACTTTATCGACGAAAAAACCAAGGCTAAGAGAGAATAAAAGACCTCCCCAGAGTCACAGAGCTAGTAAGTATCTAAGGCAGCATTCCTAATTCCAAGGATAGTGCTTCATCCACTATTCCTTGGCTTCTTCTCTTTAAGGTACACGTTCTTAAAAACCCCCAGTCCATACAAACAAGATTCAGACCTCAATTTAATTTCATCTGACCATGGGGCAAGTGGCAAGAAATTATATCCCTACCAATGCTTTTAGCTGCAGAAATGTAACAAAGCTTTAAAAGACATCAGTTGCAACATAGAAGAAACGTTACTCTGTGGACAATAGATTGAGAACTGAATGAGATCTTAGAGGTCATGTCTTCCAACCTCCCCATTTTACAGATGAGGAAACTGAGTCCCATAGAGATGAAATAATTGGCCTAAGGTGACATACATGGTAAGAGGCAGAGCTGGGATTTGAACCTAGGTCCTCAGAATCCAAATATTTACCACTGCACCATGTTGCTATGGGAAAAGGTATCTATATTTCTCTCTGGTTCTTTCTGTGAGTATCAATGAAAGGGTCATACTGTTGATTTACTCAATTTTTCTGGGTCTTCCTTTTTTTCCTTTGTATGTAAATATGTCTCTGTCTCTCCTTGTGTTCATCTCTCTCCTTGTCTTTTTCGGTGTCTCTTTCTCACTACATTTCTTCATCTTCCGCTTTCCTTTCTACCCTCTCCATTTTCCCCTTACCATGCCTCTGCATCTCTACCTTAATTGGTCATAGTCTGTACTGAAGCTTTTTTGCATTTATTGTACAAATAACATAACACTTTATAAAACAATTTACATACATTCTCTCATTTGATATTCACAACAAACATGCATATCCCTATTTTACTGATGAAGAAAGTGAGACTCAGAAAGTTTAAGCGATGTCAGAAAATGGTTCCTACCAGATGTTGTTTACATTGGGGAGGAGCCAAAGCCAGAAAGGATATCTATGGGACAGGGAAGAGGAGTAAAAGGAAATCTGGACATTTTTGATGGACAGCCTTTGACATTTAATAAAAAAACTAGGATAGGAATATCCTAAGATGTCTACTATGGCTGTATTCTGCCCTAAGGAATAATTATAGATCTCCATCCCTTCATCTGCAATCAATACTATCAGATGAATTCTGTCTGTCTATAGCTTCTAGGCAGTATTGAACAAGACAAATTTGTTAAAAGATCATAGCTTTTAGAGATTGAAATGATTTTGAAAATAATCTAGTCCGGTCTCATTTTATTTTTAAATTTTATTTGTTTGTTTATACATTCATTTATTCATTTATTTAATTGCTTACTGACTATTTGATTTAGAGTCTGGATATCCCCATCTCAGCCAGGTTGGAAGTGCAATGGCCACTTGTGGGCCCTATCTCTCTATTGATCTTCACAAAAGCTTTGACCTGCTCCATTCTAAATCTGAACTGGTTCCACCTCCTTAGATAACCAGGTGGCCCCTCCTGTGGGGTGGGAGGGTAACCATATTGTCACATGACTTAGTGTGGATACCAAATCAACTTTAACCCTACTAGGGCTCAGGACTCCCAAGCTCAAGAGATCCATCAGCCTCACCCTCCCTGACAGCACCTGGGACTCCAGGCAAGTGGCAGGATTTATAGACTAGTGTCACCACACTCAGACAATCCCCTCATTTGAGAGGGAAATGCATCAAAGTGATGTTCCTAGGCAAAAGTATGAAGTAGATGGTGACTCACTCAGTGATTCTTTCCTAAACCTAGTCTTCCTGTGGTACCTCTTTGCCATTCAGTTCCTATTTCTTCTACCTCCACCCCCACCCCCAGTCACCTAGGTACTCTATGCTGTCCTTTGCTTGTCCAGGGTCTCAGACTTCAGTATAGTTCCCCACTTGGACTTGTCTTTTCATTTCTTTTTATTTTAAAATTATTAAGCATTTATTTTTCCCCATCCTACCTCCACCCCTCCAGCTTACTTTTTTTAAAAAGAAAAACAAAACCTTTGGAATATATACATAGGAGTCAAGGAAAATTGATTCTCATATTGACCATGTTCAAAAAAAGGGTGTCTAACTCTGCATATTTAGTCCATCTCTTTCAAGAGAAAAAGAGCATTCTTCATCATCAATTCTTAAGTAATTTGTCTGTGATTACATGGCTGGTTAAAGTTGAGGATGGGATCTGAGCTCAGGACATCGCTGACTCTCCTCCTGATCCCATAGACCAATTTATTGCAAAGAATCAAACAAAACAAAGCAGGACACTGACCATGTCTGAAATATATGCCTTTTTCCAACTCCTCCAGTCCACCAATCCACCAAAAAGGGCGTTATACTTTAATGTTTCATTAGTCATTACAAAGATCTTTTTAAAAAATTTGGTCCTGTCTTCCATATGTGTAGTTTCTGTTGATAATTTGACTTATCCCTTCTCTCTCAAGCCTAAGGTAGGTCTTGGGGGTTTAGGTTTTTTTTTTTTTGGGCTGCTTACTTGAGATAAGATAGGATTTCACAAATCACTCCCTCTAATCTGCAGCCCGGCTTCAGAATGCTAATAATGATCATCCCGATGACAATATAAATCAACAGAGGGAAAGGTCAGTCAGGTGCCACTTGGCATTTGCAGCCATCAAAACCAGTGCGTAATTCTTGTTGAATAAAAGGTATATGATAAATTCAGTTGTAAATTTTCAGCATCTTTCTTGTGAATAAAGAGAATCTAATGTAAAAGCTATAGATTTTCAAACACAATACTTAGGAATTTAAGATTTTTTCAATGGTGCCTTCACATTTCTCATTTCTCATTCAACTCTTATATTTTAAAAAATCAATCTACAAGCATACTTTAAGCACCTAAATTTCTTCTGCTTATGATGCATTTTTGTCTATAGAAATCAAAATACCTGTGTTTTAGGCCTGGACTTGGCATTTATTAACAACCTTTCATTTCCTCATCTGTAAAATGGGCGAAATAATCCTACTTTGTTTAGCTTGCAGAATTACCACGAGGATAAAGTGAAAGCCCTTTGAAAAGAATAAAGTACTATTTTCAAATGAGTCATAATTATTTAGAATTATTATCACCAGCTGTAATTGTTTTGTTAATTTGTCACATTTTATATGTTAGTTTCCACTTACATCTCCGTCAATAATTTCCATAGCAGTGAAAAGTAATAAAAGGGTTTTTTTCCAGCTGGTACTGAGTCAGAGAAGATTCCACTCTACCAGGCCAATTCTGAATCAGGGAGATTTTTCTATACCTTGTGTTACTATGCACCTTGGAAACAAAGAGCCATAGTAACGTCATAGCAAACCTTATCATGCCCATATCATGCATTTTTCTTATCACCACATTCCTTGATAACATCATATATGTTGTTTATCACTACAACTTTGCTTTGAGGTAGATATTTTACCTCCTTTTGCAGCCAAAAAAAATGCATAGAGAGGGGTGTACACTTTATCACAGTTTCTCTGCACCCTGGAAAGGGAATTAACACGAAGACTCAGATTTGGAATGAAATTACTCATTCAAGTGAATGAGTGGGAAGAAATGTACCCCAGTTATCTTCATCTTCACACCATCAAGAAACAGACCTAAACAAAACCAAGCTGACCGAACCATCATAAAAGCCCCTAGAGTCAATAGTCAACAAGTATCGATTGTGTGCATACTAAATGCCAAACACTGTGCTAGTCTCTGGGAACATAACAACAAAAATAAAATGTTTGTTGCAAGTAAAGAGAGGCTACAAAGGAAGGACAGCTTTAGCACAGAAAAAAAGAGCTTTGGATTGTTCAATTTTCAGTGTGAGCATCTGAACCATGAAAATCAGCAAATGCTACCAATCAGGGCTTGATTTATTGTTTTGTTGATTGTCCAGACTTTAGGAAGTGATGGAGAAAATGTTAACAATGCAGATTAAACTTAAAAGTGCGTTATGTGTACATTTCTCTCCAGAGATCTGGTTGTTAAACATTTGCCAGTACAGTCCTGGAAATAAGTAGACCTCAGTTCTAGTCCCAGCTCTGTCAATCAATTGATAAACATTAAGAAAGTGCCTACTATGTACCAGATACTGTGATTCTCTGTGTCTTTCATTTCCTTACCTATATATAAAGTGAGGGATCAGACTGGTCAGACTATGATCTCACAGGTCTCTTCCAGCTCTAACATTGGAAAAGCCATTAGGCTCAAGCAATGACATAGACTCTAGAAAGGTGAATGCTATCTACATCCAGAGAAAGAACTACGAAGTTTGAGTGCAGATTGAGGCACACTTCATGCTCGCCTTTTCCTCTTCTCTTTTGTTTTTGGGGTTTTTTTTTTGGTTCTGTTTCTTCTTTCTCATGATTCATTCCATTGGTCATAATGCTTCTCTGCAACTTGACTAGTGTATAAATTAATTCAATGTGAAGTCATTCGTGGTAGTTATATGAGATTCCATGCCATCTTGGGGAGGGTGGGGGGAGGGAGGGGAGAAAATCTGGAACTCAAAATTATGTAGAACCGTCTGTTGTAAACTAAAAATAAAAATAAATAATAAAAAAGAAAGGTGATTTCATTATCATTATCACACAAGACAAAGCAGTCAGATCATGAGATGGCTACTGACCAATAACTTGAGGTAAGATTAAGCCTTTAAATCCGCTAATAGGTTGTAAACTTCTTGAGGGTAGGAACCATATCTCATTTACTCTTGTATATCTCTAACACAGAAGATTGTACTTAACCAAGTAGGCACTTAATATTATTATTAATATAATGATATTATATTAATATTAATAATGACAATTCTCATTTATATGGTGCTTTAAGGTTCACAAATATAACAGGCATGGGTGAGATCATGGCGTTTTCCTAACAATAGCCCCATGGAGTAGGTAAAGTTCTTTATTCCATTTTATAAAAGAAACATCTCAGAGGTGGAAGATGCTCAGAGTCAATTAAATGCTAGTGTCAATAAAATACTATTTATATTTAAAAAAATAAACACTAGTGTCAGAGCCAGAGCTGATAACTGAATGCATTAATTCTGACTCCAAGACTAATGTACTTTTTACATAAACAATTTAATCTCTCATGGGTTTTAGTTTCACCATTTGTAGGGAGTAGGAAGGAGACAATGATTTCTAAGGGCTCTACCAACTCTTGTGACTGAATAAGGAAGCAAATGAGAGAAGAAATTACATGCTGGGCTAGGTTACTCCATCTTTCTGTTATCTCTGCCTTTGACCTTCTGGGTTATACTCCAAACTGTCCCCAAGCCAGAAGATGTTATAGTAGGGCCAGAGATAGAATTGTTCCAGCACATTTCGGTCATCATTGCCTAATTTTCAGAAGAAAAAAAGTGTATACAGCAGGATAGAATCAAAAGGATGAATGGGGAGAGGGGAGAGGGAGAAAGAAAAAAGTTTGCCTAAGAAGAACAATAAATTCCAAATGGAAATGAGTTTTGCAGTGGTTCCAGTACCAGACAATGAATTCAAGTGTTTCCACAGTATGTTCAGCTTCAATCTTTTGTTTTTCCACTCAATAAAAGCAAATAATCAGAATAGCTTACATTTTCATGGTGTTAATAATAATAGCTCACTTTTATTTTAGCATTTTAAAGTTTGCAAAACAATTTATGAATGTTACCTTATTTGACCTGCCTCAATGAACCTGTGAGGTAAGCACCACTACTATCTTCCTTTTACATATGAGGCTCAGAGAAATTAAGTGATTTACCTAGAGTCACCCAGCTAGATCTGAGGTGGTATTTGAATCTAGGGCCTTCTGACTCTAAGTTCTACACTTTCCCACTATGCTATCCTGACTCCCCTCACTCTAGTCTCCCCTACTTAACTGCCAAACTGATTTTCCTTATGTGCTGATCTGTCCATACCAATCCTTTATTCAATAAGCTCCAGTAGTTCTCTATTGTCTCTAGAATAAAATACAAACTTCTGCTTTACTTTTAAAGGCCTTTATAACCTGGAACCAGCCTATCTTTCCAATCTTATTGTACATTACTCTCCTCACTTTTTACAATTTGACCAAACTATTCTTCACACATGGTATTCCATCTCCCAAAGACTCCGCATTGGCCAACTGCCACATCTGAAATGCTTTGTTCCCACCTCATAGAAATCTCTCTCTTCCTTCAAGATGCAGTTCAATCACTACATTCTACATGGAACTTTTCCACATGCCCTCACTACTGGTACCCTCCCTTTCAAACTATCTTGCATTTGTTGTGGTGGTGGTTCAGTTGTTTCAGTTGTGTCTGCCTCTTTGTGACTCTATTTTGGGTTTTCTTGTCAAAGACATTGGAGTGGTTTTACTGTTTCTTTCTCCAGCTCATTTTACAGATGAGGAAACTGAAGCAAACATAGTTAAGTGACTTGCCCAGGGTCACACAGCTAGTAAGTATCTGAGGTCAGATTTGAACTCAGGAAGATAAAGCCTTCTTAACTTCAGTCCCGGCAGTGTATCCACTGCATCACTTAGCTGACATCTTGCATATAGCTGTCTTACATTTATTGTCTTTATGTTTATTCTGTATATACTTATATGTTTTTTGTCTCCCCCAAGAAAATGCCCTTGGGTATGGGGTAGTCTCATTCTTTGTATTTATGTCTCAAATGCCTAGTTGAGAGCGTACTACATAGTAGGCACCTAATAACTGCTTCTTGATTGATTGATTAGTATAGCCAAAGCATGTTTATTCATCATTACCCAAGTCCTTGAGGGATCTTGGAGCTAAAACCATTTATGCAATTTATGGATGGATTTATCAGTGAATGGCTGTTTTCAATAGGTTAGAATGTTGGATTTTTATCATGAAAGACAGTATTTATGAAATTATTTGAACTAAGTGGCATGAAAAGTATGGCTTGTGATTTTATATATTATTTGTATTTGCTTTTTGAAAAGATGCTAGGGTTGATCAACAAAGGGAATGCTGTAAAATAGCAGACCTTGATCCCACAAATAACAGTTCACTTTTAGATACCACTTCCAGTTACAAAGTGTTTTACATAATCCTCATTTTATCTATACAACCCACCAATGAGGCAAGCCAAGTAAATGTTATCAGTGTGCTGCACTGAGATGAGTACTGGACTTGGAGTCAGATGACTTAGGGACAGATTTCAATTCTGTTCTCTGGACTTGCTCTCTGATAACCACTTCACCTTTATGTATAAAATGGGGACTTTGTGCAGCTCAGCCTCATGTACAGTATATCCAATTCACACACAAGTCAAGACATTACCCTCATGATGTCATTGGTCCTCTTTGAGAACAAAGGACCAATGACAATAACAATAAAATGGGACAATAACGCTTCATCACCTGCCTCTCAGGTGAGGATAGTATTTTGCAAACCTTAAATACTCAAATGGATCTACGATCTTATCAGTTTGAGAATTCCTTTCTACCAGATGCAAGTCACATTGATGCCTGCCCAACCCTGCAACTCACATCTCTGTCATCCCAAAAGTTCACCAGGGAGGACCCATTCCATGTGTTAAATGCCTTCTTTGCTTTTTCCTGACATCTTAAAGGTACTGGTGGAATACTCTGGCCATCCAGCTATAATATTTCATTATTTCCATGAGACCAACCCATCTTTTCTCTCAGTTATACAATTCCTTAATGGCATCCTTTAGGTCCATTCTTCTTTGTGGTTCCTCATTGGTTATATTTTACAGCCTGCTCATACTCACCACACATTGTTTCATTTCCCTCTGTGTGATACCCAGGTCTCACCTCTATACAGCAATATGGATAAAACGTGTGTGTTAGGAAAGATATCCAATTGAAACTCTACAGAAGCAGTAGTGTTCCAGGTCTCACCTCTATACAGCAATATGGATAAAACGTGTGTGTTAGGAAAGATGGGTCTTTGATATTATTAGAAGCTTGGGATCAATAAAATTGTTTTGTAATCTTCTGAAAGAAATTCAGACCCCCTTCCCCCTCCTTTTAATATCTGGGTCCAGTCATTGCCCATCTGTAATATCTGTCCCCAATATATATACTGTTCGACAAACTCTGTAGCAAGGTTCTTAACCCTAACTTTTGGTCATGTACCTCTTTGGTATTTTAGTGAAGATTCTGGACTTCTCAGAATAATGTTTTTAAATATATAAAATGTAATTCGTAGGATTACAAAAGGAAACCAATTAATTGAAACACAGTTAACCATATATATTTATTTGTGTATTAAAGTTTACAGATCATAGATGGAAAATTCCTGCTCTATAGGGGTGTCCATTCAGATGTATGTTGAAATCTGAGCAATAGACATTCTTCCATTTGGTCTTTTCTGTAAGGATGGACAGAAAGAATTCTTTTGAGTGATTCCTGATTGCCTCCCACATGGCTCTGCAATGTGTTGAGGTTTTACACAATTATCATAATGTCATCTGCAAGCAGGAGCATTTGGAAGACCTCACTATCTATTGGGAGGCTTTCTTCAACCTAGACTCTAAACTGTATCTCCTTCATAGCAGCGAATGTTTTTGGTGATCATACATCTCTCTGTTTTATGCCTGGCCTGATTAGTATTATTTGTGTTGTTACGCCATCCAAGGAATCCTGAATGATCTTGACACTTGGATGGGAGATGCCTTGTTGTACAAGACCTTAAAAGGTAGCATTTTGTTATCTAATAGAATGATTTTTTTTGGTAATTAAACAGTAAGTATAATGAGACTTTACAAAATAAAGGTATGTTCCATCGTTGAAAATCATTTGCAAAAGTCTGTTAACCCTTTACCAATACCTTCGTCAAGGATACTCTCAATGTGTATATAGATAGCCTTATTAAAGATCTTGTATAGAAGGAAGAGGAGGTATATGGGTCAGTAATTATCAATGTCTTACAGGAACCCTATTTGGTGTCAATAAGGTATAAGATTTTTCTCACTACTTTGGACTCTTCCCTTTCTTTAGATACTTTATATATTTTATATTAATTTTATTTTTAAAATTCTGAACTTAGACACCAAAAAAAGAACAGTTTCACATACACTGCAGAATACAAAATAGATTTTATATATATACATATATATATGTGTATATATACATATATATGTATATATACACATATATATGTATATATACATATGTATATATATACATATATATGTATATATATACATATATATGTATATATATACATATATATGTATATATATATATACATACATATATATATAGCCATGAGTCTGCATTTCATTCTTGTTTCTTTTTAAGAAAGTACATAATACATTCAACACATTACTTTCAAAACTGTCCTGCTTGTCTGTACTTCTTTCTGAACTTCCTTCCATTCTCTCTGTGCATTTAAAAAATGTTTCAAAGGTCTCCTTTTTGGGCATCAATATTGTCAAACCTCTCCCTCTCCTTCAACTTCTTCCCCAATTTAAAACAGAGGGAAAAAAAAACTTCTAATAAATAAGCATGGTCAAGAAAAATATATCCACAGCAGCAATGTCAAAAAAAAGTATGCCACTTTGTTCACCTTGAATCCACCACTGGTCTCTCGGGAAGGGGTAACATGCTTCATCATAGACCCTCGACACGGTTGGTCATTGCTTGAATTAGAGAACAAACCAAAAAACAGCATAGAAGATACTCATTTGTCTGAGAAATACTGGAAGTCATCTGCTTTGGGGATCTCAACAGTGATTATTAATAACTCATAATTATTTAGCATCTTCTTCACAGCATATTTTTGAGATAGGTAGTATATTTATGTCCATTTTACAGAAGAAACTGACACTCAGAAAAACTAACTTCTCCTATAAATGTCGAAACCAGGACTCAAACATTTGTCATATTGCTAGATGATAATACAACAATATTAGTATTAGGTGGATAAATAATTGATTGAATATACCATACTCAAAGAGCTTAATTAATGGATCTGTATAAACCTAGAAGGGAATTTCTAGTAGAGTGCCAGAGCATGATGTCCTTGACCTTGCCATATTCGACATTTTTACCATTGATTTAGATAAAGATATACTCATGAAAAAAAAGATATGTTCATGAATTTTACAACTGACACATAGCTGGAAAGGATAGTTAATATATGATTCAAGTCAGAATGGAAATATAAAATTATTCTCAGCAGGCTGGAACATTGGGCCAAATGAAACAAAAAGAAATTTTACTTGGATAAATGTAATGTCCTGCATTTAGACTTAAAAAAAATCAATTACACAAGTACTAGATGGTGGAGATCTGGTTAGACAGTGGTTTATATAACAAAGATGGGGGCTGAGGAGAGAGAGGGGAATAAATTGGCCACAGGTTTAATATAAGCCAATAGTGATGAAGCTGCCAGTCTTAGGTTATGTTAATAGAAGTAGGGTCTCCAAGATGGTGGAAAATAAGAGTCCCACTGTACTCTGTGTTAATCAGACCACACCCAGAATATTATGTTCAGTTTGGGCTACCACATTTTTTTAAAGGGATATTGACAAGCTAGAAACTTAGAAGCGAGACCTGTGTAGTGAGGGATTTGGAAACCGTCTACACGGTAATATTTGAAAGAAATATCCATTTGATAATTTGGCCTGTTAGGGAGTTTGGCCTAGAGAAGAGAGGATAAAGAGACATTAGATAGCCATCTTCAAATATCTGATGAGATTTGGTATCTGTATGTGTATCTTTCCACATTCTTTTGTGAAAAGAAGGCAAAACTATGGACTAATATGTGGATTTTAAATGAAGTGAAATGTCAATTAGAATATTGCAACAACAAAAACAGCATAAGACCTTTAGTCAGTAAGATCTCTATCACTTTAAGTATTAATGTGCAGCCAAGATGACCATCTATCAAGAATGAAGTAGAAGAAATTCTTGAAATGGGTGATCAATTGTACTAAATTACATCTAAGGCCCATCTGACATCAATATTCCATGGGAACAAGGGTATTTAAGTTGAATAAGGACTTTATAATAATCTTAACTATCCTTTAGCTATCTCCAAGAAGAAAAAGACTCCCCCTCTTTGGGAACTAGTATCAATTTTTCTCTAATATTTTAATCAAATACACTCATTGTTCTTTAACTTTCTCTATCCTGGGATGAAAATAGGCAATGTCCTAATTTTACCCATAAGTGGTTTGTTCAAGATTAAGAATTGTTGTTACAGTACTAAAGTTTGGATCACAGATTTAGAACTGAAAGGTCATTAAGTCCAACCCCCTCATTTTACAGATGAGGAAACTGAGGTCCACACAAATGAAGTGATTTACCCTAGGTCACACAGGTGGAAAAGCTGGGATTTGAAGCAGTTGCATGCTCTTCCCACTGCACCATACCACAGTCTGGCTACTACCACAAAATAAGCTAGACCAATTCCAATTCTACCAATGCACTCCATGGTTTCCAGGAAGGGCAAACCATCCTAGAGCACTTCTCTCTCCCCCTGCTGGAAAAATGCAAAAAATACAGACTAGCCTAAGGCCACTGAAAACCATCCTTTTCACCTCTGAGGGCATTCTGACTTTTCTGACGACCACAAGACTGTCAACTTATTGGTGGGTTGCAAAGCCACACTGTCTCTTCATGAAGAGTACCTTTCATCAGCCTGTCTCCAGGCTCCTCCAGGCTCCTCCAGGCTCCATATTCTGATTGAGATTCTCAGCAATAGCCTATAGGAAATTTGACCCTGCTGAGGTTAGCAGAGACTCTCAGAAACTCTCACATAGCTCCCTAGCCAGTTGGGGACCTGGAGAGGCAGCATAACACAGTGGAAATCAGAGAACCTAGGTTCAAATCCCACTTCTGCTGCTCAGAATCTGTGTGACCTTAGGCAAACTTCTCTGATTGGACTATATGATGCTCAGTCTCCCTTCCAGCTCTGGAACTATAAAACTAACCAGGATCTGCAAATGTGGGAAGCCTCACCTCACCTTCTTTGGAAGGGGAAGGAAGTAAAGTCTCCCTATTATCTCTGAAAGAGGTAGTATATAATGTTTCTTCTTTCCCTCTTCTCCTCCACTTTCTTTTCTTCTGTTCTATTAGTTTCCTCTTAAAATGTCATCAACTTGGTTTCCATTTTGCTGAGGAGAGAACATCATTCAGCTGAAGCAACTAACTCATTCTGTGTGGCTTTCTGAGCTATGACTGTGGTCTGGTCTGTGAGGGCTGGATCATCTTGTGGTCAGAGGCCCTGTAGGACCCTAAGGATCATTCTTAGGGTCCTCCAGAACTGGTCCAGCGAAGACATATTTCTTCAGCATATTCCTCCCTCTAGGTAATGAGTATGTCCCATTATTCTCTCAGTGGTACAATGGAAGACCCAAGGAGTTACCGAATCACAGAATCTCTGAGTTGGAAGGTACCTCAGAGGCCATAGCTGGGCAAGAATCACCACTACAACATCCCCAACAAGTGGTCATCCAGCTTTCCCTTGAACTCATTCACTCTCCAGGCAGCCCTATTCAGTTGTGAACGGCTCTATTGCAGGGAAGTTTTATCTTAGAAACCTAAATTGAACTCTGTAGTTTCCATCCAGTGCTCCTCTGGCTAATTCTGCTGTCTAGAGCCAAGCTGAACAAGTCTAATCTGTCTCCAGCATGGCGGCCTTCAGATATTTGGAGACAGCTACCGTCCTCCCCCCTCCCCAAGTCTTTTCTTCTCTAGACTAAACATCTTGAGTTACTTCAATTAATCTACCAAATGATTAATCAACATGCAGTTATTTAGTGCTAACTATGTCAGGCACCGGGGATACAAATGTATATATAGTAAATACGAAGTAATTTGTAGTAGAGAAGGCATCAGCAGCTGGGGGAGAGGTGGTGGTAGCAAAGGTTGGGAATCAGAAAAGGCCTCTTGTAGCTGGTAGCCCCTGAGCCAAGGCTTGAAGGAAAGTAAGTATTCTGAGAGATGAAAGTAGGAAGGCAGTCTCCCGGATTTAGGCACTGAGGGCCTGCATAAATGCTTGGGGACAGAAGATAGGAGTGTCATATATGAGGAAAATCAAGAAGGTCTCCGCGTGGCTGGACCACAGGACACAAGAAGGGTAATAATGGATCCCCTTTACCAGGTTGTTATAACAAATACGGCACTGGGACTTGGAATCAGGAAGACCTGGGTTCAAATCCTGGCCCTCATACTTGTGTTAGCTATGTGATTAAAGACAAGTCATTTACTCTTTCTAAGCCTCAGTTTCCCCATCTATAAAGATAAAGGTGTTGGACTAGATGGGCTCCAAAGTCCCTTTCAGTTCTAAATCTATGATACTTGGATCCTCTGGACTGCTCTAGCTGGTCAGTGTCCTGACTAAGGTCCTCCTGGTTCATCTGAATCCTAGCTATGCCTCCCTGATCTCCCTTTGCTCTTTCCTCGATTTTCTGGCCACGAGCTCCCAGCGCGGTATCCCCAGCCACCTTTCCACCTCCCGACCCCCAAAAGCTCCTTCGCTCCTCTGAACTGGTTCATCACATCCCGAAGCTTGAGGGTCCCTTCATCCCACCCCCATCCCACCCCCCAAGCCTGAACACTTGGACTCAGCATTCCCTCCCCAGATTCCTTCTTTCTTTTCCCCTCCCTCTCCCATTGCCCTCAGCCGTACAGATAAACCACACCGGAGCGTTCCAAACTTTCAAGATGATCCAGGGTTATCCCCATTTTCAGCTGCTCGGAAGTATGTTAATTCCCATTCAGACTGCAGTGCTATTGACTGCAATGCAGACACACGGTTACTATAACGCTTTCCTCACAACCCTTTCTTAATTAAGTTGATCTTTTAATTTCACATCCGTCCCTGGATAACTCCTCGTTTCTTTCTCATGGCTTAAATTCATCTTTTTTTTAAGATCCCCCAGCGCTGCTGGACCAGCTGTGGGTTTCCGAAGGGAGTTAACTATCAGAGCCCTCCGTCAGCGCTCCCTTTTTGCAGTTCAGAATCCTTTTTCCCCTTTCCCCCCGCTTTTCTCTCCCTCCCCCTCCCCTAGGAGGGAGGGTTTTTCCTTCTTCACTAACACCCTCCCATTCCTCCACCCCCACCTCCACCCCCACCCTATGTGTCATTTCCCTCGATGCCTGCCTGCCTACCTACCCTAAGTGCGCTAGAGGTGGATCCCTGAGTACATAGCATGCCAGGAGGTGTCTAAGGAGGCTGACAGGAGGAGTCTTAAAGGTCTCTCTTTTCAGCCACTGGCAGTGATCTGACTCTGGGCTGAAGGGGTTTGGAAAAAAACAGAAAGATCTTTTAGCTTTCTTTCACGCTCACGACCAGGACTCTAACCCTGCTGCTTCTCCTGCTGCTGTCACAGCCTGAAAAGAACCTGAGAACATCACACTGGGTGGGGAGGGATTTTTGCCTTTTTTCTAGAGAGGCAGAGGGGGAGCGCAAAAATTTAAGGACAGAAACATCTCTCTGGAGGCTGTGAAGAGAAGGTCTTCAGGAGCAAGAAGGGACGGACTTTTCATCATTCCATCACCCAAAGGAAATCTTCAATTGCTCTGCCAGGTGTATGGGACTTAACTTCTTGGACTGCGCTGTACTGTTTAAGGTAACGCCTTCTCTTCTCTTCTCTTTTCTCCTCCCTAAGGCTCTCGCCTTTGCCGGCACTCAGAACGCACTCGCGGCTGGGAGCTTAAGCTGATTGGCTCCTTCTCCACTTTGGGGAAGAGGGAAATTTCGGAGCTGACGGTTTCCCCAACCTACTGGTGCATTTCAGATAAAACAAACTCCGCGCTAGGAGGAGGGATGGGGGTGGTGGCTGATGTCCTGTGACTAGGTAGTTGCCCATGCTTGGTGTAGGGAATCCCCAGATATCAGTTTTTTTTTTTTATTGATCCTATTCTCAACCTGAGTGAATGAGAGACAGAAACGGAGAGAGAGAGAGAGAGAGAGAGAGAGAGAGAGAGAGAGAGAGAGAGAGAGAGAGAGAGAGAGAAACAGAGATCACAGATACAGATAGAAAGAGAGAGAGGCTGATGGAAAGACAGAGAACATAAATGGGACAAATTAATTAGTTTTCTGAATAAAGTGTGTTGGAAGAAAATGAAGTTTAGCCCCACAGATTAAGAATAGAGAATAAGACCCTTTACTCCAAATTCTCGAGAGTTTCATTTAACCCAAGAGTCTGCTGGGTCTGTTTGGAAATGGAGCTGAACAGACCTCTCTGTCTTTCTATTCGCTTCATCTGCCAAGGGAGTAAATAGGGGAACTAAAAGGTTTCCAAGGTCTCCAATAAGAGCAGGGCCCTACCAAACAGGACTGAGAAAAAAAAGAGAAGACACTGATGGGCAGTGAGCATGTAGGAAAAGGGGGGCTGCCTCCCCCACAAGTAAGCAGGACTTGCCTGTATAAAATCTCCATGCCCAAGAATTTCCATTTGTCAAGTTACAGTTTAGGAAAGAGAAGGAGGCAGATTTCCCTCAGAATTACCTTCAAGTGAATAGAGAACTTTTCTCATTCTGACATTGCCCACCCCTTTTAAGAGCCTACCTTATAGATGAGCACTGTTGGGATCTGGTTTTCACTCTGTATAGTTGTTAGGTTTCAGGAGTCAGTGCGATATTCATATCCATGTAATTACAAGCTGTGTCATAATGGGGTTCCACTGTACTATCATTATTAATGAACTCTGTCATTCCATATTTCAACAGGTGTGTATATTCAAGCATGGGGCAAGGGGAAGGGCAGTGTAAGACAAAGATGTTGTAAAATAGGAAAAAATTGTTTTCGTATTACCACCACCACTCCCCTCTGGCCCCTAGAATAGGTGGGAAGGATTTGAGGGTGCAGACACTAGGGCCATAGCCTGTAACTCCCCTTCTAGTTCAGCTGATCCAAGTCACTTGGAGGCAGTGTGTTCTAGAGAGAGAGGATCTGTGTTCAAGTCCTACTGTTGATATTTCTTACCTATTTGGCTTTGGGCTAGATATTTGACCTACCATGCCTTAGTTTCCTCATTTGTAAAATAAAAGGGTTGGACAAGATGACCTCTGAGTTCCCTTCCTACGTAAGATTTATAACTACTTTTCTGTGACTCGCTAATGCCTTCTGTAAAGTGGGCAAGATGGTGTACGGTGGGTGAAGGAGGCAGGAGCATCTGCCACTGAACTCCTAGGAATAGAAGTCCTACAAAAAATGAAGGGAAATATTGCTGTATGATTGTCAGGAGTGTTTGGAATGGGTGTCTCTCTTTGAAAACAGAACATAATGTGAAGTTACCCTACTCTCTGAAAGGATTTCAGTGAAGAAAGAATAAATTACCTCAGAACAGAAAACTTCTTTCAAGAAAAATACCTTCATTTAAAAAAAATAAGTAGCTATTTCATTTAAGGTTACTTGTTTTTCCTAGCTTTTGAAAATGAAATTCCTAGTGGAAAAAATATTAAAATTAGACTCCTTTCTCCATTATTCATTTTGTGGGAAATATGTTTGATGTATTGGTCAGCAAACTGAAGGGATAAGGAGCCCAGAGAGAGAAAAATGACTCCCATAAGGCTTTTCTCTTGGTGTACTTCCCTGCAACATTCCAGCACTGGCTTTTGCAAGTGCATTACATCCTCTGATTTTACACATTCACACCTAGCTCAGCAAACACATTGATCTCACACATCCCATGCCCTCCATCTCGATATACACTCATAGAATCATTGAGCTTTGAGTTGGAAGGGACATTAGAATCATGTGACCCAGACCAACCATCCCACTTTACAAATGAGGAAACTGAGACCCAGAAAGGCTTGATAATTTGCCCAGAGTTGGATAAGTAGCTAATATTGGGGCTATAATTGAAACCAAGGTCCTCTGACTCCAAATCCAGCCTCCTTTCCCTTTTATCACATGTATACATATGTGTGCATATAGTTTATCTATATATGCATATATATATATGTTTAAAGATTATATACAGATTAGTAACATATAGATGAGAGCTATAAATCTGTACCAGTGGAAGGAGTTTCATGTAGAACTACCCACAGAGATAAAGTCAAAGGCACAGACCCTTCCTATATCAAAGTGATAGATCCGGATCCATATATGCGTGAATTAACTTAAAAAATTAAAAAGAGAGAGACGATCATACATTTGTCCAACATCTACATTGTCTCATCTAATTCCATATTCATGAATATGCATCACATGAATACTAATACAGTTATTACTCACACTCATTCCTTTCAGCCAGCATACCCATTCATTGATCACACACTCCCAAGCCCATACTCATCATAATACACGTACTCTGCCGCAGCACACTCAGTATTGCCATGAATCCCACCTGCACACTCCCTGGAAAGTTGAATTGCCCTCCACATTCCAAAAGTGAGCTTACCAGAAAGCTACTCATTCCTTCCTTTCATACTTCCCAAGGTGGCCTGGGTCGTTCCCAAGAAACCCTTTCCAGAGGTTCCCCCTTTCTGATGCCTTTAAGCACCAAAAATTAGAGAGTAACCATAGGACAATGTCTCATTTACATCCTACATGGGCTACCGGAGGACCTCTCTGACATGGGGAACTGAGTTAGATGTTTTCCCTGTCACTGAGAATTCCTGGCTAGTGGCAGAGGCACTGAGGCCCCCTTGCTGTTCTTGTGCAGACAGCCAGGCCAGGACGTCCAGCTGCTCCTCTGGAACCTCTGCTTAACCCTTTATTGTCTGGAACTCGAGTTGATATTCCTTGGCTTAGGAACCAAGACAGCTATCTAAGTTGGAGGCAGGGGTGTGTGTGTGTGTGTGTGTGTGTGTGTGTGTGTGTGTGTGTAAAAAGAGGAAGAAGAATCAATAAAAGTGAACAACTCAGAGAAAATGTAGAAATGTACAGAGTACTAGTGTGACAGAAATGAAGAGGAAAATCCTGAGGAAAAGCTTAATGGGTTACTGAGCTTAGAGAGGGACAAGAGTTGCGTGAGAATAATCTTTTCTCTGTGCTGTTATGCTTTTTCTGTGTGCTCTGTTTAGCACTGGTACCTTCCCTTCCTTTCTCTTTAATTGTGGGCACTTCTACTTTCCTTTTTTTCATCTTCGGCACATCAGAGCTATGAGAGATAAGGGGAAGGGGTGCCACTATGTGGAACATCCCCCATAGCAAGCCTTGCTGTTACCCCTCACCTCTCTTCAATCTTTATTGGGCTTCAATAAGCCCAGTGGTTGCTGGACTCTCTGACCCCATCCAAGCCCATCTTCTCCAGGTTGACAAAACTCTGTCCAGAAGATCCTAGGCACCACAAGGTGACTGAGTGGCTGTAACATAACCTTTGATTTCACTGCTGTTAGAAAGGGACAGAGAGGAGGGACGGAGAGCAGGAGGGAGATGGGAGAGAACGGTTACTTTTTTTAAAAAAAGTTGAATCCAGGGCAAGAACGGAAACTGTAGAGTTTACTTTTAAAAACTCAGTGCCTCCTTGTGAACCAGCAGAACAGTCCCATCTGTGTGTGTGTGAGGGGGGAGGAATCTGTGGCTCCGTCTGTGTGTATAAGGGAGTGTGTATGTGTGTGAGTGGCCCTCTTTCCTCACTCTCAATGGACTTACAGTATAACCTAAAGAAGCTTTTTGTTAAACTTATGAATAGATGGATTTTGGGCGTGTAATGTTGGGCATCAAGATTTGGAGATTTGTTTCCCACTGAGGTTATTTTTTTTCCTTTTAAGACCAAAAAGAAAAAAAAAGTCACCTCCCCCCATGTAAGCTCTGCTCTTTTGGGATTGGTTTTTTTTCTGTCTTTCTAAAGGTGATTTGAGACTGTGGATGAGGGCCAAGGAAGGTCCTAAGAACATCTGGCTTCAGCCCTGAACCCTATTGCTTGTTAATTTGAAATGCCAAGGTAGCTATCACCCTACCCCTTCTTATACCCAGATGCATTTTCTGGCTGTCCATGGTGGAAAATTCCTATCACTGAGCATAAGTCTGGGGTCTTAGGAATACCTATGTTAGGGTATTGTGGATAGAGGACTAGATCTGGAGTCCAGAAAACCCGAGTTTGAATCCTGCCTCCAGTACTTATTAGCTGTGTAATCACAGGCAAGACATTCAACCTTGCTGACTTTTAGTTCCCTCATTTTTAAGTTGAAGATAACACCTGTAGTGCCTATCTCATAGGGTCTTTATGAGGCTCCAATAAAATAAGGAATGCAAAATACTTTGAAAATCTTAAAGCACTATACAAGTTTCATTTATTATTATCATTATTATCCCAAAGAAACTTGTTCTGACACTTCCCCTTTCCATAGATTTCTTGAGAATAAGTTACTCAGGACAGAATTACATTTTGTGTCCTGGGGGCAAGAATCCTAACATGTAAGTGATATAAAAATAAGAATTGGGGACATCAAGGGAGAAACTAGATGGAGAGATGGTCTCCCTGAAAAGAACAAAGTAGTGGAGGTTTAAGAGGAAGGTCAGTGAGAAACCTCATTCTTACAGATCTGCTAGTGTCGACTTCTCCTGCCTAGAAATTTCCAATGAAGCATCTCTGTTGGCAGAAATGTAAAGAAGTCATGGGGTGCTGGCATTCAGAAATGTATGCACAGAGGTGGAAGAGGACAGGAAAGGGAGAGATACTAAATAATATGGGGAAAACTGGAGTCAGATTGGAGAAGCTTGTAAATGCCACAAGTAATATGGGTTTTGTCTGATAGTGGGGATCTGCTGAAGGTACTCTATTCCCTGTTTCACATGCTTAGGAGCTCTAGACATAAATGTTCAGACAAGTACCACTGGGAAGTGCAGCCTTGAGCAGTTATTCCAAGATTCACTCAAAGTAAATTGGTTGGTAAACTCACTGAGGCATCTCTCTTTGTCACTTAATCTGGGTTCTTCCTAGGTTTCTTTTGTTCTTGCTGTGACTGTGAAGGGGGCAGAGGCCAGGAATATGCTTAGGAAGGGAGAAACTGGGAGCCAGGCAATAGACGCCCCAGCCTCAGTAGCACAGAAACCCAAGTCCAAATCAGGTCAGCCACAGGTCTTCCATATCTCTTCCTACCCAATAGATGTAGCCATACTGTCTATCAGGGAAGCAGCCAATGTGGGTGTAAAGGCAACCACAAGCATACCCAAGATGGCTGCTACCGCAAGTTCTTTTAGCTGCTTTACTAGGAAAGACTGCTCAAAAAGATCTCAATAATCTTCTTTTAATTGCATTTACTAGTTCAGGGGAAGGGTCAGCACCTTGGACATCAGAGAAAATACAGAAAAGAGAAATTAGCATAAAGGCCAACAGACTCCTAACTGCCTGAATCAAAGCAATATTGCTATACACTTTACATGCACCACTGGATGGAAAGAGCCTTACCTGTGAGCTCTGAACATGTGGCTACTCAGTCTTGACCAGGGAATCACAAGGTCCTTCTCATAAGCAAGCCCCCAAAGCAAACCACCAACTCAGAGTATATATACGCTTCTCAGAGTCAGAAGGCATCACAACCCTCCTGACTCAGTGCTTAATTAGAAATTAGCAAAAGGTGTGAAAGCCTTCCTACAAGCAAGCCTCCCCTAAGAAAGCTTCCCTTAATGGGCTCCACGTGAGGCCTATTAATGGGTGGGGAAGATCTTACCATTAACATTACAGTGGGAAACTGAATAGACATGTTGGAGGCTGAAGGGTGGCCCTCAGAGACCCAGCAAAATGGATTCCTCCCTTCTTTAATGTATGAAACCTATTCATTTCAATACAATAAGGACTTATCAAGCACCTACTACGTTTGAGTCACTATGCCAAGTACACAAATTACTGAGTGTATGCCAGTTTGGTCTACAGCACTGAGGTAGGAATTGGGGCTTTTAAAATCATCGAAACTAAGCATCTGGCTTCATTCTTCACCACCACGTAGAAATAAAAAGAGAAGAGATTTCTTCCATTAGTAATCCCCACTCCTTGGTTTCTCTATCAGTACCCCTCTTACCCATTCTGCCCACAGCAAGTCACAGATGGTTCCAGCGTACAATTAAACCTTGCTACAGTATGAGGGAGTATCAAGCACACATATACAGCTGAGATATCTCACAGATATAGATCACATTATTCAGCTTGCTTTTCATTGTTTAAAGTACTCCATGATTCCCTCTAGGTACAAACCATGGTTTATTCACAAAGTATTCGTTAAAAATCTACTTTGTACAGAATACTTTAGACACTAAAGGAACTTCCAAGTATTTTGTAGATTGATAGATAGAAAGATTAGCCAGGGACGGGGAACCTTCGACTTTGAGGTCACATGTGGCCTTCTAGGTCCTTGGGTACAGCCTTTTGACTGAGTCCAAGTTTTATAGAACAAATCCATTTATTAAGGGGATTTGTTCTGTGAAGTTTGGATTCAAAGGGCCACACTTGATAACCTAGAGGGCCATATGTGGACTTGAGGCTGCAGGTTTCCCATCCCTGGATTAGATAAACAGATAGAAAGATCTATCACTATAGATATCAATATAACTATGAATCCAGCCCCAAATTTCTCTCCCAAATTCCAGACCCACATCTCTAATTGCTTGCTGGGTATCTCCATGTGGATGTCAACAAATCTACAACTTAAACTCATCCTCTTCCCTGCTAAACCCACTTCTCCTCTCAACTTCCCTATTTCTGTCACTCACCCTTCAAGTCACCCAGGTCCAAAGCCTCAGAGATATTTCCACCTTTGAGTAAGAGAGAGCAAAGAGTCAATCATTTTGCAATTCTCATTGGTTTCAGCTGTACTTCTCTTATGAGCACTCATTCCCTGCACTCACACTGCTGCTAACCTTATTTAGCTTCAGGCCACCATCACCACTGACCTGGGGGTTGGACTCAAGGACCCTAAGGGCCTCCTAACTTAAAGTCTACCAACTTATAACATGGGTTGTTGCAACAGCCTTCTAATTGTTCTCCTCATCTCCCACCTCCTGGTCATCTCCTGCATCCAATCCACCTTTTATAAAGCTGCCAAAATCATCTTGCCAAAGCACAAGACTGACTATGTTTCTCTGCTACTCAAAAATCTTCAATGGCTTTCTACTGCCTCTAGGAGAGACTACAAATTCCTTAGCCATCCTACCAGTAAGTCCCACTCAATCCAGCTCCAACATCCTTTTCGACCTCATTTCCCATTATTGCCATTCACACATATGTGAATGACATCCATATGGGACCACTGGTTGTTTCTTAAAAATGGCATTCCTTCTCTACCTCTGTACCTTCCCAGCAGCTGTCCTTCATGCCTGGAATGAACATCCTCCTCTTCTCCTTCAGAATCCTTCTGTTCCTTAGGAGCTCAGTTCACACCCTCCAAAAAGTGGTCTCTCCCTCTTCAGATATACCTTCACTTCAGTCCATCAGTCAGTCCACAAACACTTATTAAGTGCCTACTACATGTCGAGCCCTGGGCCTCATTCACTTCATCTGGATCTCTCCTTTGTCCCTCTCACTACCAAATTTGCATTACGTTTCTGTGCACACTAAAATATAAGTTCCTTAAGGACAAGAGATGTTTCATTTCCTTCTCTTTGTGTCCCGAGTGTCTAGCCAAAAGTGAACAATAAATATTTGTTGAAGGCAAAAGCTTGTGGGAGATAGTGTGGTATTCAGAGGATTTGGGTTTGAATCTCACCTGTGACACTTAATACCTGTGTGACCATGAGCAAGTCACCCGTCTGCCCTGACCCTCAATTTTCTCATCTGTAAAATGAGCTAGATGGCCTCTCAGGTCCCCTCTAGCTTTACACATAAGTCCAAACATTCCTGACTTTTTTTCTTCCTATTTTAAGGCTAGACTCTGGCTGTAGTACTTTTCTCAGGCCCATATTTTACTTTAATTTTTTTAAAGGCTTGGTTCTCCACAACTTTATCCCTTTGGCCCTCTCCCAACCCACCTAGAAGTCCTCTTTACCTGATCATCCTATGCCTTTATAACATCTATACTCAGGACTCATAAAACACATTTGCAAGTTAAGAGCACTACGCACCCACCTGCCTGACAAATTCCATCCTTTCTCCTTCACCTTTCCTAAGAGCAAAGAAAGAATAAGGCATTGGTAAGCTGAATGCAACTTTCAAAAATGTTATGTGTGTATACAGGGTGGGGACTCAGACAAGTCAAGTCAACAAGCATTTATTAAGCTCCTATTGTATGCCAGGGACTTAACTAAGCACTGCAGATATAAAGAAAGAAAAAAGACAGTCCCTGCTCTCAAGCTGCTCACAGTCTAAGGGGGTGACAACATGCAAAAACTATAAAGAGCTAATCTCAAGTCTGAAGGTACAAATATTAAGGGGGATTAGTAAAGGCTTCCTGTAGAAGATGGGAGTTTAGTTGGGACCTGAAGGAAGCCAGTGAAGCCAAGAGGCAGAGATGAGGAGAGAGATCATTCCAGGCATGGGGGACACCCAGACAAAAGGCACAGGCTCAGAGAATGGGTACTGTCCCTTAGAGGCTTTCCACCATTGCTGTCACACACATGACCACTAATTACAAAGTTCACAGCACCTTGCAGCAGAAGACAGAATTTTCTGGCATTAAAAGTATGTGCTTGGGGCAGGTGGCACAGGGGATAGAGCACCTGCCCTGAAGTCAGGAGGATCTGAGTTCAAATCTGGCCTCCACTTACTCACGTACACATACTCTAGAAGGAGATAGAGTCTGAAGCCGGAGCGAGGACACATATTTCACTTGCCTTAAGTCACCTGAGTATGGGGTTCAGGAATGTGGCAGTTGTTCTTTTCTATAGAAAGTAAAAGGGAGAAAAAGAGAATGTGTCCAAAAATTCAGGGAGTAAACAAGCCTGAGGAGGTCACACAAAAGGACTCAGAGAGGAAAGGTAATATCAAATGATATTTCAAGGGACAAACTGTCCTCTGTCTCCCCTAAGCATAGAACAAAACCTGTTAAATGTAATGAAGGACTTCCTGAGTAAAGCTTTTGTCCTGATGAAACAAGGTTGTGTGGAAACTCCCTTTTTAGAGGCTGTGTTGTGAAGGGTAAAATAAATTCTCTCTCTCTGTCTCTCTCTGTCTCTGTCTCTCTCTCTCTGTCTCTCTCTCTCTTTTTACCCCCCCCCACTCTCACTCTCTATGTGTGTGTGTGTGTGTGTGTGTGTGTATATATATATATATATATATGTGTGTGTGTGTATACACATTTATATGTTTCTGTTTATCAAAGTCTGGACAGGCTAAGGAAAAGAACTTACTTTATATGTTTTCTTGGACAAGTCAACTAATCTTTCTAGATGTCAGTTTCCCTGTCTGTAAAGTGACTAGGTGATTCTCAAGGTTCTTTTTAGCTATAAATCCTATTATTCTAAGAAACACGCGTGAATTCGTCAAACCTACAGATGACCCCTAATGTGAAATACAAAAAGGTTAGTCATAGAATAAGGATGTGTGTTGTGTACAAAAAGAAGGATATGGGGTGATTGGGGCTATCTTCCAGTTGAAGTTTAGACTAAGAACTCAAATGAATGATAGGTCCCACTAAAGGAATCTAGAGGGCAAAGTCTGATTGAGCAATAACACTAAAAGAATTTGGAATAGAGGGTAAGGCAGAAGCCCTGCTGACCACTGAGAAGAGTCACCACACTAGACAGACTGGGCATTAGTGGTGCATAAATCCTTCCATCTATAACTCCTCTTGTTCCTATTCATCTGGACCTAGAACAGAAAGGAGATAAGCAATACTTTCTGCTTTGTATATTGACTTATAGTTTTCTCTTCCTTAGATGTATGTCTATACCATATTTTTCTCCACAATTTTGTATAGTGGAAAGAATTCTGCCCAGGAGACCTGGGTTTAACTCCAGGCTCTGCCATTTACATCCCTTGTGATCCTGGACAAGTCACTATCTCTCTGGTCCTCATTCCTGTAAAATGATAGAGGTGGACTAGATTAAGTTCTAGAGGCCCTTGGGGATTAGATTAAGTTCTAGTGGTCCTTGGGGACCAGATTAAGTTCTAGTGGCCCTTGAGGATTAGATTGAATTCTAGGGGCCCTTGGGGACCAGATTAAGTTCCAGTCGCCCTTGGGGACTAGATTAAATTCTAGGAGCTCTTGCAGTTCTAAATCCTTGATGCTGTGATATATACCTTTTCTATTATGGATCATAAAGGATTTTATCAGTTATTCCAATGTTCTTCCCAATATAGCCCTGCCCCATTACTAATTAGATCTTTCGCTTTGGGCAGTGATAATAAAAGCTGGCGCTCATGTAGCACTTTAAAAATTATCTCATTTAAGCCTCACAACAATTCTGCGAGATAGCTACTGCAAGCATAATTATCCCTATTTTACAGATGTGAAAATTGAGTTTCAAGGTGATCAAATGACTGGGCCAGGGTCACCCATGCTAATAAGAGGCAGGATTTAAGCCCAAATGTTCCTGACTCCAAATCCAACTTTCTCTGCATCATGCCACTCTACCTGGGGCTCAGTGTCTTTAAATTGGAGAGCAGGGGTAGTTGGACTGGGTGATCAACAGTATAAGGTCCTTTCCATGCTATTATTTTGCATTTTAGTAATCTATATATGTGCCATCTCCCTCCTAGACTATTAGCTCCATAAGGGCAGAGTCTTATATCCACTTTGTATCTTCCATGGGGCCAAGCATAGTGCTCTGCACACAGTAGGCACTTAATTAAGATTGTTCAATTGAGTTTCCGGTTCTAAAATGCTATGATTCTACTCTTCAAACTTCCATTTTTTTAGATGAGCTAGAAACATCACCCAGGGTGCCCCAGAAGTCTTGGTTCAGTTTTAGGTTATTAAAGCTTCAACTGCCCCCAGACTTTTCTAACTGTATAATTTCTTTCAAGGTCAATACCACCAGTCACTAGCAAGGCCTGAAAAAGAATGTAAACATTTTAACCACCAATTCGAATGTTCTTTCCATTGCCCCACCTAACCTCCCAAGGTAGCTAGATGGCAAAGTGGATAGAGCACTGGTCTTGGAATCAAGAAGATTCATCTTCATGAGTTCAAATCTGGCCTCAGACACTTACAGGCTGTGTGACCCTGAACAAGTCACTTTAACCCTGCTTGTCTCAGTTTCTTCATTTGTAAAATGTTGGACGCAACTGAAATGACCAAACAACAAATCCAACCTCCAAAGAACACATGAATTTGTCCTCTAATTTCCCATTTACTTCCATGGTACCTCCTCACAGTTAATTAGGTAGAATCTAGCAATACTTTACAAATGAAGATTCTTTCAGTTTGTGTAATTGTTGTGGATGATAAAATTTAGACAGCTAAGGCCCTCCACAACCTCGTACCAATCTGTCTTTCCAGTGCCATCTTCTATTATTTCTTTCATTCACTTTATACCCCAATCAAGTTGAATCGCTCTATACCCAGACGTGAGCCAAACTTCCAACCTTTTACCCTCATTTGGCTCTTTCTTCCTTGTGCCTAGAATGCCCTCCCTATCTTAGCCAATTAATCTTCTATTCAGCCTTTAAAGCCCAGCTCAAATTCTATCTCCTCCTTCATTAGTCCCCCAGTTGGTAATGACTTGCCCCTTGAGAACTCACAAAGTACTCTGCTTTGTAACTCTACTGCACTAACCAAGTAATATTGTGTATGATAGCTATCCACGTTGGTGTGTTAATCCCCTCACTAAATTACAAAGTCCTCTAGGGTGGAGATCATACCTTGTCAAAATATTGTGTCCTCCCTGACAAGTGATTTCCATATTGTTTGTTGTTGTTTAGTAATTTTTCAATCCTCTCTGACTCTTCTTGACCTCATTTTGGATTTTCTTGGCAAAGATACTGGAGTGGCCTGCCATTTCCTTCACCATCTCATTTTACAAATGAGGAAATGAGGCAAACAGTTCCTCAGGGTTACCCAGCTAGTTAAATGTCTAAGGCTGGATTTGAACTCAGGAAGAGAAGTCTTCATGACTCCAGGTCAGGCACTCTATCTACTGAGCCATCTAGCTGCCTCTCCAGACTGTAGATGCTTAATAAATGCTTTTTTGTTCGCGTATGTCTAAAGAATTTCCATTTTCAGTTGTCTAGCACCATGGGGCCAGATGAACAATGGTCTTTATATATAGTTTTGTTATTCAGATTTGCCCAATAAAAGGATCTATAGGTGAGACAGGATAAACCACTGAAAAGTGATAGTACTTTGGCTGACATTTAATTTGTGAAAACTCTTTTCTATTCTGATTGGTATATTGGCTTTGATATGCAAACGTCAGCTTCCTGAATGGTGTCTCCATGATATTTTTTGTTTTTCCCAATGTTCTCATTTAAAATTTAGAAGCACAGAGGTTTTGCTCTTAAATGAAGGTCTTCATTCAAATAAATGAAATAAATCCATTTATTAAGGGGATTTGTTCTGTGAAGTTTGGATTCAAAGGGCCACACTTGATGACCTAGAGGGCCACATGTGGCCTTGAGGCTGCAGGTTCCCCACCCCTGGACTGGACCGACAGATAGAAACATCTGTCACTATAGATATCAATATAACTATAAATCCAGCCCCGAATCTCTCTGATTTCTCAAAACAAGTTATTGACTTCCTGTTGTAGGCAGAACTGCAGGTCTTGAAGACCATGTGGTTCAATGGAAAGCATGCTAGGCTGGGAGTCAGGAAGCCTGGGTTTGAGTCCTAGCTGCATGACCTTTAACACATCACTTAACTTCCCTAGGTCTTGGTTTCTTCCTCTTGGTCTTTTCCATCACTAACAAACACTCTATGACTTCAGTTTGGTTCCCTTAACCTATGTCAAATATCTACAACAATAGATGGCTTTATATAATATGTTAAAGATTGCAAAGAGCTTGACAGCAATCCTAGGAGGTAGGTACTATGGGCATTATTAACCTGATTTTACAGATGAGGACAGTGAAGTTGAGAGGTTAAGCAACATCCCAAGCTCCAGTAAGTATCTAAAGGCAGAATTTAAATTTGAGTTTTTCTGATTCTAACTCCAGTATGCTATTCAGTATATATCATGCTGTCTCTCATCATTGACCACAACCAAAGCCAGAGTCTGCGTCTGGGACTAAAAAGTCCATTGGCAGGGAAATCCTGACTCACAATAGAGACTGATGTACTGCTGAAAGTGGTTTTGATGATCCTTTAATAAAAGACTGGAGACAACAGAACATTACAGTCTAACCATCATATTTGTTTGTATTTTATACATATAAAATTCAACAGGCTAAGCAATAAAATCCTGCTTTCATGTGTCCAGGAGGGGACATGTCTTATGTGTGTTCACACTGTATTGTTCTAAATATGTCCCTAAATAGGCTCTTTGACAGGAAACATACATATATGTACATATATATGTGTGTGTGCGTGTGTGTGTGTGTGTGTAGAGTTATGCAGTGAACAATTATAAAATAATTTCTGATTACAAGCTACAAGAGCTTCTACAAACTAGAAAATGAAGCCTCATTCAGAACACAGCAGTATTTATTGGATTATGTATGTATATGCAAGGGAAATAACATGTCATAATGTTTAAAAAAAAAGCACTGCACCAGAATCAAGAGACCTAGTTTCGGTACTAGAACTTTGTGTTTGTATATAAAAATATATCTCTTTACATCTATATAGGCTAAACTAAGAATCTTAGGCTACTATCACTGAGCACCATCTTTCTCTCAGTCTGGCCCCAAAATAAGCACTCTTGATGGCAAGGGGTCAGGACCTCGGGATTAGGGTTGTGAGCAGAAACTTGAATGAATTGTACAAGCTTTAAAGGTAAATTCTTTCTGAGCCCTTAGAACTCCTGCCAGGGGCTTCTTCCAACTGTCCCACTTTGATACACACCTTCACGTGATAGTTTGGCTGACAACGGCCTTTTCCCTGTCTTGTTTCTCTTTGTGTGAGCCGTCTGCTTGGAACCACATGTAAAACTCTCTGGTTGATAGTGCCAGAAAAGGAAGATTAATTTCCCTTCTCTGGAATCCCTGCTGAAAATGAAATCAAGAGGCTTGATCCAAGTCAGGTGACTATCATTGGGGGGAATGTCATTGAAAAAAAGTGAATGGAGAAGACTGGGCAGAGATTTCAGCTCACTGAGTTCCTAGAAAACCTCTTAGTGAGGATTGCTGGCTTCAGCATCCTCTGTCTGCTCAGCTGGAAGGCTGTGTTTAGTTAGGTATTGTAGTCTTGAAGGGCAGGACACCCTTGAAGGGGACTGTCTGGCAGCCAGGAGAACCTGGTAAAGAAATACATGCTGGAGACATACTAGAGCTGGAAGAAACAAGGTAGGAGAGACAACAGTGTAAATATTTTACATTCTGTTCCCTGGCCCCCTCTAGAAACTTGTCTGCTTCTGGGGGCAAGCCAGGAGATAGAAGTGAGTCGATGCTAAGCTGAGCAGCAAAGTCTCAGCTTCTACAAAAAACTCCCACTGGCTTTTTCAGGTCTCATCCTAGAGCCTCCATTCCATAGAATGCACTTAGGATAACTGGACTATTTATAGAAATCTCCTAGTTTGTGTGTTTTGTTTTTCTTTTCATGATCAGTTTATAACAAGCCTTTCTGACAATGAAACCAAGCACTTCTTACCTAGGAGGCCTCTTGTATTCTCACAAAAGAAGGAAGAGAGAGAATTCATTATTGTCTACCCTGACAGATGAGGCTAATGCCAGAGAAGTCAATCCATCAACCAACCTATGAGTATTAATCGAGGCTTTAAAGTATTTAAGATGTTCCTTGGTGCTGAAGTAACTTGACATGAGTTCACAAAGCAAGTAAGGGAGATATAGATTTGAACACAGGGATTGAGAATCCAGTCTGTTGCTCTCTTCCCCACATTAAGGAATGCATGAATGAATGAGCTTACTAGTTCCAACCAGTATGCCAAGAACTGGGCATCCCAATAGAAAAGCAATACAGTTCCTGGTCTCAAGGAGCTTCTATTTCAATAAGAGAAGACAACAGGAATAGAAAGGGGCAGATGCAGGGTGGATGACAAGCCCTATAGTTACAAAATGCAATGCTACCAGGCCTATGGCAAACCTGAATGGCCCTTACATTGGTGCAGCAAGGTACATGGCAACGCCCAGGGATCTGGAGGGTGCATTGGCAGATTGGATGGCAATGTGGGTCAGGTCTAGAAAGCAGGGCTCTGAAAATCTTAAAGTGCAGAGTCAGATTTTTTGAAAAGTCTGTTCTAGTCTGATGCACATAATCTGTTTTTTAATCTGTAAGCCCCTCCTTCCTCTCTACCTCAATGAGTATATTCTGTTCATCCAAATCATTCCACGTGGTCCCTGACACAGTGCTGTACACAACTAATTGGACTGATGCTTTTTTAAAAATGTGACTTTGCATGTTAGGATTTTCCACAGCCCTGCTTTCTAGACCTGACCCACATTGCCATTCAATCTGCCGATGTACCCTCCAGGTCCCCAAGCATTACCATGAACCTTGCTGCAACAATCTAAGGGCCATTCAGGTTTGCCATGTACCCAAAAGCAGTGCCTTTTGGACCTATGGATGCCTTTTCAGAATCATGTTTTTAATTGAATAAAATAAAATACATAGGGTTAAACCAATAATGTTGAAATACAGTTATGAAATATTTTTTTAAAAAGTTCATAGATCCTAGGATAAGAACTCCTGATCTAAGTCATCTCTCAATGAATTTTTCTGCCAGAGCCCCACCTCTCTCCCTCCCCCAAACCAGAGCAGACACTCACTGGGCTCAGTTTTTCACTTCAAATTCTGCAGAGGGGAAAAAGGGCTGCCAACCTTATTGTATCCCTACTATTCTTCCTTCCATTCAGGCTCATGGCCAGATGGAGAGGAGAAAGTCAGAGTAGCCAGAACGACTTCATTCTCACCCTTCAATCAAAAAGGAACTGTGCCCCCAACCCCAGAGGACCTACGTGACATTTACAATGGGGCTAACTCCTCGCTGCTTTGCCAGGGCCATGTAGCCTTTGGCAGAGTTGGGGCCAGTATACAGGCCAGGTGCAGAACAGCTCCATTAGGCTTTCTGTGCTTGAGTATAGGGAATGGAGCAATGCCATTCCCCTCGGGGGAATAAGGTTCCATATGCACCTTCATGCTGATCTCCAGAGAACTAGACCCACAACTCTTTCCATAGGGTCTCCCTTCTCTCACAATTCTGTAAACTGAAAATGGAGTTCCTTCTAGTATAGGGAGATATGAAAACTACTTCTGCCATCTTACCTGGACCAATGGACCAACAATTATGTACAAACATAATTGTTTAGAGCTCTTTGGCTAAAAGACCAATCCCATTTATAGAGTCCTTGGCACTTAGTCTTTCTGATGGCACAGGGAATCATAGACCCTCAGAATTAGAAAGGATCTTAGATCAATTCCCATGGCCACTGCAAGAATTCTCCTATAAATTTGATTCTCCTTCCATTTCATTTCTTTGGAAGGCAGGAGGTTTCACTAAAGCTTTGTGGTTTCAGAAACCTCTGTCTCAAATAAGTTCCAGAATGAATTGGCAACATCCAGCTCAGAGTGTCTACCAAGACGTCGCCATTCTGTCCTACAGGTCCCTTCCCAGCCTTCTCATGATTCTGCTTCATGAAAGAAGCTTCCTTCTAATAACTGCCTCTGAGTTGGCAATAGGGGTCAGGCAGGATTAAGAAGTAAACCGCTAGCCCGTGATTTCTACAACAGAGAAGGTGCTTGTGCCTAGTGGAAAGTTTGGGCTGAAACATACTTGTTTCCAAAAAAATCTGGGTCTAATATTTACACAAAGTCTGAAATTAATGCAGAGCAAACTTTTAGGTGCCAGCATTGGACAGCAAGACTTAAGAACAGGAAGGGGGCAGGTATCAAGTAAAAGGAACTTTTTTTGCAGATGGGGTTGGGAAAAGCTGAATTTCACTGGTCATATAGAGCAGAGGCAATGACTTCATGTCACCCTAGGTCCTGGTCACTAGCCAGACAGGCATACTGGTCTACATGTTTCTGTTTTACAGTTTGATTTTCGTGGAAAGCTGTGTTTGAGTGAATAATGGGGAGGGGGAGAAAAGGAGGGCAGGAGGGGAACAGCCTAGAAATGTTGGAGAATGTTTGTAGTGTAACGGAAAGAGCACTAGACTTGGGGTAAGAAAGCTTGGGCCTTCTTAGAGTCTCAATTTCCTCATCTGTAGAACATAAAGTGAGCTGGAGAAAGAAACAGCAAACCACTGTAGTATTTTTGCCAAGAAACCCCCAAATGGGGTCATGAAGAGTCCTGCACAAATGAAAATGACTGAACAACGACAGAATGGGGAGGAATACACTTGTGTTACCTGCCTCATAGCTTTGTCTTAAGGAAAGTGTTTGAACCACTTTAATTATATTGTAAATGGGAGGTTAGAGATTAGGATCATAGGATTCAGAACTAAAAAGGACCTTAGGGGTTATATAGTCTGGGCACCTCATTTTACTGATGAAGACTTTAAGGCCCAAAGACATGAAGTCATTTGCCCGAGGCCACACAACTAGTAAATAATGGAGCTGGAATTTGAATCTAGGCCCTTTGGTTCCAAATTCTTCCTATATTTTTTTTCCACATTCTTATCTGTGTGGCTGTTCCATCTACATACAGATGGAGTATCAAATATCCAATTCCTCCATGCTTTGGTAAACATGAGTTATTGTAGCTTCAGAAAAATCACTGGGGCAGGCGGAGGTAGGGAGGGCAACCTTTCAGAAATGAAACCCTCCAAACTTAGTTAGTAGGCTAGACTTAGAAGATACACCTAATGCTCATTGCAAGGTCATATTCAAGATATTTCCAAAACAATAAGCATTTCCAGGCCTTGCGTTCCACTGTCCTAGTTTTTTGAACACATGGCCATTGAGACTACAGAGAGTCCTGAATGAGGCTTCCATGTAGGAATTCAGTAGAATAGGAACTATTGTCATCATTTTATGACTATTTATTGGTTGATTCAGCTTGGAAACTCTGAGAATCCTAGAAGAATATAGGAATGGAAAGAACATAGGAAGACATGGTATTAATATGTGGGAGGGGGCCTGTTCAAACCCTGCCAGATAGAATTTTGGCTGCCTGATAATCTTGGAAAGCAATTTGCCAGGCTAAGCATCTTTCATATTAAAAGTTACAATACAATTTGGCTTCTATTTGAAGTCTGAAGCTATACCTAAGGAATCATGACTGACTTGAAGCTTAGAGATCTTGGGATCTACTTTCTGGAGTACGCCCAGATCAAGATGAATAAACTATGGAAATTGGACATAGGACATTGCAAACTTATTTTTCAATTTCTGAGTGTGGTTGAGAAGAGAAGTAAATTTTGGCAGGCAGAATCTATTCCATCCTTAAGTGAAACCTGGGGATTTTTTCCAGGGCAGAGAAATATGGAGGATACTGACAGCACTTGCTCTCCCTCACCAGGATAGAAACAACTGAGCTTATCAGCTAGTTTAATTAGTTAAGATAAAAAAAAAAGTACTAGATGACTTGTTCTCTACTGCTGCTATACCCCAGGGAGCTTCTCCTTGGCTCTGACCAGCCCTATTCTGCTCTACTCCCTTCTCCCCCAACTGTAGGTGATCTGGCAGATCCTCCAACTCTTTATCTCCAAAGATTCCCTCTGACCCACCAATTGAATTTGCCTTAAGAAGTTTATTCAAGGGTACATTTTGAGTTATTTGTTCCAGGTTCCTAAAGTGCTAGCTATAGATATGGTACAGTTTCTTTAGATGACTGGAGGCAGTGGCTATGAAATACCAGTCAAGTTTCAAGGATATTGGCCAATAAAAATTCATACCAAGGGAGACATGTATACACAGACATTAGTCAAGTGGTCCTTCTAAATGCGGTTTCAAGGTGACTCCTGAGAGGGTAAACAGACCGATTATAGTGTGAGAGAACAATGCAGCAAGACAAAAGGATCAGCAGAGGAGAGAAGCTGCTTGGGAACTGCCCAGCTGGGAAAGGGAAGTCATTCTCTGATACCGGCAGCGCCAGCTCCAGGAACAACTGGGTCGATAAAACCCCTTAAAAAGATGAATTGGTTCAAATGGAGCTTGAGAATTCATCAAGAGGTAGAACACTTTCTGTTAATAATAATAATAATGATAATTTAATTAACACATGCATAGACCTTTAAAGTCTGCAAAACACTTTCACATATGCTATCCTGACAAGAACCCTGTGAGATAGGTACCATTATAATCCTCCTCGTTGGAGAGAGGTGGAAATTGAGGCTGACAGATCCTATGTAACTTGTCCAAAGTTACACAGCTAGTAACTATCTGAGGGAGGATTTTATGTCAGGTTTTCTTGAGTTTAAACCCAGCACTCTATCCACCATGCCACCCAGCTGCCTCATAAATAATGTCTAAATTTATGTGCTTCCCAGAAACTGCTGACTTTGCTGAAATCAGCTGTCATGATAGAGACATTGAGAATAATTTCAGACTCAAAAGTCTGGACTAAATAAAACTCATTAGCCAAGTAGGCTTTCCCAAGATGTGTGCTATTGGTGTTCAGTCATGTCTGACTCTTCATGACCCCATTTGTGGTTTTCTTAGCAAAGATACTGGAGTGGTTTGCCATTTCCTTCTCCAGCTCATTTGACAGATGAGGAAACTGAGGCAAAGAGGGTTAAGTGACTCGGCCAGGATCACACAGCTAGTAAGTGTCTGAGGCCAGATTTTAACTCAGGAAGATGAGTCTTCCTGACTCCTGACCTGGAGCTGTATCCACTGTGCCACATAGCTGTCCCCAAAATATGTGTACTCCTTGGATCAAGGAACCCAAAGACTTGGGTTCTAACCTGGCTCTACTATCTGGTAATCACGTGATCTTGGAGGATGTCAGCCTCAGTTTCCACATTTCTAAACTGGGGCCAGTTATACCAGCCTCGCCCCACCTGGTCTTTCTGACAGAGTTGCTGTGAGGATTAAATAATATAATAAATGAGCATTTTAATCCTTTTTTGGCTTTCTAAATCTTGACCCCACTGCCTAGTTCCAGAGATCATTATAGTACAAGCTCCCAGACCATCAGGCTCAGATTATCCTCAAAGGATATTTCAATATTCTTTGGTGACCTGAAGGGCAGTCTACACCTTTTGGGGAAGGGTAGGGGAAAGCTGAAGCTTCACACAATGGCCTCTCAGTGATAACACACTGTGTCACCTAAAAACTCTACTATTGGAAGTTCTGACCAGTGGTTATAAGTCTATAATTGTCTATTGAGCTGGTTTGTGATCATGGAAATTTGCTCTGCTGACTAAACAGGCATCATTCAACCCTCCAGACAAGAGCAGTGAAAAGGAAATAGTCACCGTAGGCAGGGTGAATTATGACTAATGTAATGTTCCCCTTGTCCCTGCCCCCCAAATTACCTCCAATTGAAAAAGAAATGAGCCTTAGCTCAGGTTCTCTAACTGTTGAGGAGCCTCACCTGGATGCCCAAAGTACTGAAACTGTCCGGGTCCTGGGCATATAACAATCATAGTAACCATAATTGGAATAATAGCAAGGGTTTTATAGCACTTTGAGGTTTACAATGAGCTTTGTAAGTACCTCATTCGATTCTTATTACAATGATGTAATTTTACAGATGAAGAAACAGGCAGAGAAAGATAAAGTGACTTGCCCATGGGCATACAGCTAGAAAGTTTCCTAAGCTAGATTTGAACTCAGGTCTTCCTAACTCTTCCAGTCCTCTATGCACTGAGACGTCTAGCTGCCGAGCACATCGTTGTGTCTGGCACATCATTTCTGCCCTTCCTTTTGCAATCCCAGTAAGTAACAAAGAAGGGCACGTTAGCTAGCAAGGCATTAAAACACTGAAGAATGTGTAGGGTCCTGTGTTGTACAGAGTCCAGTGTGGAGCTGGAAGCTATTTCTCTCAAGTATTAGGTATCTACCCAAGTAAGGTGGTGCCTCAAACACCACTAGCAGGTCAAATCAGGCTGTTAAAAAATAGAACGATAGATTTAGAGCTGGAGGAGAACTTGGAAGCCATATAATTCAACCCCTTCATTTTACTAATGAAGAAACTGAGTCCTAGAGAGCTTAAGTAACTTGTTCAAGATCATGAGGTAGCAAGTGACAGAGAGTGAGAATTCAAATCCAGGACCTTGAATTCTAAAACCAACACATTTTCTATTGCATTATGCTGCCTCCTATAGGTAAAAGATGGAAACACACACCTTTTAGTCTAAAGATTCCCACACTAGATTATACAGTGGTGCAGCTATTAACAGATCATTTACCAACCCTGGAAGTGGCTGAGAAATGCACAGGGCTAACGGTCCTACCACTTACCTCAAAGATGAATGCAAGGAAGGTTTTACAGACAGTTAGCAGTATTAGCACAAATCTAAAATCAGTCAATGAACAGAAACAAGAAATGGCCCCTTGGAGATCAACTACACTTCTCCCTTCCACATCGTGACTTTCCCAATCCAGGCTCAGCATAAGAAATTAAATAAGAATTTTGGGGGAGTTTTGTGGAAGCCACAGGCAACACAGAAAATGTTTAGAAACTCAGAGATGCATAAAATATATCATACTATTGTATAGTATCAACATTTTATCTTTTAATACCATAATAATTCAGACTTCTTTTTCAGTATGAAGGGAGGGCCAAAAAATTTTACATGGATTTTGCAAATTGTGGGGGCACCATCCCCTAACTCCCATGGTGTGGAAAGGATAACTGTACTGCAATTTAAAAGCATCTAGGTGGTTCCGTGGATTGAACACTGGGCTTGGAATCAGGAAGACTCAACTTCCTGAGTTCAAATCTGGCCTCAGACATTTACTAGCTGTGTGACCCTGGGCAAGTCATGTAACCCTGTTTGCCTCAGTTTCCTCATCTGTAAAATGAGCTGGAGAAGGAAATGGCAAACAAATCCAGTATCTTTGCCAAGAAAACCACAAATGGGGTCATGATGAGTCGGACATGACTGAAAAATGACTGAACACTGCAGTGTTACCAATGACAGTTCTATATTAAGGCCTGAATAGATATGACAAGGAAATTACCCCCTATTGCATTTGAATTATATACACATAGGAAGATAACAAGTGGAAAAAGGACATAAAATATTCAGAGCCAGGAACAATATAACTTGCAAAAAGCAAATTAAATAAGCCTCCACGCCTATATTGACCAGGAACTTTGGACCATAATAAGGATCATAGAATGTTAGAGCTAGAATACACTTTAAAGATCATCTTTAAGCTCCACCCTTCTCATCTTACAAGTGAGGAAATAGAGGCCCAGTTAGGTTAAATGACTTACCCAAAGTCAGACAGGTAGTAAATTAGAAGAGCCAGAATTCCAACCCAAGTCCTGTTACTCTAAAATCTGTGTGTTCTTTCCTCTATACCTTGAGATGGGATTTCTACTGCATTGTGTCTGAAAAGGACAAAGGAGATAGGAAGGGCTCCCCTACTGAGGTTTCAGGATACTTAGGTGAGAGGAACTCCCTAGAGTCTGGGATCAAAGTGAATCCCAGCAGAGCAGGAGATGGAGAGGAGCCGAGTGCTTGTGATACTTTTTAGCAGCCCTGAGTCAGGTAATGGAGTCAGAAGAGAGAGGAGACCTGGGGAAGTTTCTATATGTTAGGAGGCTGATTTAAGCCAAAGAAAAGAGGCCAGGAGAGGGAGAAAGTGCTGTCATTTCCTAAAAATATTTTCCAGGCAAAATGTCTTGAGCTGGGATCTGATTTCTCAGATTCCCGTTGTACTGCAGATCATACATCTCCTACAGACTTCTCCCCCCAACAAGCCAACTCAACCCCTTCATAAAATTAAAACCAGTTTCAGTTTAGTGTTTGGCCAATCTCCTCTTGGCTCTGGTCAGTGAGGTTGGCCACAGATTGCCACAGGCAACAAAAACAGTTCCATTTGGCTTGTTTCGAGAGCCCAAAGGCCCTGGTCTTGTGTTCTTGGCTCCAATTCTTCCTTCCCCTCTGGCGATTAGCGTTTGGGGAAGGAGCAAGTTGACGTGATAGTCCTCCTGACAAAGGAGAGGGTCCTAAGTCTAGAGATATCCATGTTCCCCCGCCCCCCACCCAACGTCTCAGCGCCGCTGTGCTCTCCACCGGCTTTTCGGAGGAGTCAGCAGAGAGGAGGACTCAGGATGCATCTGAGCAAATGATGTTCACGTTCACGGGAGTGTTTGCTGAAACACGACCTGCTTAATTGGGGACAGCTTGATTAAAGTTCTTTAAAAGCCCATTTTGCAATTCTCTAGACGGCCGTCAAAAAAGGCTGTCTCCAAATTTGGCGTCCAGGGACGAATCTGTCTCGTTCCTGCCTTCTCTTTGGCGCCTTCTGGCAGTTTGCCTGACCTAACTGTTGGGAGGGGTCTGGGCTAGGGGGTGAGACTCCGGAGAGGGAGGGTATGCTGGGAGAGCAGAGAGGGAGCTAGTACTTATGAACGCACAGCACATTTCTGTCTGGGAAGTGAGTCTGGGGCTTCCAAATACAGAACCCGACAGTGAGGCTTCAAGGCTAGTATGCGTGAATACATACATATTCTTCATCCCAAACACCCCATGACTATTTTTTAACATTTCTATAGAATTTCCTGTTTTCCAGACCACCTGGAAAGCCTTGAATAAAACTCGAGAGCCCTCTTTTATCTATCACTTTATCCACATCTTTCTCTCATTGACTACCTTACCATAAAAATGGAGCCGCTTGTGCTTCCCTGGCTTGAATCTCTAATGACTCATTCCCGCTTTCCCAGAGTTATTTGTTTATTAATTCATGCATTTATTCATTCATTCATTTGTTAATCTGTCCCTCCCACTACCTCCCACTGAGTGAAATTTAAAAACGAAAACAAAGTTCTCAATACATAGCTGCCTAGCCCAGCAAAACAAATTCCCCCCCACTGAATGCCTCACTACTGTAAGGTAGAGGAGTCATTGGTACTCACTTCACAGAGGGGGTAAGCCGAGGCACAGAGAGTTCTGTGAAGAGCCCTGCGCTGCTACAAGTGCTAAGGCACAGTTAGAATCCTACCTCCCAGCCTGGAAGATTTTAGTTCAACCTAAATCTTCCACCTGATTTGAGCATAACATAAGTAGCAGCAAGCAGTTATCATGAAAGTCTGACTCCATTTCATTTCCATAATCCTTTAAATGGGGCAACAAACTATAAATTACCCTGAGATGAAATCTCATCAAATCATTTAGTGAGTGACTATGATGTGTAAGGCACAGTTCTAACTCATATTACAATACATAATACAATAATATTCTCTCTCTCTCTCTCTCACACACACACACACACACACACACGAACCCATAACCCATATCTCCTGGCTCCATCTATTGGTCTATTACACCCATGCTACCTACTAAGTGCTAGTCACTGTCAGATACAAAAAGAATATAGGATAAGTACCCAATCTTCAAGCAGTTTATATTCCAGTTAGGGAGGACAAGATCCAAAAATGGGAAGTGAAATAGCAATAAAAGATAACCGTTCATGACAACGATAGAAAATATGATACATTGGTTGTTAAATGAATGATACCAACAGTAAAGATATAAGGATCATTTAAATAAGATGCCGCGGTGGTATAGTACAGAGGAAAATGGTCTTTAGTCAGAAGGAACTGGGTCCAAATTCTAACTCACTTTCACTAACTATGTGACCATGGGTAAATGATTCAGGCTCGAATCCAGGGCTATCCCTGCAGTAGACAAAGATAAACTAGTTTCAATTCCATCACTTGTTTACTTGCTTACCTAGTCCTTCCCTGTTGTTAGCAGTATTCAGGGGCTTAGGACTTTGTTAGCAAGGTTTTGGAGTTTGCCACTCATCAGTAATAATCTGGGGCAAAAGCAAGGAAGAACATTTATGACAAGGCAAATGTGTTTTTTTAAGCATAATTCTCACATTGTAGTGGGTGGATTGTGTTACTATAGCAAATTCATAACACAAGTTAATATAAATCCTTGTAGCAGGCCTAATAATTATAAATCTAATCTATAAATCCCATATAAGTAATATAATCATTAATACATTAATTAATAGCTCAGTAATTAGTGTTAACATTTATTAATAATTTATTCATACATTCATAGCCTACATAGCATTAAATAAATTCAACTTTATTCCACTTAAATCACTAATACAATTACTGATATCCACTAAATCATAATGAACTGAGTAAATACTGATTAAGTTGAGTAAGGGTATCAAAATTATCTTCACACTAACAGTGTATACATTCTTATTCCCCAGGGCCTTTCCTTTTTCATGAAGCTCCCTAATCACTCCTTCATTTCTTTGAAGTAGATTATTTTCCTGAGGCTGCCTCCCAAGCAACAGGTTGGGCACTCCTTATTCAATGCATTAAGCAATGCATTGGTTGCCCTCTTTAGCAGTGAGATTGATGCATTGGTCCTCTCCTATCATCAGTCCTATATCTAATGTCCTTTCAAGTTAAGAATACTGGTCTGAGAGTCAGAAAGCCAGAGAGCAAGTCCTGGCTCCAATGCTTAGTAGCTGGTGAACTCAGACAAATACCAGTTATCTCCATCATCATCATAATGACCGTAGCTCCATATATATATATATGTATATGTATACGCACACACACATACATATACATATATACACATACATACATATGTATATGTGTGTTTTATGTATATGTATATATACATGTGTGTACGTATATGCATATATGTGTATATATGTGCGTGTGTGTGTATACACACACACACACACACACCCCTTAAAATTTGTGCATCTCTTGCCTCACAACCCCAGGAGATGGAGAAAGGCAAGTATAATAATGATAGCTGACATTTGCACAGAATTTTAATGCATGTAAAGTGCTTTGTAAACTTTAAAGTTGACTTTGTAAATTTATTTAGATGATGATGATGTGGCTTGCCAAGGGTCACATGGCTAGTAAGTGTCAGAGGCATAATTTGAGCCTAGGTCTCTCCTGATACCAAGTCTATCCCTCTTTCTACAATACCTCACTCATCGTTTCTCTGGACCTCAGTTTCCTCACTTGTGAAAGGGAATTATAATACTGTCTACGTCATGGGGTAAAGGTTTAATGAAGTCCTCATGATGCTTCTTCTTGTTCAATTCTTCTTTCTGAAATGCCGGGTCATTGTCCTGGGACCCAGTAGACCAGAAAGAAGAAACTTTGCCCTGCCCATTTGCCCAGTGAAGGCCAATTGTTGATAGTATCAGTGAGGAGACAACATGGTACAGTGGAAATAGTGTTGGGATTTTTGATTAGAGGACCTGGGCTGGAATCTTAGGGCTGCTGTTTACTCTCTATGTGACCTTGGAGAAGTCAATGAGCCTCTCTGGGTCTTGGTTTTCTCATCTGCAAAATGCGGTGTTTGGATGAAATCAGAAATCCTCAAAGTGTGGTTTAGAACCACACATTGGACCCCTTTGGGCTCCTGAGAGCCTTTCAGGGGGTTCCACAAGGTCAAAACTATATTCATAATAATACTACAATAATTTAATTTCACGTAGAGTAAATATTGATAAAGCCCCTCTAAACAAAAGCTGTTGGAGGTCCTTGATAATTGTTAAGAGTGTAAAGGAGTCTTGAGATGAAAAAACTTGAGAACCATTGGTCTCTTCCATTCTATATGGTCTCAAGGCAGAGCAGTTATAGACAGGGTGCTTGCAAGCTGATAACAATGATAATAGTAATAATGGGCACCCAAGTGGCTCAGTGGGTAGAGCACTAGGCCTGTAGACAGGAAGTTGTTGTTGTTCAGTGGTTTGTCAGTCGTATCTGACTCTCCATGATCCCATTTGGGGTTTTCTTGGCAGAGATACTAGAGTGGTTTGCCATTTCCTTCTCCAGCTCATTTGACAGATGAGGAAACTCAGGCAAACAGGGTTCAGTGACATGCCCAGGGTCACACAGCTAGTAAGTGTCTGAGGCCACATTTGAATTCAGGTCTTTCTGACTGCAGGCCCAGCACTCTATCCGCTGAGCCACCTCCCTGCCCTGGCCTTAGTCACTTAACCTCTATTTGCTTCAATTTCCCCATTTGCAAAATGGAATTAATAATAGCACCTACCTTCCAGGGTTGCTGCGAGGGCCAAATGAGATGATAATTGTAAAATACCTAGCACATAGTAAGTGCTATATAAATATTAGGGCAGCTAGGTGGCACAGTGGGGTCACAAAGAGTCAGACATGACTAAAATGACTGGACAACATCATTATAAATGTTAGTTGTTGTCATTATAGCTGGCGTTTATATAGAGCATTAGGGTTACAAACATTTTCTCATTTGACCCTTACAATAACTCTATGAGGTAGGTCCCATCTCTGTCTTATAGATGAGAAAACTGAGGTTAAATGACTTGACCAGGGTAACACAGCTAGTAATTCTCTGAGGTCACAGTTGAACTCGGTTCTTCCTGACTCTAGGTCCAGCATTCTATCTACTCTGTCACCTTTTAAGAAGTCAAAATACAAAGTCCTAGGAACTGATTTCAAATTTATTCACCACAATTCATGAATTTGACACAAGGAAAACATAGAAAAAATAATTTTTGCATCACTTTACTTTTCTCTTCTGCATGACTCCATGTGATATACTAATACTGAGAGCAGATAGAGCACATTTTGTTATTGTATTCCCACTTGACTGGGGGAAAATTGAGGCCCAGATAAATTCAGTGGCTTACCCAAGTTGATACAGGGAGTCATTGGAACTAGACCTAGGTCTCCAGAGTTCTGACCTGGATTGTGCTCTTTTCCACCACAGCACATTGGCTTGTCACACATCTTATAATTAACTTAATGGAAAAGAAAAGGCTACAGTTTTGAATCTGTCTCAATGAGATCCCTCTTAATACATGATTCCTGGCATCTTTCCTCCACTGGATTTGAAACCTAAACCCAAAAGTCACAGCTCTAAGGACCTTTATACTTAAATGGCCAAATCTTATTAATGAGTAAGCCGCTCCCTGTGAGTAAATCATGTACATTGGGAGAGGTATTGATTCTCTTTCAATATCCTGCCAAAGTGCCCAAGACACCCACAGAGGAAAACTCCGAGGCTGGCGCGATCTGGTTTGTTATTGCACAAACAATCCAACCAACCCCAAACATTGTGGGCACTTAAGATGTTTGTCCATCTATTCAACAAGTGTTTGTGGTGTGCTTCTGCGCCCATACTTGTTACTTTTACTGCGTAGGGAGCTAAAGAAGTCAGGTCCTGGCTTCTCTGTCCTTGGAATGCTTACAATCTAATTGGGTAGAAAAAAATAACAGACTCAAAACAACTGAAAAATAATTAAATACTAAATGTTCAACTGTACAACTCTACTAAAAGAGTCCAAAAGAGAGAGTACTTATCCGCTATGGGCCATAGTAATAGTAATGATAATAATACAATAATAATAATAACATTTATATATTGCTTTAAGGTTTGCAAAGCACTTAACAAATATCTCATTTTATCCTCACAACCCTGGGAGATAAATACTATTATTATCCCCGTTTTATAGATGACAAAACTGAGGCTGAGAAAGGTTAAGTGACTTATACAGGGTCGCACAGGTAGTAGGTCTCCACCTAAGGCTCACAGAGGAGGTGAAGCTTTAGCTGTAGGTTTAAGCACGGGTGAGAAGCAAACTGGTATAGTGGAGAGAGGGATGGTTTTAAATCCAGGAAGATGTGAGTTCAAACTTTACCACCTCTGCGTGACCCTGGACAAACAAGTCACTCAAACTTTCATTTTTCTAGGCAGCTGTCTAAAACTCTAAGTTGCAGAGAAGGTGACAACTTGCATTCATAGAGTGGAGGGGAAGGTGTGTCTTTCACAGATTTATTTACAAAGTAGGGTCAGAGGCAGGATTTGAACCCAGGTCATCCTGGATCAAGCCTAGCACTCTATCCACTGTGTGCTATTCCTTTATGTTTGTTTCCTTCAAAGTGTTATTAGTTACTTAGTGGTAAATGAATAAACGAATGAATGAATGAAATAGTTAATATGTCTTAAGGGTATAAACAGAAGAGGACAGCCCTTCAAGGAGCTTAGAGTCTAAAGTAAGGGTTCTTAACCTTTTTGTGTCACGGACCTCTTTAGTAATCTGATGAAGCTTATGGATCCCTTTTCAGAATAATGTTTTTATAAAAATTAAAAACCTAGGAAACTAATTATATTAAAAGCAGTTATCAAAATATTTTCTAAAAGGAGTTCATGGTCAGGTGTGATGGTATACAGCTGTGGTCTCTGCCGCTGATAAGGATGAGATGGGTGGATCCACTTGAGCTCAGGAGTTCTGAGCTGCATAGAGCTAGGCTGATCAATTTTGTTGTTGAGTCGTTTCAGTCATGTCCCACTCTTCATGACCTTTTTTTAGGAAGTGGGGGAGAGTTCTTGGTAAAAATACTGGAGTGGTTTGCCTTTTCCTTCTCTAGCTCAGATGAGGAAACTGAGGCAAACAGGGTTAAATGACTTACCCAGAGTCACACAGCTAGTAAGTGTCTGAGGTCAGATTTGATCTCAGGAAGATGAGTCTTCCTGACTCCAAATCTGGTGCTCTTTTCGCTTCACCAACTAGCTGTCCAGGCTGATCAGGTATCTTCATGAAATCTAGCAACAATAAGACAATGCCCGCACTACCCCCTCCAAATTTCCAAGAAAGGAGGAGGCGGCACCAGCCTGCCTAGGGAGGGCTAAACCAACCTAGGTTGGCAAGGAAGTGGGGTCAAGGTTCCTGTGTCAATTAGTAGTCAGATTAGACCTGTGCCTGGCCACTGTACTTCCAGCCTGGGTGAAATAAGGAGACTAAGTCTCAAAAACAATGGCAAATTCATTGACATCAAGTTAAGGACCCCTGATGGAAAGAGTTGAATGCCAAGTTCTTAAAGGAACCAGGAGCTGCAGCTCCCATGATCACAACAACCCAGAACAGTGGATCTTACTCAATGTAACATATCAGAGGATTATCAGCATAAATCCAGATGAAGCCCTTATCTGGTTGGATCTACCACCTCTGATCTGGTTAGAGAAGGTTAACTAAGAACCACAGATGACGTTTCCCTATGAGAACCAAAGCTCTGGTTCTGGTGAGGGCACCAGAGACACCATGGAGATATTCATTGCCAGTACCATTGTCTATGCACACATTTTCCTAGAGTACTTTATCAGGATGTCTCCTTTGACAACATCATTCCCTAGCTTGTTACTATATTCCTCTTCCTTCTTGTCTTCCTCCCAGGAGACCTCAAGCTCCTTGAGAGCAGAGATTATATCTCTAGTCCCCAGCACAGGGCTTTGCACGTAGTAGGGGCTTAATAAAGGCTTATGATTTGTTGAATAGTATACATAGGTACTCCCCCTCTCCTGTTCCCACAGTGCTGTGGAGTAAATAGTCCCCTTGTGATCTGAAACAGCGAATACACCTCTCTAACAATGTTATCATCTACTAGGTTTTTAAAACGTCTCCTCCTTCAGATACGAAGATGTTTCATATATATATATATATACATGTATATACATACATGTATATATATATACATGTATGTATATATATACATGTATGTGTATATATAAATATATATATATACATACACATAGATCGATCAATTCTGATTACTGTGTTGGCCTAGGTTGGACATGAACAATGAGTTATTTGTACTTTAGCGATAGGTTATATGGAACCATCCACCCTCCTTTATCTGGAGCCATCCACCCTCCTTTATCTGGTTTCCCTTATGATCATTAACTCATTCAATTCAGTAATATTTATTACCATGTATTTGTGAGGGGAGTGACTGGGGTCAAGGATACGTTTTTGTGGCTACAGAGCAGTGTTCTCTTTTGTTTTGTTTTTTTTTTTGTCCTGGGAAGCTAAGTGACCCAAACTAGAATTGAACCATAACCTTGGCTTTGTTAGCATCTTACTGTGATCAACTGTGCTCAAGAAAAGTGTGGCTTGTGACTCGGCCTTAGGTATGCGATCACTTGATGAAAACAAAGCAGCCGGTTGATGAAGCAGTGTCTGTAGATGCGCCATGGGATTTCTTGCTCTGTCCACCTGCTGCTCATTCCTTACATTCTGGTATAGCAATAGGAGAGTAGCACCTTAAGAGCGATTGATTCTTCAGCTAGAGATGTATCCAACAGCCATGAGGCTAGAACTCACACTGGATGTGATAACCAGGAACATGGCACTGGTGTGCTCCCCCACTCCGACCAGAGTCAGAAAGCACCAAGGAGCTCCTCTCTACTTCCCACAGGATGAGCACCCTTATATATACATACACACACACACATACATACACGCACACATACATGTAATATATACATGCACACATATAAGTATACGTGTACATCTATATCTATATAGATATTCACACATATTATTTCGTTTGGTTCTCCCCCAAACTCTATAGAGGTTTGGATGGTTTTGTATTGAGCACAGGAGGTGATCAGAATGGTTATGTATGGTTTGGAAACCAAAACGTATCAAGAAAGAATGAAAAAACAAACAAACCAGGGACGTTTAACCTGGAGAGAAAGTGAAAGAGAAGCTTGTTGCTGTCTTCAAATACAAGAAGATTTATCAGGTGGAAGAAGGAGTATTCTATTTCTCCAAAGGCTAGAACCAGGACAAATGGGTAGAAGCTACAGGGACGTAGAGTCTGGCTCAAGATGACAGTTTGATATTAAGCTGCCCAACAATGGAATAGGCTACCTCATGAAGCAGCAATCTCCTTCTCCCTAGAAGTCTTAAAGCAGTCAGTCGATAAACATTTATTAATAAGTATCTGCCACATGTCAGGCACTGTGCTAAACACTAGGGATACAAAGAAAGGCAAAAGATAGTCTCTGCTCTAAATGGGGGAGACAACAACTACGTACAAACAAGCTATATACAGGATAAAATGGAGATAATCAACAGAGGGGAGACCCTAGAATTAAGAGTAATTGGGAATGACTTCTTGTTGAAGGTGGGATTTTGGCTGGGACTTGAAGGAAGCCAGGGAAACTGGGAGGCAGAGATGAAGAAGGAGATTATTCCAGGTATGGCGGACAGTCAGTAAAAACAGAAACTAGATGCCCATGCCATGGATGTTCAAGATAGGGAGGTTTCATAATGTAAGAGGAAAAGCAAAAAAAAAAAAAAAATCTAGGGGCCAGAAATCCTGGGTTTTAATCCTTACTCCAATCCTTACAAGTTGAGTGATCTTGAGTACATCGCTTCTCCTCCACTGACCCTCAGTTTCCTTATTTGCCAAGTGAGATTAGGAATATCTGCCCACCCCATCTCGTAGAGTTGTTAGGAGGAACTAATTCATTTGAAAGTCTTTTATAGACTGAAAGGTCTATACTAATGGAAGGGATAGAATAACAACGATTCAAGAATTTAACAAGCTAGCTAATGTCACATCCAGCTCAAGACCAATCAACAAGCATTTATTACAAGTGCCATCTGATATATAATTAGAAAAAATAAAATATTATTAAAAATAAAGGTGCTGACTATATGGCAAACATTATGCCATGCTGAAGATACAAAGGCAAAAAGGAAACAGTCCCTGCCTTCAAGGAGTTTACATGATTTTGTAGATTCTATGATTCTGCAATGTAGAAGGTATTCCTTTAGTGGATGAGGGATAGAATGGAAGCTCTTTGAAGGCAGGGATTTTCACCTTCATTTATGTATTGCTAGCATAGTGCTTGCCATATAATGGCATGGTAATAGATATTGATTGATTGGTTGGTTGACTGCTTGATAATATAACCTCTAACATCCCTTCCAACTTCTAGGGCAGAGAACAGAGTAGAGTTCATACACGAAATCAGAAAGTCATCTGTGTTAGAGGGGAAATTTGGAACCCCAAGGCACTGAAACAACCTTGCAACCCTCATACCCCTGCCCAGTACAGGGCCAGGTCCTGGTATGGGATATAAACCAAATCCCTCACTAACACCAATACTACCTTCCTTAACTCATCTTCCCAGTCCCCTCTCTGATTCCCTTGAAACACATGTCTTTTTGTTAGGGTGAAGAGAAATGCCATCCTCCCCTCACTTCATCCATTCACCTTTCCCAATCAGTCCTGAAAAGAATACTTTCTTAAGGAATAATGCAAAAATCAAAGATTTTCCAAAAGGCCACCCATAGAGATTTGCCCATAAGAACCTGGGTTTTATTAGTACCTCATACCTTCCTGCTTTCTAATAGGAAGCCCCCTTTCCACATGCTCCCCTTCATATCTTCCTCCCTCTTCCCCACATTATTCAACCCATCTCTGTTTATAGCCCAAGTGTAGACCAAGAACAGAGACCATGTGGAGATGAGAACCGGAATCTCTTCACTGCCCTTCTGCATCCCAACCCACACAAGGCCTTGTCCACATAATGTTAGAGAAGTCGCTGCCACGTTTCATTTTCAGTGGAGAAAGGCCTCCCTGTGTCCTGGCCTGTGGTGGGACTGGCCTGGCAAAGGTAACAGCCCTGCATAAAGAGGTTAGTTAGTCCTGGAATGGTTTGGAACTCAGACAGAATGGAATATTTCTCCCTATTTTCTTTACAGCTGAGAAAACACACACAAGCACAAGAGCATATTTATTGAGATATTTCTATCCCAAAGCTTGTCTTTTAAAGTAAAATTTAAAAAGAAATAAAATTAGTTTCTCTGCCCACTCTACTCCCTCCCCAAAATCCCCCTCTCTTTTAATTCATTCCCATTTCCTGGCCTAAGCTAAGAACAGAAAGCACTGAGCCCTCAGAAGAAATACAGCATCTCAGGACAATGTTGAGCTTGTTCAGGGAGCAAAGGAACAGGCAACACCTTTAAAAAAAACAACTTGCTGATGAAGTGAAGGAAGACAGATACAGTAGGTGGAAATCAAGGGGCTCTCAACAGCAGAATATAAAAGTCTAATTGCCCTCCCAGAGCAAAAAGTCCAACTAAAGACTTTACATCTAGCAGATCACTAAACATTTTTAAAGCACCTACTATATACCAGGCACTGTGCCAAGTGTTAGGGTTATAAAGAGAGGCAAAAGACAGCCCATGCCCTCAAGGAGCACACAGTCTAATGGGAGAGAAAACAAGCAAACAAATATATACAAATAAGCTATTTACAGAATAAATAAGAAATAATTAAGAGAAGGAGGGCACTGGAATTAAGAGGGGTCGGGGGAGGCTTCCAGTAAAAGACAGGATTTTACTTGGGACTTAAAAGAAGCCAGGGAAGATAGTAGGTGGAGATGAGGAGGGAGAGCATTCCAGGCATGGGGGAAAGCCAGAAAAAATAGTGGTGGAGCCAAGAGACGCAGTGTCTTGTTCATGGAACACAGAGAGGCCAGTATCATTGGATCAAAGAGTCTATGCAAGATTAAAATATGAGAAGACAGAAAGATAGGCAGGGGTTACGTTCTGGAGGACTTTGAAGGCTAAACAGAAAATTTCATACTTGATCCTAGAGATGATTAGGAGCCACTGAAGTTTGTTGACATAGATGGATCTCCACTTTAACAGAATCATTTTGGTGGCTGAATGTAGGGTGGATTGGAGTGTGGAGAGACTTGAGGCAGGCAAGCCCACCAGCAGGCTATTGCAATAATAAAAGGGAGAGGTTCTAAGGGCCTACGCTAGAATGGTGGCAGTGTCAGAGGAGGGAAGGGGGCAGATTCCAGAGATATGGCAAAGGAGGAATTGACATCCCTTGGCAACAGATTGGGGAGTGAGAGACAGTGAGGAGGCTAGGATGACTGCAAAGTTGTGAGCCTGAGGGATGGGGAGGATGGTGTTGCCCTCAATAGAAATAGAGAAATTAGTTATGGGAGGAGGATTTAGGGGAAAAGGTAATGAGTTTGATTTTGGGTGTGAGAAGCTGTCCCATAGACTAGTCAAAATCTCAGAGGAGTATCAGTCACAAGGAGCTAAACACAAATCTAAATGCCTTGAATTCAAAGATAAAAATAAAAATGGAACCTGACTTTGAGGAGCTTATATTCTATTGGGTGTAAACAACATGTACACAGAAATTAGATACAAAGCAGTGTCCCAGGGAAGGGTGTAGGGCTCATAGGAAGACCAGTTTGATAGCACCAGAAAGCAAGGTCCATGGGGCATGATGGAAGGGTGGGGTAGAGTGGAATGGAGACAGAGGAAGGATGGGACTGACATGGATGGAATAAGGGAGTACGAAGTCCATAACCAGGGAAGGAAGCTTCACAGCCCAGGCATTTCGGGAGGTTCTGAGTGGAGCCATTGGACCGAAGATTGTTATGCCCTTCACAAGGGCAATGGTTATGCTGATCATAGGAAGGATGATGGGGGTGGGTGGGAGGAGGTACTTATACAGCTGTGGGGTAAATGGTGAGTCTCTAGCCTTGCCTGATAGTCAAGGCAGAGGACCATGAAATCCTGAGGCCTGACTGGTTGTACAAGGATAAGGTAAGCTTTAGGTTGCTGTTCAGTTGTTTCAGTCATGTCTGGCTCTTCATGACCCCATTTGGGGCCATTTCCCTTTCCAGCTCAATTTACAGGTGAGAAAACTGAGGCAAACAATTTTAAAGCACCTACTATATACCAGGCACTGTGCCAAGTGTTAGGGATATAAAGAGAGGCAAAAGACAGCCCATGCCTTCACCCAGGGTCACCCAGCTAGTAAGTGTCTGAGGCCACATTTGAACTCAGGTCTTGCTGACTCCAGGCCTGATACTCTAGCCAATGCACCACCTACCTGCCCTTAATCATTAGGTACTCACCCTCTAATCCTCAGCCAGGTCAGCTCTGCCCCAAGGCTCACTCTACTGTGGAATAAATTATCTTCCCCAGGGGTAGAGAACTTCACTCAGAAGGGTCTTTGGTACTGGACTGATGGCTGGTTTGGAAGGAGAGGACTGGCAGGACTAATGGTCAGCACCTGCCCCAAAGATACAAGGGTTAAAAGTCTCAAGGGCAAAGCACCAGCATCCAAGGATTCCCACCAAAATAAAGCACATTTATATAGTATCTAGTAGACCCTGAAGTGATTTACCCCAAAAGAACCCTCAAAATGGGTAGTGTATGTCTTAGTATGCCCATTTTCCCAACAGAAACTGAGTCCCAGAGGAGTTAAATGCTTCGTCAATGGTCACACAGCTAGAATGCCTGACTCCACGTCCAGTGTTCTTTCTACTACCACATATAGCTTCCTCTGGCTTCAATCTCCTTTCCTACCTTATTTCACCTCCCTTTATAAGATCTATGCCTCAGCCTAATTGGACTATTCGCTGGCCTCCATCGCATGCCTGGACAGACTGCCTCCCTACTCTGGAATGGATTGCCCCCATCTGTCTCCTATAATTGTCATTCTTCTGCTTTTCAAAGCTCAGTTAAGGTACCATCTCCTTCATAAATCAAGGCATCCTTAATTCCCTCTGGCCTTTAAAGTGACTTCCTTGAATGTCTCAGACCACTATTTGGACTTTCTTATGTATCTAATGTAGCTATTTATATACATGTCATCCCCTAACACCACGAAATTGTGAACTATTTAAAAGCAAAGACTGTCATTTTTATTTCTAGGATCATAGATTTTGGAAGGGACCCTAGAGCCCATCAAGTAGCAGCTCCTCTTTTTACAGATGTTGAAACTAAGGCCAAGAAAGCATAAATTAGTTGCCCAAAGTCATGCACTTAATAAGTGGCAGAGCTGAGATTTGAACCCAGGTCCTCTGACTTCAAGTGCTACCTCCCTCTTGGTATTTCCAGCATCCAACACATAACCTTGAACATAGCAGACCTTTTATAAATGTTTGTTGAATTGAATTGAGAGATAGGAGGGCTCTTTGGAGGTCTGGAATTCACTAAACTTTCCAAGATGGTAGTAATTTTATAGCTCTGGTCACCTTCATACCTTCTATAGGCTATTGCACAGTGCCGTTCACATAGGAGCCGCTCAGTAAATGGTTTGATGCAACAGTGTCAAATTCACATAGAAACAGGAGACGCTAAATTGTATGTAAGGATTCCTGCAGGCCACACATCAACCTAGAAAACCACATATTAACATTATCTATGTTCTATTGTATTTTTATTTATTTTGTGAAATATTTCACCATTATATTTTCATCTGGTTGGCTGCAGTCTGGACTGGCTCCAGGGCCTATGAGTTTGATACCTCTGCTTTAATGAACAGATACCAGCAAGAGGTATTTCATACAAAACAAAAGGCAGTGGAATGGAGAAGAGGCTCGACTCTAATGTATTTTGGAGGAACAGTCTCTATGGTATGTCCCTTCACTACCTAGCATTCACCACCTTTATCTTGTCCCTTGTCTCCTTTCTCGAGACTTTCAGATCACTCTGACCTCACCCAAAAACTTAAGCCTTTCCTCAAGTCAGCCTTAGGGTTGCCAATGGGTCAATATTTGATCGGCTTGCCCAGTTTTTGGTAGCTTCTTACATATTATCATGTTTGGAAGGGTTTTTAGTTTTAATTTTGGTAACAGTAGTCTCATTCCAATTCTGGCATGGAAGTGGTCATGGCCATCTTTGTATCTTCCACAGGGCTTAGTGCAGTATCTTTCACATAGGAACTAAATTGTCAATGAAAGTTATTGTTTGTTGTTGTTCATTTGTGTCCAACCCTTTATGACCCCATTTGGGGTTTTCTTGGCTAAGATTCTAGAGTAGTTTATTTCCTTCCCAACTCATTTTACAAGAACTGAGGGAAACAGGGTTAAGTGACTTATCCAGCTGGCATCACCCAGCTAGTAAGTGTACAAGGCCAGATTTGAACTAAGGAAGGTGAATCTTCCTGACCCTAGGCCTACTGTACCACCTAGCTGCCCCACAGCAAAGAATGCCAGCAGAACACTGACTCTGGTGTGTCCTACCAAGTGGGAAAGGCCTTGCCTTCAGTCATTGATAGGTTATTGTCTTTTATCTGAAGATTATACTAGGTCAGTTCAGAGAGTTTCATCAGCACAGCTTAATTTCCCTCGGATAGGTTTTCTTAGCCACCACAACTCACAAAGAGAAATTTCTGAAGTGGTGAGGACCACCTGGCAAAAAGGCGAAGGATTCAAGATGCAGATGGAGAGAGCAGTCTCCATCTGCATGATTAATGTTTGTATTCCTTTTTGTATTCCTTTGTATTCATTTTGTGTTCATTTTTCAGTTTTATTTGTTTTTTTTTTAAAAAGATATTTTTCTCTTTAATTAGGGATTGGAGGAGATTTGGGAGGGAGAGGGGGAATAGTGATGAAAGTGATACAGAGAGAAAAAAAAGAAACAAAAGGGGATCATTGCAGCATTTTTTTAATGAATTGAAGAGAACAGAAAGAGGTTCAGAAGAAGATATGTCCAACAGGATAGCAGTACATAATGAGGTGTTTCATCTTTTCCTGGAAATATTTATGTTTCTTGTTGTTTACCAAGTTCAAAATAACAAAAATTAAAATTATTTTTAAAACAAAAATAAAGTGATGGAGGGACTGTGATCAGCATGAGACATGGATCTTGGAAATAGGGAAAAAAGAGATATCAGAGGCCATGTAATCCAACATTTTCTCTTTACATATGTAGAAACTGAGTCCTAGGGAGATTAAGTGATTTTATAGGCAGTCACACAGGTAGTAATCATTGAAGGAAGGATTTGAACCCAATTCATCTTATATCATTTGGCTTCATCTTAAAATGAACACACTAAAGTATTCACTATTTTCTAAACTATTTCAGTTATTTATGTTTGTGTCTTCTCCCTCTAGCAGACTATCAAAGGCATAATCCTACCCAATCCTTAAGGTTAAGGATCACTGGGTATTTAATCTTTTCATTGTTGGGGGTGTTTTATTCATAAAAGGTGCTAAGTACATGTTTGTTAGTTCGAATTGGGTTGAATGGAACAGAATCCCCTGATGTCTAAAGGAATATAATTCTAGCTATGTGAGTCAAAATTTCCATTGCTGCAGTTAAAACCTTGATTTACTTATGAGCAGCCAATGAGGTGCATGGGGGTACACCTTAAGACTACACTACCATAGCTCCCCCTCCTGGGCCTTTCTCGCTACAAGTCCTTTTCTCTACAAGCTCTTTTAAAGAAAATAGCTTCTGCAGTGGCTGATGAATAGGCAAATAGTGACATCTACTGGAAGATATTTCTACAAAGAGTACCTTCCTAAAAAATTCCTTCTAAAAGCTAAATTCTATTTCACGTTTGACTTAACATTATAGTTTATGAGACACTGGGGGCTCTGAGGAACCGTGGGAAGAACACTGGCTTTGTAATAGTTGGGCCTGGATTCAATTCATGACCCTACCTGTGTGATCTCAGCCGGGTTACTTAATCTCCTCAGTTTCCTCAACTGTAAAATGAGAAAGTAGGACTAGATGGCCCCTCCAACATTAGGTCTATAATCTTATACTTCATCGATCTTCATTTAACAGTAAATCCTAACACTTTAATTTCAAGTTTTCCTCCTTCCTCCTTTCCTCAGCTTGTGTAAAGCTGTGGTTATTGTTGAAAGGTTTCAGTCGTATCTGACTCTTTGTGACCCCATTTGGGGTCTTCTTGGCAAAGATACTGGGATGGTCCGCCATTTTCTTCTCCAGCTCATTTTACAGATGAGGAAACTGAGGCAAACAGGATTATGTGACTTGCCCAGGGTCACACAGCTACTATGTGTCTGAGGCCAGATTTGACATCACATCTTCCTGACTCTAGACCCAGTGCTCTATTGTACCACCTAGCTTCCCCTCTATATGGGCCTCAGTTTCCTTCCCTGTAAATGATAAGTTCTCTAAGGTCCCTTCCATCTCAAAATTATATGATTCTAAATTAACTTAAATACTTACATGGTTAATATCTGAAGCAAAGGGAGGGGATAGAATGGGAATATGTGCTCTAGGAGGATAGTTTGAAAGCATGTTTAACCAGAAGTCATAGTAGGGGGGGCATTAAATCTGCTTTCAAATATTTCAAGGGTTGCTAAATGGAAGAGAAATCTGTTTTATTCTGCCCAGGGTAGGAGCAGAAGGTAGAAGTTGAGAAGCAACAGATTTAGGTTTGAGATAAGAAAATCAGAGCTATCCCAATGTGGCCTGGGCTGTCTAGGGAAGCTAAAGAGTTTCTTCAGTGAAGGTCTTCAAGCAATGGCTAGATAGCCAGTTAGATAGCTAGATAGCCAGTTCCAACAAGTGGAACTTGGATGCGACACAGAGAAAATTCTAGTTCAGTTACAGGTTGGATCAGATGGTCTGCAAAGTCCCTACAAACGCTGAAATTCTGTGAATTCTTGTGCAAATTAAAGACTGTCTTCAGCTATTTTCTACATTTTTCTAAGTTCCAGTCAGGTTCTCTTGGGGCATAGCATCTTGTGGAGAATCCCTTCTGTCCATCTTCTTGCGTGCTGAATGGTACTACATTTCTGTGGCTGCTGTGTGTATCTGGATTCCATCCCTTCTTCTGAACTGGACCCATAAATTCTTCCTAAATCTGTTAGCTTCCAAGAGAAAAAGCAAGGTTCCTGTATTAGAAATCGGGGAAGGGATAAAAGAAGCACAGTAAGGATGACTGGCCAAGTCATTCTCTTGGACTCTCAGTTCCATCCTCAGTAAAATATAAATGAAAAAGATCACTTAAAGGAAATTGAACACTGAGTAATTGAAGAAACAGTAGTCATCCTAGAGAAGAGATAATGAAATATACCCTTCTCCTCTTGGAAGAGAAGCTAGGGACTATGAGGACAAAAAGATGCATTGTTACATGTGGTCACTGTGTTTTGGTTGTTTTTCTTAACTGTCTTTTGTTTTGTTTTGGTTTTTTGTTATGGGAGGGGTTCGTTGTTGGTATATCCAAAAAAGGCCATTAGGTAAGGACAAAGGACATCACTGAAACTTATTTTCTTGATGGAATATTGTCTTTAAAAGGGTAGAGGTCATTGAGACTAATCACTGTCATGAAGGAAAGAGCTTTCTCACTGTAGCAAAACCAATTAAAAAAACATTTATTAAGTGAATAATATGTGGAAGGCACTGAGTTGTCCTATGATTATTTTTTATTTCTTACCTTTGATGGGGTTTTGTTTTTGTTTTGTTTTACATAATCTCATTCTTCTAAAGGTTTTGTGAGGCCAAAAGTCTCTGGAAGGAATGTCTCCTTTCACTAGGGGGAGGTTCCTTAGTCTAAAGGAATTATAATTATAATTAGCATTAATATAGCACTTTTTAAGATTTGCCAAATGCTTCACAAATATTACCTCATTTGATCCTCACAACAACCCTGAGAGGTAGGTGCCGTTGTTACTCCCATTTTACAAATGAGGAAACTGAGGCAGACATAAGTGATTTGTCTAGTATCACACAGTCAGTGTCTTGAGGTCAAATTTGAACTCTGGTCTTCCTGACTCGAGGTCCAACGTCATATCTACTATATCACCTCTGGCTTTAGAGTGTAGCCTTCCTAGATGGTTTTCTCCAGGGTCTCTGTGTTTTTCCTTGGCTTCAATCCATGCTAACCACCCAAATTCTGGGTTTCTTTTTTTATCTATTCCAGGTAAATTATGACCACTTTACTCTTAGTGTTGTTGAGCCTGCGAGTCATCACTGCAGCCATCTCTGTGGAGGTTTCAGGTAAGGGCGCCAACATTTCTGAACTTTCTAAGTAGCCACTGAATCTTCCCCTAAGGTACTCCAGAGGCTGGATTCAGGGGCCCATAGCTTCTCAAAGACTAGGTCAGCTGAGAGTCAGTCCTGGCAGGACTTATCCAGATGGAAAGACTCCAAGTATAGGCCTATTATATGCCTGTTGTAGGAGGATGGGCCAGCCTAGACAAATTCAGAGAGGGTTATCAGCCCAAGGCAGGCCAGCAGTGATCACGGTCTCTGGCCATACCCCTGGCCAAAGATTAACGTGTGGAAAGTTATTGTCTGCATCATCACACACCCATAAATACCCTCTAATCCAAGAATCACTTTGGTCTTGCACTCCAAACATTGAAACCTCTAAAACTCAACCTCTGCTTATATGCTCAGCATGGATGAGAGTACCAATCCAATTCTATATGCACTTATTAAGCACCAACTGGGTATAAGACACTGTGCCAGGCCTTGGGGATACAGAGACAAAACAAAAAGGGCAATCCTTGTTTGTTGTTATAGCTTCTTTATTCTACTGAGGTGATAAAACACACAGGCAGGAGAAAATTATTCAAATAAAGTACCTGAAGAGTACCGATAAGGAGATGAATTTCTACTTCCTCCTTAGTTCCTACTCGATACAGACACAACACACAGTAACACCACAGAGCTTTACCTGGTTAGAAGATGCGGGAGTAAGAGTGGCAAGGTCACATGCAAGTCAAGACATCACTCTTGGGATGTCATTGGTCCTCTTCAAAAACAAAGGATCGACAACAACATAACAACGGCAGCAGCAGTGGTACCTTCTACTGGCCTCTATCTTGGGTAATCTTAAATCACTCAGAGAGATCTTCGAGGAGGCCATTTCATTGATACCACTACAATACCACCAATGCCTCTTTGCTGGAACATGCCAGTAGTTCTTACAAGCTAACTTGGAGGCACAGGGAGCCTAGACAAAGATAAGGCATAGATAAATTGAAAAATAAAGTTTTTTAAAAGATAAAGCCAAAAAGGAGAAAAAAAGAAGGAAACTATGTGAAGCAGGTGGAAAGGAACCTACTAAAAGATCCATCAAATAGGTTTCTCCATCACTGAACATGTTTAAGCAAAGGTGAAATGACCATTAGGAACACTGTAGAAGGGTTTCGTGTTTCAGGGAGGGCTTAGATGAGATGATCTCTGAGGTCTGTTTGTTTTAACTCTAAGAGCCTATGATACCATCATAAAACATCATTGAATTATGCAATATCCAGGCAAAACCAAACTTCAACCAGACCAGAGTAAATCAGTGTCATAAGCCCTTTCCTTGACATTAAGAGGGAGTGTTACTCATTTGCTGGACATTGGAGTTGTCTTAAGTTCTTTCATAAGAACGTAAGAAATGATATTCAGAGTCAGAGGAGCAGTGGTCCTTCACCGACTAGGGCCCACCCATCTAAAGCATCTTGCCATGTGTCCCATGATCCTATACACACCATCTCTCCCTCCCTCTTCCTATGTCTTGTTCTTGCTTAGGGAACATTAATTAAATCAAAATTACCATTGTACTGCCAGATAGGACATAAAAATCTACTATCCTCTGACTCTATTCACAATCCCTGACCAATTAAGCCAAAATTCCCTTCCCTAGCTACCACTCTCTTATCTGGATTGCCTCCCCCTAAGCTCTTTGAGGGCAGGGACTCTGTCACTCTTGATTTATATCCCCAGCATCTAGTACAATGTCTACACATAGTAGACACTTAGCAAATGCTGATTCAGCGATTGATTGGTCTCTCAATTAGCAATTACCATTCATGCCTTTTGGCTCAAAAAGTTAAGAATATAATCCAAACATCCTTGTCTTCTTCCCAAAATTTCTTTAACTGCTTTACATTTTTAGCATGGCATATATAACCTCAAAAATTTTTCTATTTCTACTATTCATTGTTCAAAATTTTATTTATCTGCAAACTACCTTCTATAAGCAGTAAGGGATGTTTCTAGTGTCCTAGGATTCGGTGAATAAGTCTGTGTTCATCTTATTGGCAATATTTATGATTCTGTGGTCTTTGATTTTATTTTCTCTCAGCCTTTGTCTTTCCAAAGCGAAGAGCTCTAGTCAATTCTCCAATGTTTACATTTCCCTTCTCTGGATCTTTTTGAATTCTGTAATGCTTAGAACTTCCCCCTGCCTCATTTTTTCATGAATCCTTACTTATCACAGGGAATTTGAAGAAAATGCCTCTCCATTCAGTTGTAGAGTTGATGCTAAGTGCATCAAATGGGACAATGCATTGGGCAATAAGAACACACCAAGCTTTTGCCCTAGACTCAAAGGCATTACCCCTGTTGGTGAATCTGAGGAGGGGTAGCTCCCTTGAATTTAGAATAACAGGGTCCTTAAATGTTCTGAAGTTGTCAGTTTGTTCCTTGTGTGTTATAATGACCTGTCTCTCCCATTCTAGACCATGGTAACTCACTGAGTGTGAGCATCCCAGAGCCTTCTCCCCTCCGTGTCCTCCTTGGGAACTCTCTCACCATCCCTTGCTATTTCATTGACCCTGTGCACCCCGTGACGACGGCCCCCTCCACACCCCCGCTCTCCCCCCGGATCAAATGGAGCCGTCTTTCGGAAGAGAAGGAGGTGGTCCTTTTGGTAGCTACTGAGGGGCGTGTGCGGATCAACAGTGCCTACGAGGACAAGATCTCACTGCCCAACTACCCCGCCATCCCCAGCGATGCTACGCTGGAGATCAACAACCTTCGCTCCAATGACTCAGGCATCTACCGCTGTGAGGTGATGCATGGCATCGAGGATAGCCAGGCTACCCTGGAGGTCGTTGTGAAAGGTGAGGATCCCCCTCCCTCCTCACCATGGGAACCCTCTATCCCAACTCAGGTGTATTAGATTGGGAACTAGACCTGGAGTCAGGGAGGACCTGAATTCAAATCCCACCTCAGAAACATACAAGCTATGTGACTGTGAACAAGTCATTTAATCTTTTTGTGCCAGTTTCTTATATGACAGGGTTGGACTTCAATGCCTCAAAGGTCCCTCCCAGCTCTAAATCTATGGTCTTAAGATCCTAGGATAGCTTCAAGATACCTTTTTCCTCCACATTTACTTCCCTGAGTATTCACAACCTGTCCATCTTTGCCCAAAGGAAGTGATTTTATCCTCTGAAGTAACAATAATACTTCACATTTATACTTTTAAAATGCATTTATATGCATTTTCCTGCTTATTCTTCAGAGAATACTGTGCAACATTACCATTTTACACATGGGGAGACTAAGATCTAGTGGCTTAACTAGGGTCACACAGCAAGTTAATAGCATGTTAACAAGTCAGTAGCAGAGCTGCAATTTAGAATACCGTCCCCTAATTCTTTGTCAGGGCAGCTAGGTGGTACCATAATGCACAGAGTTCAGAGCCTGGAGCCAGAAAGACTCATCTTCCTGAGTTTAAATCTGGCCTCAGACACATACTAGCTGTGTGACCCTGGGCAAGTCATTTAACCCCATTTGCCTCAGTTTCCTCATCTATAAAATGAGATGGAGAAAGAAATGGCAAACCACCCCAGTATCTTTGCCAAGAAAATCCCAAATGGAGTCACAAAGGAAAGCCCCACTGGGGATATGACTGAACAGTAACAATTCTTTGTCTAGCACTTCCTACTATGTTATGCTGCCCCACCTCTGGGGTAATCCCAGAAGTCACAGAAAGTGACTAAAGTTATATTACTTGTCTGTTTTCTTTATGACACCAAAAAGAGAACATAGGGTCTTTCTTGGACAACATCAATGTTCTGGCACCAATCCACGTTGTTACCAGGCTTTGCCCAACAGAAGACAAGTAGATAGGGAGTTCTGGGAAAGACGACCAGCTCTACATCTTTCTCAAAAGATAATCCCAAATGGATATTAAGAGAACCTGGGATCCCTGAACTTGAGTTTTAAAAATACATATCTTTTCAAACCAGTATTTCAGTATTATTGGTTTGCTTTGTAGTTCTATGTACTTTATTTTATGCATTTAAAACATTCTGAGGTGGGGTCCATTGGCTTCACCAGGCTGCCAAAGAGATCCATGACGCAAAAAGAGGTTAAGAATCCCTGCCTTAGGGGAAAGACTCCAAATCCAAGGATAGCTAAGAAATCTACTGGGATCACTTTCATTTTCCAAGGGACTTTGAGAATCCTTTTCCCCAGAAAAGAGAGGTAGCATCCAAATCTGATGATAGCAAGGCATCAGAGCTTCTGACTGACACCTTCATGTGTGTGTGTGTGTGTTTTCCAGGCATCGTGTTCCATTACAGAGCAATCTCTACCCGCTACACCCTGGATTTTGAGAAGGCACAGCAGGCTTGCATACAGAATAGTGCAGTCATCGCCACTCCTGAGCAGCTGCAGGCTGCCTATGACGACGGCTACCACCAGTGTGATGCTGGTTGGCTGGCTGACCAAACTGTCAGGTAGGCTTTCCATGGCAAGCTCAAAATAAGACCATGGGGAAGGAGAAGTGGAGGAAGGGCATAGATTTAGGGACTAGGAAACTAGGACAGAAGAGAAAGTCAGGAGAATTCCTTGCCTAGGCATTGTAGATACTTAATAAATATATTATAATGGAGAGAAGGCATTTCTTAGAATTCAGAAGACCTGGATGTACATCCCATCTCTGACATACTCTAAATGTGGGGCCAGGAGCAAGACGTTTAACCTTTCAGTAACTCAACCAATCCTCTAAGGGAATCATTTAGAGTTGGGTTATAGCTGCAGACAGCTTATTGATCTACATTGGTGGAAGGCATTTCCATACCAAGAATACCCTACACAACTGGAATCACAGGTCCAGACCCTACCCCTGCAAAAAAATAACCTATTATTTTATCTTAGAAATGCTGGATTCAAATACCGTTCTTAGTGAGCATTTGGTCAATTCAAATAAACTTTATCAAACACTCCCAGAGTGAATGCTGCTGTATTATCAGTGATAGATAGTAACAAAGAGCAGTAAGCGGCAACATTCTTTCTCATCCCGAGAAGCTCACAATCTAGTTGAAACAAAGCAGACAGAGAAGATGGGAAGAGCAGATGATAACAGCTAACATTTCTATAGCACTTTAAGGTTTGCAAAGCACTCCACATATTATCTCGTTTTATACTCACAACAGCCCTATGAGGTAGGTATTTTTAGTATCCCCATTTTTTCAAATGAGGAAACTGAGGCTGAGGAAACTGAGTAGTAAGTTGCCTGAGGTAGAATCTGAATTTGGATCTTCCTGGCTTCAAGGTCTAACACTTTAGTCACTGTGTCACCTAACTGCCACTCAAATACTTTAAAAAAAATACAAATGCTAAAAAGTAGTTGAATAAATAGATTATACCAGAGGTGTCACCACACAGCCCACAACTCTATTGAATGTGGCCTAAGCCAGACTAAAGTATAATTGGGAAATATTTAACAAAATAAATAAAAATACAATAAAATATAGATAATATGACATTTTAAAATTTGCATCATATGTGGCCCACAAAGATTCTTAGGTACAGGTTAATGGCTCCCCATTTCTGTTTGGGTCTGACACCACTGGATTACATATCTGCAACTACATTGATACATTTACATACAGTCACAGTCAGGCTTTCTTCAGCCTGCAGATGGTTCCCCTCTCATTCTGTCTTCTATACCCTCTCACTCTGTTTCTGTTAGATACCCTATCCACAGCCCCCGTGAGGGCTGTTATGGAGACAAAGATGAATTCCCTGGAGTAAGGACCTATGGCATCCGAGATACCAATGAGACCTATGACGTGTACTGCTTTGCAGAGGAGATGGAAGGTAAGTGTGTCTGAGGACTAGAACCCCCATTTGTTCCAAAAGACATACCACCAGGGCCACAAAACAGATGGGCATTTACCCAGGGTTCTATGCAGCAACCTATCCTGTTCCGTTCTTCCAGCAAAGGAATGAAATGAGCAGTATAGCCTACTCTCCCTTAAAACTTTGCCTAGTGTCCTACCATCTGGAGGATTCACTTATTTTACTTTGTGGCCATACTGTATACTCCTGAACCAGAATTTCCTTCTGTCCCAGTAAATGGAGCTCTCAACTCCATCCCAATAGAGCTAGCTCCCCATTTTCATAGTTATGCTCAGGGTACCCCTACATTCACTTCCTCAGCCAGGCTGGCTGACCACAGTGTCCAATACCCCATCTTCAATTGTTTTAAGGTCTATGTATGACCTTGGCATGAATCAGAATGGGGAAAAAGTAGTTTGGGAATAACTGCTTAATTCAGAGGCTTGACTGGGAAAATGTGATAAGCTGTGGTCGTAACTGAAGTGGATATGCCATCTGCATTCCCTCCCCCCTTTTACTAGCCTGTTCTTTTGGAGGGGGTACTCCCCCGACTTCCAACTCAGGTGTCCAGGACTCTCACATACCTCCTCTTGCCTTAGAGAAAAGAACTGATAAGCTTATTTATACAAAGATGTCAGGCATTGCATGAACAGAATCTTATTTGGAAAGACATCTTCCAAAGGTCGTGATGATCCAGGCCTTATTTACTATGTGTGACTCCCAGGAGAATTTCTATTTTAAAAGGTGCCCAGGAATCCATTTGTAGGCGTGGGAATTCATGTACTAGAAACAGGCCAGTGGAGGAGCCATATTTAGGCTGCAGAGCCTTCCTGCTACCCCTCATATCACACCTACTCTGACCACAGATAAAGCCAGCTTTGCTTTTGACCACCACGTTGTCATTTTAGCTGCTCTTCCTTTGACTCTCTCTGTTTTCTTGATGTTGGGCTGCCCAACATCAGCATTGGAGATCAGGAGCCTTGAATCTGTGGGAGCAGGCTCTTTGGGGGATGGGTTCTTGTCAAGGTTTGAGACTTTCAAAGACCTGCTAAAATAAGGACCTAAGGAATGGATAAACAGGAGTCTGAAATTCCTAGCACCCCAGAAAACTGTGGCTTTAGGAATATGAAGAATTGGGGAAAAGAACCTGGAAAATCGAGATTTTAGGCACCTGGAAAACTAGGGTTTTTGATAAGGTCATATCAGAGAAAGAGAGGAAAATGTTCACATTAGTTAATATGTGCTTTCCAGGGGAAGTCTTTTATTCTACATCCCCGGAGAAATTCACCTTCCAGGAGGCAGCAAATGAGTGTCGGCGCCTGGGAGCCCGGCTGGCAACCACAGGGCAGCTGTACCTAGCCTGGCAAAGTGGAATGGACATGTGCAGTGCCGGCTGGCTGGCTGACCGCAGTGTCCGATACCCCATCTCCAAGGCACGTCCTAATTGCGGGGGCAACCTCCTAGGGGTAAGGACTGTGTACCTGCATGCCAATCAGACGGGCTACCCGGATCCCTTATCCCGCTACGATGCCATCTGCTACACAGGTAGGTTTCTTGCAATGTCAGGGTTTGGGGTGAGGGACAAGGCAAGCAATTCCTGGAGAGGAAGAAAAGAAAAGGGGGATAGGCTTAGCACCTGAATCAAATAACTGCTTATACCTCCAATTTCCCCCCATACACACATGCCAGTCTACTTTACACTGGGGAGAAAGCCAGTGAACGTGAACATTTATTTCTATTTTGCCTCTAATTTGTGGAATATATTTGAACAAATTACTTGTCTTCTCTCGGTCTCAGTTTCCCTATATGTAAAATGATAGTGTTGATCTAGAAGATCTCTAAGGTCCTTTACAACTTTACCATTGAATGATTCTATGGTTCTCCCCTTAGATGTCTCTTTCTTATAGGGAGAAGGAATCAGAAATAAGCTCAGTTGCTAGCAAGCATCCAGATAGGCAAACCTACAGGGAGGCTAGGTGGCACAATGGATAGAGCACCCAGCCTGAAGTCAGGAAGATCTGAATTCAAATCTGGCTTCGGATACTTACTAGCTGTATGACCCTGAGCAAGTCACTTAATGCTGTTTGCCTCAGTTTTCTCATCTGTAAAACAAGCTGGAGAAGGAAATGGCAAAACCACTCTAATATCTTTGCCAAGAAAACCCCAAATGGGGTCATGAAAAGTCAGACATGACTGAAAAACAACAACAAGGCAAACCTAGGCTGGAGCTGACTACAGCCTTTAAATTTAACACTCATTTCACCAGTTCTAGTACATGTGGGGCAGTGCTAGCTACAACCCCAAGATCAATCCAGATACCACCTATGGCACAGTAACAACATAAGGGGTGGAGAAACTCAGGACCAAACAAGGCTGCAGCTTCGCCACATTTCCAAGCCTTGGCTATTCTCTTCCCTACAATCCCTGACCTTTCACCACCAAATACAAGGCTGCTTGATCTAAGACACACACACACACACACACACACCTCTTTGCCCTTATCTGTCTCCCTTAAATTCCCCAGGAAAAGAACCTGCTTGATTGGTCCTGTGTCCCATAGCCCTGAGCCTGTAGCTGGCACCTCAGGTCAATCTTCTATGGGCAGTGAAAGGAGTACCTGTGCTGCTTTCCACCTCTATATGTCTTGGGGCCCTGTTGTTCTTACTGTAGTGATGACAGGCAATTCTCTTACCAGGCTCAAACTCAGCTCTTCCTGGTGCAACTCTGCCATGTCAACGTTGGGGGGTAGTGCAGACCAGCTAGGGAAAAGTATCTTCTGTTTAACCAGTTCAAACAGAAAGGTGATCACCAAAGGTTCAGAACTAGACCATACTGATCCCCCGACGTTAGAGGAATACCCTGGATGGAGAAAAATCCAGACTTTTCTTTAGAAAGTTAAGGATGGAGCATTCTGACCTCAAGAGACCCAGCTATTCTTACTACTGTAAAACCAACCCTATCACCTGTGAATGGTACCCTACTCCTGCCTTCCTGACCCCAACTTGTGAAGGAAACATGCCCCAGATACGTAGAAAGCACCCAGCCTTATATAAAGACTTCTCATATGCATCCATGTCACAGGGAATCACAGATTTATATGGCTCTTTACATAGATTAGGTCCTTTGAACCTTACAACAACCAGATGAGGTAGGTCCTTATTCCCAATTTACAGATAAGGAAAGTGAAGATCAGAGTGGTTAAATGATTTTTCCAGAATCATGCAGTTAAAAAGTACCAAAGGTGGGATTTGAGCCCGGCTCCTCCCAATGCCAAGTCTAGCATACTATCCACTCTGCCATGCCCCTATATCCTAGGGGAAATTTTAGCCTATATCTCCTAGGCTTGACTATAAGTTCCTATGTCCTATGATCCTAGTATACACCAGTGTTTCCCCTCAATACAGTGGCAACAAAGAGAAAAAGGAGAGTCTAGCTGAGATTGCATTATTCCAAAGAGTATTCGAGCATTTACTCCATCACCCACAGAGTAACCCACATTTTTGGGGGGAAGAGGGTGCCAGTTAGGGGCAACAAGAGTTCATTGTTGAATTTTATCTATACCTTGTTTCAAGTGGAAAGATCACCAGGCAGGGAGATGAAAGACCTGGGTTTGAATTGCAGTTCTATCACTAAATAGCTGTGTGACCGTGGGCAAGTCATTTGTTATTATTGTCATTTTAATTAATATTAGCAATTGGGTATCAGAGGCAAGACTTAAACTCCAAAGAGTCTTTTGGACTCCAGGGCCAGCTTTCTATACTGCACAATGGCCGCGTCACTAATAATAGTAACACAAGCAATAATTCCTTACATTTGTATAGTAACATTCAGTTTGAAGTTACTTTGACATATATTGTCTCGTTTGATCCTCAAAATAGACCTTTCATACATTTGGGCTCAGAATTCTTGTCCTTTGTTTTTTATAAATGAGGAAACTGAGTCACAGAAGAGTTAAAGGATCCACCAAAGATTATGCTGCCAGTTAGTGGCAGAGAATTGGCTAAAACTGCTATCTCCTTAGAATAAGGGTTCTTAACCTTTCTTGTGTCATGGATCCCTTTGACAGTCTGGAGAAGCCTATGGACAGACTTCTCAGAATCATGTTTTAAAATGCAAAGCATAAGATTCATGGGATCACAAAGAAAGCCAAAAGTTAGTAAAAATAAAACTGAAAATAGTAAAATAAATAAATAAATAAAGCTATTCTCATCCAAATATATGGAACCCTAGGGGTCCAGAATCCCCAGGTGAAGAACCCCTACCCAGTGCACTTTGAACTGCATCACACTGCCTCTTAAGCTCTCCAAGTCTTTGTCCCCATTTGTAGAAATGAAAAGACTGGATTAAATGATGCCTAATGTTCTTTCCAGCTCTAACATTTTAATTTTAGTCCAATCCATTGAGGAGTCATGAGTCCCTAGATACTTTATTTATTGGTTCCTTCTCATTAGAAGCTCTTCCATGGACAAATGTATTTAAATGAGCTGTCAATGAATCTAAATACCATAAAGTACCATGTAAATAAGAGGTAGTAATAGTAGAAATGGTCTTCTAAAGTTCTGACATCCTGAGAATTTTCCAGCAGAGGTTATCTGTCTCTGAGCAGCACATGCTATGCATGGCCAAGCAGATGCCACTTGTACACAAATGTAGGGCCATATGGTTTCTCCACTCTCTCCCTGCTGGCATATAAACGGCGCTGCCCAGGCAACAAGAGCAACATCTAAGAGATAGAGGCCAGGCACAACGTGGATCATTAATAGCAACTCTGTAACTCCCACTCAACCTGTTCCCTTGACTATCTTGGATGGCCCAGATGGGACTGCCAAAGGGAGGGGGAAATGAGAGAGACTTTGAACAGACCCACTCCCTTGATTTCCCATCGACCTTTGCTTTCTACTCCAGGGGAGGACTTTGTCGAGATCATACCAGAGAGTTTTACCGACGATCTGAGCAGTGAAGGGGAGATCACTATTCAGACAGTCACTCAGCCCGATGTGGAACTGCAGCTGCCCCAAAATGTCACCAAGCAGGAGTCCCGAGGCAGCATCGTCACCTCAGAGGATGTCATCACTCCTACTGGGCCTGAGCCTGAGGAGGCCTTCACTTGGACAGTGAGTGGCACAGGCTACCCAGTGTTGGAAAATGAGACCGGCGAGGCCACCAAACCATGGGGCTTCCTTCCGGAGGCCACTGCCTCTTCCCGTGTTACTCTCTTCCCTGGTGAAGTCACAGAGGGGGCTGCCACTGCCACCCCTGAGCTGGGACCTGCCACAGCCTTCACAGGAGAGGGCTTGATTGCACCGGTGACAGCTGTCCCAGAGGTTGCTGCTGTCCCTGAGCGACCACTCTCGCCAACAGGTAAATCACCAGGCAATTCACAGTGCTATGCACACCATAAATTATATTGGAAAGAACATGGGACTGAGAAGCAGGAGACCTGAGTTCTTGCCCTATCAATGCCCTGGTCAAATCACAACTTCTCAGAACTTCAGTCACTCTAAATGTAAAAGGAGGCAGTTGGACTAGAATGATCTTCAAGGTCTCTTTCAGCCAAAATTATGTGATTCTAGGGGTTTAAAAATGTCAATAGAAGTAGAAGTTCCGTCTTTTCTCAGGCTTTCTCTTAGCAGCCTCAAGCTCATGATCTATGTCACATGACTGCCTCTCCCCACCCCCAGATCCATAACTAGGGTTAGGTAGCTGGTCTTCAGCCAGCCAGGAAATGTTATTAAGCACCTACTATGTGCTAAGCACCCTTCACCCCACGGTGACACCTTTAGAGGGTATTCAACAGCACTTTCCCATGAGTGCTTCCTCCATTGCCCATCTCACCCTCATACAACCAGCGGCCTTCTGCCAACCCCAGCATCATCAGGGTTCCCTCAACAATTGGATTTTCAGTAGTGTGGCAACTTCAGCTATCTGGATCTTGCTTTCTCCCCACAGGACACACCTTAAATGAGACCCACTCCCCACTCTCCCTTCCTCCTTCACCACTAGAATATTGCTAGTTAGATGTCTGTTTACCCCTGCCAAAACTTTTCTCTATTGAACAAAATTCACCATTTGGGGGTAACAGTCTCATAATCTCACCTTAATAAATGCTGACAGACTGACTGATCGAAAATCAGTTTCCCTACCCTAGTTAAGGGTCTGGAGCAGGGAGATAGACAGAATTAGGCATTATCAAATAATCTAACACAGCCACAGCTCCTTCAAATCATAGAGACTAACTTGATTGTAAGCCCTTTGAGGGAATTCAGAGGGTCTTTGGATAGTCCTATTACTATCAGACTTGCAGGGAAGCCTACAAATACCTCACATAGCAATGAAGAGCCATCACAAGGACTGGCACCAACGGATAGATTATCATATCATTTATTTATTTAGAATCAACTTGCAGTGGCGTATAAACAGATTCTATGTAAAGAGAATTAGGCCCACTCCTTTCAGCTCAAGATCTCAGAAGGACAACACTTGTGGAAGCGTCAGTAAAGACTGTGTATTTCTAAGCAGATAAAAATGGTGGACCTATGACTCTGGTAATAAAAAAAACAATACTCGAATATTCAAAAACTCAAGAGGACATGTGATCTCATTGATTTAGGAGTTTTCTCTAGTGATTGAGATCACGACCCCTTCATGTCTGCCTATTCTGAAGGATTCTTTCTCATAGCCTCCCATAAGTACACCACAGGAGACCCACCCAATGTTCTGGAGGCCTTTCTCACTTCTACCAGTGGAGTACTGGTTATCTAAATATCAGCTCTCCTCTTCTCCATTTGACCAGTCCATCATATTTTCCTGTCTTACATCTCCTTGATAACATCTTTTAATCTTATTCTTCCAAGTTCCTCTTGGGCTACATGTTGTAGCCTACTCATCCCTACCCTAGGTCTCACCATTGCTCTCTGTGATATTCATTTCAAATTCTTCAGTGATCATTATATTCCATATCTCACTGCCAAATAGCAAAATATTGATGTTATCTGTATATCAGGGTAAGTGTGATTTGGTAGGAAGAGTAGATATCTTATATGGAAAGCTGTAGGCTGCTAGAAAGCTTACAATACTAGGAAGAACCAGCGGAGAAAAGCTACAATTATTAACTAATCAACTTTCACGGGGTAGGAAGCTTGCCTGAAGAAGATGAGAGCTACAGAACCATTCCAATGACCAACGAGGAGTGGCTAGGCAAATGGACAGCTTTAGGAAATGAAAGAAAGAGGCGTGGATAAAAGGGAATCCTTTAAGCAACTAAGTGACCTAGACTCTCAAAGCAACAAGATGAGGAGATAAACACCAAGCACCTAAGAGTCCCTTGAAAAGAAAACAACCATCAATGTACCAGAAAGTCTCTAGATTTTCCTCTGAAGTCCAGGGAATGGGAAAGAGAGTCAAGGTTCATAGGGTTTAGTCAAGTTGTTCAAAATAATCAGCCACAGAGTATGGGACTGAGTAAGGGCAAAAGAGGGAGGAGAGGTGGGAAGGTAGAACTTAGATTGATCATAATTAAACAATAATTTTTTTAAATTATCCACAGTTCTAGAATTGTACTGCTTTCTAATAATTGCTGTTCTCATCATTAGAGTCACTTCAACTTTCTGGGCCTCAGTTGTCTTACCTGTAAAATGATGAGCTCCAAAGTCTCTTATAACTTCAAAAATCTTTTGAAAGAGATACAGGGGTAAATCTATGAACTCTAGCCTGTAATGCCTCCCTTTTAAAGTGATTTCCCATTTATACACACACACACACACACACACACACACACACACACACACACACACATATATATATTATTGGTATATAGTTGTTCCCATGTTGTCTCCCCTATTATTCTGTGAACTCCTCAAGGGAAAGGACTGTGTCTGCCTTTCTTTGAATCCTCAGCACTGAGCACAGCAACTGGCACATAGAAGGCAATAATAAATGTTTGATGATGATGATGATGATGATGAAAGGAATAACTGAGTCTTTGAAACCTAGTGGTATGTCTGGCTAATTCGATGAGTAAACCTACAGGTGTGATGCAATAGTAAAAATTATTTGGAATGTTGGGCTTTGGAGTAGAAGCAGGAAGTATGCTTTTAGCATCACTAGGCTGATTGAAAAGAAGTCTCAATCTGCATCTCCCTCACCACTGCCACCACCCATACCTGAGGCTGACTTTTCCCTTCTTTTCTTTCCAACCAGGTGTTGTGTTCCATTACCGTCCAGGTTCCACCAGATACTCTCTCACCTATGAAGAGGCCCAACAGGCCTGTAGGGCCACAGGAGCTGTCATTGCTACACCAGAACAGCTACAGGCAGCCTATGAGGCTGGCTATGAACAATGTGATGCTGGCTGGCTGCAGGACCAGACAGTCAGGTGAGCCCCAGAGCCAGGGCCTCCATTTCTCCCTTAGTCTTCAGATAGAAATCACAGAATCTCCAAGTTGGAAGGGACCTCGGAGATCTAATCCAACCTATATCTGAGCAGGAATCCTTAGGCAAGTCATGATTCTTCTCGGGGCTTCAGTTTCCTTAGTCTATAAAACAAGGCCATTGGATAAAGTGACCTCTCGTTCTCTTTTGGTTCTGGACCTATGGCCTTATGATCAGAAATCCTGGGACATATCGCTTCACTCCTCAACGTCACAGTTTCTTCAAATGCAAAATGAGGGTGTTGGATTAAATGACCTCTCCATTCTCTTCCATCTCCATGTCAATGACCCTACAGTCTCCTCTACAACATCCAGAAAAAGTGGTCCTCCAACTCTGTACTTGAATTTAGTCTGTTCTGGGCCAGTCTATTCCTAAGGTAGCTCCACCAATACAACACTCCTAGGCAATTTCCCAGCCATGGTGACCTCTAGTCTCAGCACAGCAGAATTTGGCCACAGGAAATGAATTCAAGAGACATCCTCACAGATTCTTAGGAGTCCAGAATCAAGCTATAGCTATTGATTTCTCTCTGCAGCCAATGTAAAAAAAAAAAACAAAGAACAACGGACATCCAGGGACAGTCCTGACTAAAAAAAGACTTTTAATATAAGTCTTCACAATTTATTTCTCCAAGAGTCACTGAGTAGATGGGTTAAGTCATCGCCTTCTTTCCCATTGCCTTTTCTCTAGATAACTGCCCTGCTCATTCTTAATCCTTTCCTGCTTAGTTGGTGATCCCAATTCCCAGGGTGTTCTCTGTAATCAGAGGTCACCTATGAAGTTACCAAATCCATCCTCACAACCAATACTAATGTTCATGATGATGCTACTGTATCAGAGCTAGATATTTCTCTGTGCCTGGAAGTCCTAGGTCCAGGATTCCTCATCATACTTCCATTAGAAGAACCAAAGACATCCTTTAAGTCCATAAGTGACTAATGCCGTCTTCTTCAAAAGCCCTGTCTCCTACTGTCTGGAGCTAAACATTTTTCCACTCTTTCCTTTGCAGATACCCCATTGTGAGTCCCCGGACCCAGTGTGTCGGAGATAAGGACAGCAGCCCAGGCGTCAGGACCTATGGCCTACGCCCAGCATCAGAGACCTATGATGTATATTGCTACGTAGACTGGCTACTGGGTACAGAATCAACATCCCCAAAGCTCTGTTCTGTATGGGTTGAGGGCCCAACATGAGGAATTTTGGATGGAGCTCCTTAGCAATGGGCAAATATCCCAGAAGTACCATTTGTCCTTCCTACACAACTCTCTGAGTCAGAAAAGATCCAGTGGGGGAAAAACGTGGATCAATCTCTCTTTTAGACTGCCATATTCCTTCCATTTCTGCATCTGCTTCTATTTGTCTATCTGTGTCTCTTACTCTCTCTTCCTTTCCTTCTCTCTCTTTCTGTTTTTGTCTCTATCTCTCTCTGTTTCTGTCTCTCTATCTCTCTGTCTCTGTCTCTCTCTTTGTCCCTCTCTCTGTCTCTTTTTCCCTGTCTCTAAATCTGTCTTTATCTCTTTCTCTCTGTCTCTGTGTCTCTGTCTCTATGTCTCTGTCTCTATGTCTCTGTCTCTCTCTGTTTTCTCTGTCTCTCTCTGTCTGTCTCTCTCTCTCTCTGTTTAGTACCTTCAGTGGTACTTCCCCAGCACAAAACAGGGAAACATTTTGACTCCAGGGCACGAACCACAGACCAGGAGAAAAGAAAAGCACCAACACCAAGCCATATGCGCACACTAAAAGAACTAAAGTATACATTGCACTTGTATGCAGCACTCAAAGTGTCCAATGAGGAAAATTCATTTAGTCATAGGAGAATGTGTCATTCAAGAGAGGTAGCTAGATATAGGAACTGGGAAGATCCGAGTTCAAGTCCTATCTCTGACATATGCTAATTGCATGGCTATGGGCAAGTGACTTAACTTCCCAGTGCCCTCAGCCAACTCAACAAGACTCTGGGTTATAGACTAGTAGCTAACCTACATTGGTGAAAGAAGTTTCTACACCCAGCAGTTCCCTACAATGCTCAGGTAGTTTGGAGCCATACTCTGTATAAACCACAAGTATATGTGTGAAGGAGGGGATGATGACACTTTGAATATATGTGTATTTGTGTGAAAATGTCTGTAAGAACCCAGGGGAGGTACGGGGAAGGGGTGCCTCTAGACAGGGTATTTGGCTCTGGGAGCAATCGAATCTAATTGTATATTCCTAATAGGTGAGGTCTTCTTTGCCACTCGACCGGAGCTGTTCACCTTCCAAGAAGCCCAAGAATACTGTGAAGAGCACAACGCCACCCTGGCTTCCACGGGGCAGCTTTATGCTGCCTGGCGCCGGGGCCTGGACAAATGCCATGCTGGCTGGCTGGCAGATGGCAGCGTCCGCTATCCTATCATTACGCCCCGCTCTGCATGTGGTGGGGACAAGCCAGGTGTTAGAACTGTCTACCTGTACTCCAACCAGACTGGCTTTCCTCACCCCCTGTCCCGGCACCATGTTTACTGTTTCCAAGGTACCATGTCACCCTTTTCACACTGCCCAATTTTCCCTAATGCAGTAGGAAAGGTCCCTTTATGTTACAGAATTACTTGTCTTTATAGTCCCCTCCCTATAGCCCTTCCAAGCCATGTACCTGTTAGATGATCCTATAACCTAAAAGTGGGGCAGAAGAGTCATCACAAAGAAAGATTTCCCAGACATAGGGCAAAGGCAGAGAGGGATGCAACATGAGCTTATTATCTCAGCACTTCTTGCTTTTCCATCAAAGCCCAAGTTGTTTGCCTGAGTGCATTAGAATGTGAGTATTGACAGAAGAACCTCCCTCTTGTCTGTCCCTGTTTCTTCAGGGATCAAGAACTATGTCCTAAATGGATGCTCTGGGACAGGACCCTGAGTAATCTGAGGTAGGAGTTTCCTGCTTGTGAGGTCATTCACTGTCTCTTCTTGAATGTTTTAGCTGGGCCTTCTCTGGAGGAAAAAGAAGGTGGCACACAGGTCTCCATCATTGAAGAAGAGCTGATTCCAACTCAGGTGGCTCCAAAGGAGGGAGAAGCCCTATCCAGGGGAGAATTTACTACTGTACCCGAGAATCAGACAGAGTGGGAAGCAGAATTTTTTCCAACAACTACTTCATTACTCTCAGGTCAGCATGAACCCATGCCTCCTAGGAAACATCTTGATCTAGACCAAAGGATCATAGATTTACAGCTACAAGGGACCTTCGAGCCTATCTAGTCCAACTCCTTCACGAAATTGAAGCAAACAATGCAGGTGACTTGTCCAGGGTCATGTAGCTAATAAGGATCTGAAGTGAGTTTTGAAGTCAGGTCTTCCTGCTTTTAAGTCTAGGTCTTTATCCACTGCACCACATTGCTAGCAATGCCCTCTCTACTCAGGTGGGGAATCCTTTCTCTCCATGGGAATCCCAGAGACCTGTCTCCTATTTCTCAGATCAGTTATTGATTCTCTGTGCAATCCTGCATAAGTATGTCTCTGAGGCTCTGAACTCAAAGAGAGTGTTTAGCATCCACAACACCATTAATTAATTTACCAGTCAATTATACTATATGTATATCACTTCAACGATGCTGAGACGGAAAAGAAAGGAGAAATGGTACCTCCTTTTTATCGGCTTCAAATATGCAGGACCACTCCTGACTCCATAACCTTCTATGTTTCATAGTCCCTCAAAGAAGGGAGTATAAAGACAGAGAGAGAGAGTATTTGGGCAGTGCCAAGGGGAAGAGGGTTATACGGGCAAGAGTCTGACCCATGCTTCTTTTGCCTCAGAAGTGAGGAGGTGGCACTAGATGATTGAAGGTCTTTGGGGTCCCAAAATTCTACAATTCTCCTTTTCTTTCTCCTCCTCCCCACCTACCTCCCTAGTAAAAATTCCCATTCCAGCCAATAGTGTTCTAATCAAAACATTTAACTCTAGAGTATGAGTGATCAATAGATTTAACCAGTATCAAGACTACTTGTATCCCCAAAGAGTTATTCCTATAGGACTCTCCAATTACTAGAATATGTGAGAGAGAGATTTTTGAGCAAGGGACTTTCTGGGGTTCCTTTATTGATTACTGATTCCAGGAAACACCTCTCTCTCTTATCTGCCATAATTAGTCCATCATGGGACAAACTACATAAAGGTATCATCAAAGGCTCTTTGAGAACAAGTATTCTCTCTTTGTATTCCCAGTATTAGGATAATGCCTTATACATAGTAGCTACTCAGTAACTGGTGAATTGAATGCATATTGTAGCACTATATCTAATCCAATCAACATTTATTAAGCACCTACTATGTGCCAGGCACTGGCACTATATGTCACCACTCTCTAAAATGTGGTAGAGAAGTCATCATAAAGAGACACATTGACAGACATAAAGACAGAGAGGTAAGAGAGACAGAGAGAGCCCCTTACTCCCATAAGGGCTCAGGAAAAAGTCACTGCTAGAAGTGAAAATACAGGTGAACCTGGACTGCACTTGAAGCTACTAATGGAAAATGACTAGAAGGATCTGTGGAAGCACCAGAGAATGATTAAGTTTATGAGTCTGAATCAATTCATTTAAACCTCTCTTGTGCCTCAATTTCCCTGTCCATAAAATAATACCCACTCCTGAGGTGAGAAGAAAGAACATACCTGTGAAAATATTTTTGAACATGATATTAGTAGCATAAACTTATAGTAGTAGTGTTGCTAGTCAAAGTCATAAAATATAAGAGGTACAAAGGGCTCTACAGATGACTTCTAGTGTCCTTACCACCACTGCTATCACCACCATCATTTTGAAAAAACTAAGGCCCTCAGAGGTTGAGTGGCTTGCACAAGGACACAAAGTGAGTTAGTGTCAGAGGTGTGTCACCTTTCCTCCTTCCAGGGATGTTGTAAGTCTTTAGTTCAAAGATTCTTAACCTTTTTCCTGTCACGGGCAGTCTATTGAAGAATATGTATCCATTCTTAGAATAATGTTTTTTAAATACATAAAGTATAATGCATAGAAAGGACACTAATAGTATTGAAATACAGTTATCAAAATATTTTCCTTTTTTGTAAGAGTTTGTAGACCCTCTGAATCTTTTGGGGGTCCATGGACCCCTGGTTAAGAATTCCATCAGTATGACATATGTAGTATAAAGAGAATGATAAAAGTGGGCTTAGGCTTTTAGGTGTAAGGGGCCACAGGGTCCTATCAGTGCTTATCAATAAAGTCCCTTTTTTTCCTTTCCTCCTTCAGTGAGTCCTTCATCCTGGCCTCCCATTAGTGCTATTCCTGAAGAAAGTACTGTAGAGCCTTCTTTCAGTGAAGCACCTTCAGCCTCTGGAGAGCCATCTGGTGTTCCAGACGTGAGTGCCAGCGGGGAGCCGTCAGCCTCTGGAGAGCCATCTGGTGTTCCAGATGTGAGTGCCAGCGGGGAACCATCAGTCTTTGGAGAGCCATCTGGTATTCCAGATGTGAGTGCCAGTGGGGAACCATCAGCCTCTGGAGAGCCATCTGGTGCTCCAGATTTGGGAGTTCCAGATGTGAGTGCCAGCAGGGAACCATCAGTCTTTGGAGAGCCATCTGGTATTCCAGATGTGAGTGCCAGTGGGGAACCATCAGCCTCTGGAGAGCCATCTGGTGCTCCAGATTTGGGAGTTCCAGATGTGAGTGCCAGCAGGGAACCATCAGTCTTTGGAGAGCCATCTGGTATTCCAGATGTGAGTGCCAGTGGGGAACCATCAGCCTCTGGAGAGCCATCTGGTGCTCCAGATTTGGGAGTTCCAGATGTGAGTGCCAGCAGGGAACCATCAGTCTTTGGAGAGCCATCTGGTATTCCAGATGTGAGTGCCAGCGGGGAGCCATCAGCCTCTGGAGAGCCATCTGGTGCTCCAGATTTGGGAGTTCCAGATATGAGTGCCAGTGGGGAACCATCAGTCTTTGGAGAGCCATCTGGTGCTCCAGATTTGGGAGTTCCAGATGTGAGTGCCAGCAGAGAACCATCAGTCTTTGGAGAGCCATCTGGTATTCCAGATGTGAGTGCCAGCGGGGAGCCATCAGCCTCTGGAGAGCCATCTGGTGCTCCAGATTTGGGAGTTCCAGATATGAGTGCCAGTGGGGAACCATCAGTCTTTGGAGAGCCATCTGGTATTCCAGATGTGAGTGCCAGCGGGGAGCCATCAGCCTCTGGAGAGCCATCTGGTGCTCCAGATTTGGGAGTTCCAGATGTGAGTGCCAGTGGGGAACCATCAGTCTTTGGAGAGCCATCTGGTATTCCAGATGTGAGTGCCAGTGGGGAACCATCAGCCTCTGGAGAGCCATCTGGTGCTCCAGATTTGGGAGTTCCAGATGTGAGTGCCAGCAGGGAACCATCAGTCTTTGGAGAGCCATCTGGTATTCCAGATGTGAGTGCCAGTGGGGAACCATCAGCCTCTGGAGAGCCATCCGGTGTCCCAGATCTGGGAGTTCCAGATGTGAGTGCCAGTGGGGAACCATCAGTCTTTGGAGAGCCATCTGGTATTCCGGATGTGAGTGGCAGCGGGGAACCATCAGCCTCTGGAGAGCCATCCGGTGTCCCAGATCTGGGAGTTCCAGATGTGAGTGCCAGTGGGGAACCATCAGTCTTTGGAGAGCCATCTGGTATTCTGGATGTGAGTGGCAGCGGGGAACCATCAGCCTCTGGAGAGCCATCTGGTGTCCCAGATCTGGGAGTTCCAGATGTGAGTGCCAGCAGAGAACCATCAGTCTTTGGAGAGCCATCTGGTATTCCAGATGTGAGTGGCAGCGGGGAACCATCAGCCTCTGGAGAGCCATCTGGTATCCCAGATCTGGGAGTTCCAGATGTGAGTGCCAGTGGGGAACCATCAGTCTTTGGAGAGCCATCTGGTATTCCGGATGTGAGTGCCAGTGGGGAACTATCAGCTTCTGGAGAGCCATCTGGTGTTCCAGATGAGAGTGGAGACTTCATTGCCAGTGGAGAAGCTTCAGGAGGGTTTGAAACAAGTGGGCAGCCCTCTGAGGGCAGTGTAAGTGGACTGCCCTCTGGCAGCGTGGATTTCAGTGGCCTTTCATCTGGAGAAGGCTCTGGGCTACCTGAGGAGAGTGGATTGGCTTCAGGGGAAACAGATGTAAGTGGCTGGTCTAGCACTACTGAAGTTAGTGGATTACCTTCAGGAGAAGACTTAGTTGGGTCTGCTTCTGAACACTTGGACCTTGGGGAGCTGCCTTCTGGAGCTCTAGGAAGTGGCCAAACTCCAGAAACAAGTGGCTTGCCATCTGGATTTAGTGGTGAGCACTCGGGGGTGGACTTTGGAAGTGGCCTCGCATCTGGACTGCCTGATTTGAGTGGATTTCCATCTGGATTCCCAACTGTCTCTCTTGTTGATACTACATTGGTGGAAGTGGTCACAGCAACCACTGCCAGCCAGTTAGAAGGGAAGGGAACCATTGGAATCAGTGGTCAAGGAGAAATATCAGGGCTGCCATCTGGAGAGTGGGATATTAGTGGAGGAACTAGTGAACTACCTTCAGGAACTGAGCTCAGTGGACAGGCATCAGGATTGCCTGATACCAGTGGGGAAACATCTGGAATATTTGGAATAAGTGGACAGGCATCTGGAATTCCTGAAGCCAGTGGAGAAACATCTGGACTATTTGAGGTCAGTGGGTATGTACCTGGAACTCCCGAGACCAGTGGAGAAACATCTGGAATATTTGGAATCAGTGCATCTGGCTTTCCTGATGCCAGTGGAGAGACATCAGGGATTTTTGACTTAACTCAGAAGCCATCTGAAATACCCTATGTCAGTGGTCAACCCTCTGGATTACCTGATGCCAGTGGAGAAACATCTGGAGTACTTGAACCCAGTGGAGAGCCTTCTGGTATAACAGATATCAGTGGGGAGACATCTGGAGTACTATTTGGCAGTGGGCAACCATTTGGAGTAACTGACCTCAGTGGAGCAACATCTGGAGTATTTGATATCAGTGGGCAACCATCTGGAGTTCCTGGGTTCAGTGGTGAAACATCTGGAATATCTGATCTGAGTGGGGTGGGTGATCTCAGTGGTTTGGTTTCTGGGACTGTAAGTGGCAGTGGTGAATCAACCAGTGTTACATTTGTTGATACTGGTTTTGTTGAAGTGGCCCCAACTGCATTCAGGGAAAAGGAAGAAGGTTTAGGTTCTGTGGAAATAAGTGGCTTTCCTTCTGGGGAGGCAGATCTATCAGGTAACTTCTCTGGAATTGTGGACTTCAGTGGACAATCATCTGGAACCATAGAATCCAGTGGGCTTGCTTCAGGTGCCCCAGAATTTAGTGGCCTGCCAAGTGGATCAGTGGAGTTCAGTGGAGAACCCTCAGGAGCAGGGACTGGAAGTGGCCTGACATCTGGAGAATATGACAGTAGTGGACTTTCGTCTGGTTTTCCCACAGTATCTCTTGTAGATAGAACTTTGGTTGAATCCACAACTCCAACTTCAACAGCAGAAGAGGCAGGAGAAGGACCTTTTGGGGTCTTAGAAATCAGTGGAACCCCTTCAGGAGAAACAGAAGCCTCTGGGGAAGTATCTGGAAGTGTGGATCTCAGTGGGTCACAGCCAGGCTTGATAGAGACCAGTGGAGAGTCATCTAGCACACCATCTTTCAGTGGTGATTTTTCTGGGGTCACTGATGTAAGTGGAGAATCATTGGCAGTCACCAGCAGCAGTGGAGAGGCCTCAGGGTTTCCAGAAGTCACTTTGATTACCACAGATTTAGTGGAAGCAGTTACCAAACCAACAGTTTCACAAGAACTCGGTCAAGGATCTACCGTGACACTTCCTTATTTTGTTGAGTCCAGTGGAGAGTCCTCAGTTTCTGGTGAGTTCAGTGGAATGTCAACAACCCATGAAACTGAGGTAGAGGCATCAGCAGTTCCTGAGGTGAGTGGTGAGTTATCAGCATATCCTGAGGCATCTGCTGTCCCTGATGTAAGTGGCACAACATCTGCACTTTATGAAACTGACCATGAAGTACCTTCATCATCAAATGGAAGTGGGGAAACATCTACTTTCCAGGAAGTGACCAGTGACCCATCCTCCACACCTGACCTGAGTGGAGAATCATCTGCCTTTCCTGGGATCTCCGAGGAAACATCTACTACACATGATATTAATGGAGAAACATCCAGCCCCCAAGATGTGGACTTAGAAACATCATCTGTGCCTCTGGCCAGTGGTGAATTCCCTGTGAGTCTTGAAAACAGGACTGATGTAAGTGGGGAAGTTTCTGGACTCCCAACCCCACCCCTGCCAGAAATTTCAGGTGACATCTCTTTGCCAGATGTAGTCATTAGCACCAGTGTTTCGGACACTGAATTCAGGTATCCGACCCAGAGCCCTGAAGAGGCTCAAACAGAAATTGAGTCCTCTAGTCCTTTAGTATCAGGAGAAGAGACTGAAGGAGTTGGAACAGTTCCCTCCCCCACAGACACTTCCATTGCATCTCAAGCTTCCTCAGATGGGAGACAAGAATCAGAGTCCACAACTGAAGGTATGGTTATTTTTTTCTGACTTCAAATATAGTGAATATGTGGAGGGGGTGGGGTGGAGGGGTGGGGAAGCTGTTCATAATATAGATATAGACGTGGTTTATTGGATTCTAAACACAAAAAGAGAATGAAATCATTAGAAATGATGCAGTAGACCCCTCTACTAGGTACAAAAAAGTGGTATCTAATTAGTTTGCCTTCTTTGCTTCTTGTGGGCTCTCTCCACCTCTCCTTTGTTTTTAAAGCATCTTTTTCAAAGTTCCACAGAGCCCACACAAAATCAATGGGATTCGACATCTAATAAAGCAAAGCTGGGTAGAAACATATTGACCCAAAACAGGTGTACTAAGAACTCCAGAGACCTCAGCTCCCTTAGCTGAGAGGTCAGTCAGGCTGCCCAAGTGGCTGCCCAAAGTGGCGAGATAATCGGGTTGATCTGCTCTTCCCCTGCTGGTTGCAGCCACCCATAGGTCATGTGCTGAAGAGCCATGTGGAGCTGGGACCTGCCAGGAGAGGGAGGGAAGTGTCATCTGTCTATGCTCCCCTGGGTATATGGGCAATCGCTGTGACATAGGTAAGCTCCTTCTTTAGCCTAAATGGGGGAGGGCCGGTAGACTCCCCCAGCTTTAGAAGAGGCATCTGCATTCACCACTGAGCCCCAGTTCAGTTTACCTGGACATGAGAAGAGAAATACAGCATATAGCATAAGCAAATTGAGGCAGTGAATATAAATAATCCATTACCCAACATTGATGCTGCCATGGTTCTCTTCAGAGTCCAGAGCTCCAACAGCAGGAGCCAAAGCAGATATTCAGTTCCCTAAGCCCTCTTCTGGAGTAAGAGGAAAATAAGCAGAAAAAGAGGAAATTCCCAGAAGCACCTCTCTATCCCAATTTCAGGATTAGATTTGGGGTATGAATTCTATCTACTATATCAGTTCAAGGGTTTGTTAAACTAGTATGGCACATGGGATAATCAATTGCCCAGCAAGTATTTTTAAGTGTTTACCCCATGTCAAGCACAATGCTAGATGTTGGAGATAAAATGAAACAGTTCCTGACCTAAAACAATTTACTTTCTATCAGGAGAAATAATATGAACACACATAAGTTTGTACAAAATCAATACAAGGTAATTGGAGAAGGAGTAGAGGCGCTAGTAGCTGGGGTGGTCAGGGAAGATCCCCTGACACTTGAGCTGAGTTTGAAGAGAACTAAGGATTCTAAAAGACAGAAGTGGAAAAGGAGGACATTGTAGGTATGAAGGGCCCCTCTGTGCAAAGTCATGGCCATGGGAGACAGACTGTCATGCAGTGGAAAAACAAGGCCAGTTTGGACCATAGTACATGAAGGGGAATCATATAGCGTAAGACTAGAAAAGTAGGCTAAAGCCAGGTTGTAAGTCAATCCATCAGCAAAGATTTTTATTAAGTTCTCATCAGACACTATACTAGGTGCTGGGGACCTTTGTTATTGTAAGAAAAAGCAAACACAGGTGCTGCACTCAAGGAGCATATATTCTCATGAGTGAGAAAACATATGGATAATGAGAAGATGCATGATAGCTTTATAGTGCCAGCAGCTGGAAGAACTGGGATGTGCTCATGGATATAGGTTCTGTAGAGTACAGTATTCTTATGAACCAAAGTAGAAATGAGAAACATAGTTGGCTTCCCACACCCCTTTGCCCAACACAGTGAACACCTGCCCAGGGAAGGCCCATGATCTAATATCACATGTGTGCTTAACATTTACTACTATCTTGAATGAATTTTCCCCAAACTACAAGCGGAGCAGCTGGGCTGCTTTTCCTGGGAGGCAAGAGGTGGAAGGAGGGCCAGGAGGTGGCCAGGATGGATCCTCCAACTTGGAACAGCAAGAAAAAAATGAGCGGATGAGAGTCCGACCTCTGATTCTCTAGCATGGTATCTGAGCATCAGCTCCTTAACAGCCCTGTTCCTATCCCAATGTTACATACCATGTTACTGCTATTGCAGTTTTTAAATCAACACACCTTCCTTTTAAGCAGCATCAATGACCCCAAATGCTTCTAGGCAATAGCATCGTTTAGGTGTACATGATCTAAAGAAAGAAGAGATGCTCCAGGACCTTCCCTGCAAAGTTCAAAATTCATCATCGTGGATACAGCATAACAAAAATGCTGGACCTGGAATCAGAAGACCTGAGTTCAAATGCTGTCTGTTCCACTTACTACCTCTGTGACCATAGGCAGTTTTCTTCTCAGCTTTACTTTCCTCAACTGTTGAGAGAGGGGGTGGAACTAGCTGACCTCAAAGGACCCTCCCAGGTACAAACCTATGATTCTATGGACCCACTGTTATTTATGCATTACTTGCTTTGCAGATGTCCGGGGTCTGTCTGGGTCAGTCAATTTCAGAAAAGCTGGGGTCTCTGCCTCCATAGCAAGGATCTCATCTGTTTTCCCTCATTCACTTAGTAGAATGAATACAGAGTTATGGAAGGAAAAATCCAAACAAAACCGAGCACACAATATCCAATATCATAGACATATATATGCAATAAGATACGTTGTGTTTATATATACATATATATATTTAAACTAACATCTTTATTACATATTATATAGGTATAAACTATATAATAAATATACTGTATATAGCATATATACAGGAGATATACATGTATATATAAACAGAAGCTGGAAAATATAGTTCATATAGTAAAAATAGTTCCTTTTTTGACTGTGGCTATATACGAATACTGTGCATCCTTAAACCCTTTCTCCCATTCCAGAGGAATTACTTCTATGGGGGTGGCTAGGGTTCATTTCCAGGATGATTTTCAGACTGACTACAAGGAGATTAATTTCTTGGGCAACAAATGGTGACTTTTACAAGCAAAATTAATTTCCTTACTACAAAGGTATCCACATTTCCGTGGGGACTGGTGACCCTAGGGATGGGATTGACTCCTTCTCCTTGGTATATGGGCTGAAATCTCCACAGCTGCCTCCCATTTGGGGTGAAGAGGCCATGAAACGTATTTGCAGGGAGCTGAGAGAGAATATCTGTGCTTTCCAGCATTCCGGGGCTGGGATTGAGGAGCTGCTGATGGCTGAACTGAGAATGAGAGAACCAGCCCTGAGTAGGGATAAGTTCCATTTTCAAACATCTCTGGAGGAAATTTTTCAGGACATTTTGCCAGAATCCCTTCCATAAAACTCACCATTGAGTGGTAGAACAGAGAAAACCTAAGAAAGTTAACTCATAGGTTAATGTCTTGCTGTATGAAAGGGATGACATGATACTCAGCCTAGTTTCCCCTCTAATTCACCCTGGGTTACTCGAAGTTCCTTAGGCTTAAGAGAACAAAATCAATTTTAAGAAAACCAGGACTGACTTTCAGGATCAGAATAATGCGCTCTGTCCTTTCAGCTCCTTCTGATTCTCAGTAACTCTGTCTCCAGCCTGACACTTAATACCGAAATGTTAATAGAAAAAAGAAGCCACAGACATCTTTCTCTGGCTGCTTCAGCAGGACTGATGTCCTTGAGCAGCAAGCCAGCCTGAAACGAGGAGATTGCTATTAAGTGGACCTTACCTAATTTACCATGGGCCCTTCTGATTCAGCACTGGCTAAGCATTTTATGTTTCCACAGGGTTTTCTGACTGTTACTCCTCAAACACTCCCATGAGGTAGATGGTATCTAGAGCTATTCTGCAGCTGAGCCGAGCAGGAGGCTTACCCAGCATCACACAATGAATAAGTGAGTGATGGAGTCAGAACTAGAATTTAGGTCTTAATCCATTTAGCCCACTGTGCTAATGGAAGCTCCCAGATGAGCATTTAAAACAGCTTCTGGTCTGAAAGAGTTGCTGGGCATGGCTCCAGATTTGTGAAGGTTGGGGTTTCCCTAGAGGTAAAATGGTAAAGCCTCCCCTATTTTGGGCTAGCCTAACATAAGACCAAAATGGCTTGTCCTAAGTCAATGTTTTCTCTGTGAGCTAAAAATTCAGTCACCATTTCAATTTTGGGGGTTGCTAGGTGGTGCAGTGGATAGAGCACCAGGCCTGGAGTCAGGAAGATCTAAGTTCAAATCTGGCCTCAGACTAGCTGCATGATGCTGGGCAAGTCACTCAACCCTGCTCGCCTCAGTTCCTCATTTGTAAAATGAATTGGAGAAGGAAATGGCAAACCACTCCAAAATCTTTGCCAAAAAAACCAAAACAAAGCAAAAATGGGATCATGAAGAGTCAGACATGACTGAAATGACTGAACAACAATAAAAAAGTTCAATTCTGCTCTATGGGAGCCATAGGGCCTTTGTACCATTAAAGCTAGCACAAGGCATCACACTAGGAGGTGCTTACTAAGTGTTAGATGGAAGATAGAAAGGAAGGCAGGGGAAAAAAGCAGAAAGGAAGGAAGGGAGGAAGGAAGGAAGGAAGGAAGGAAGGAAGGAAGGAAGGAAGGAAGGAAGGAAGGAAGGAAGGGAGGGAGGGAGGGAGGAAGGAAGGAAGGAAGGAAGGAAGGAAGGAAGGAAGGAAGGAAGGAAGAGCTCTAAATAACTTTCCTGTCCTTAAGATGATTCATCATTTACTCACTTGTCATTGCCTTTTCAAAGGTGGATCCTGAACCAAAGCAGGACCTTTTCACTTGGACTCCTGTTCATCCATCATTCAGAATAGGGCCAAAGGTCCAGGCTGTTTTCAAAGACATAGCATTCTTCTTACTGCTATATTTGAATAACTAAAGAAACATCCCACATTGTGGGGGGGGGGGGCGGGGGAGGAGGCGTGGGAGTTTGAGGTTATAATTAGGCCTAAGAGAAAGGACTTGACAATTATCTTTGTCTTGTTTAGCAAGTATTCCCTAAACAAGTCCTTGATAAATTATTAATCAGCTTTTTTGACACTGCAATAAACATCCATTTAATGAATTCTCTGATCCCTAAGTGACTAAAGGCAGAACTGTTCGCACTAATCTAATCCATTTCAGAATCTCCCCTTCCATTGCTAGCTAGCACCTGGGGGCATTAAAACTGAAACCAGATTTCACATCTAATTTTCTGCTCACCAATGGAACTGTTTGGGCTCCACTTAACTGGGTAGTTAAGAGGGCCATGAACATAAAACTTAATCGGTTTCTTTTTCTGTTAACTGCCAGATCTCACTTTCTTGATCTCATGCTCTGAGCTTGAGATCTGACATTTTCTCTTTCCCCGGGGAAAGTTTATATTTCAAAGAAACTTTTCTCCCTGGGAGGGGAAGTATTCTCCCTGGCATATTAAAGTACTGACTTACCATTTGTATTGGTTTTGCAGAAAAAAAAAACCATATATTTTAAACTTCCAGTTAAGCTGACTTGTAGATGATTAATATGTTTTCACAATTAGGCAATAATCAGGCCCTACCAAGATTAGTGTATTTTTTACGTCATTGTTTAATTAGAGGCAGGAGGCCTGTCTGGACTGAATAGAGTCCTGGACTAGAACTCAGAAAAACCTGGGTTTGAACCCTTCCACCTATATTCACCCTAGGTGATACTGTGCAAGTCACTTACATTCTGCAAGCCTCAGTTTCCTCATAATAATAGCTCTAGAATCTACCTCACAGAAATATTGTGAAGCTTTAAATGAGATATAAAGCAGCCCGGTGGCACAGTGGGTAGAATATTGGGCCTGGAGTCTGCAAGACCTGAGTTCAAATATGGCCTCGGACACATACTAGCTGTGTAACCCTGGGCAAGTCACTTAACCTCTTTTTGCCTCAGTTTCCTCATCTGTAAAATGGGGAGAATGATAGCACCTACCTCCCAGGGCTGTTGTGAGGACAGAATGAGATGATGATGATAAAGCACTTAGCACAGTGCCTGGCACATAGTAACCACTATACAAATTTTAGCTGTTACTGTAGATAATGATAAGGCTTTAAATGAGGCTTTGTAAATTATAAAGAACTTTGTATTTCTCAGTCATTCTCATGTCAAATTGCCCCTATTCTTCATAGTCCTCATCAGATATACATAGTGTGGGTGCAATATTCTGCAAAAAGCCAAACAATTAACCTTGCTCTGCTCAGTTTGGAGAATTACCCTTGCATCATCTATCTAGAATATGATAGGTAAAAAGAAAAAAACACAACCTGTAGAACTTCCTTCAGCCCTTCTTATGGGTCAAATACCACCTCTTTCTGAGCTCAGAATAACTTTTCAATCTGTATTTTTGACATGGACAGACCATAGGGCAAGAACATTGATCGGAGCATTGGGAGAAATAACACTTTCTGGTGATACCATGGTGAAAACACCATTGCAAATCTCTGCTTCTATTTCCTTGACCTTAACATAGGGATCCAAGATGAATTTTCCCTTTTGCTAGAGGATTCCTATGAAGATGAATGAGATCTTAGCTTTAGGTGCTTTGGATGACATTATTTGTCATTAATTAAAACCATTCCACTTGGTGAGAGGAGACTGGAAAAGAACCCTAAGCATTTTGACCCCTTCTGGATTGCCCAATCAATGCTCACAAGATGTTCATTACAATCCCATTGTTTACACCGGACATAAAGTCATGAAATGCCAGACTTTGAGTTCAATGCAATGAGCCCTAAGATCTTCTTCCTCCGTATGTGAGAGGCCCAACTTCTAATATCATTTCCTGAACTTCGCCCACTTCACTTTTGTACCTTTATGGCATTTTTCCCCACAATACTTGATTTGCATTTCCCTCCTCCACAGGACTCTCCCCATCTCCCAAAGTTGAGACATGGAATGGCCAAATGTCCATCCTAAATCTTGTTGATTTGTTTGGAATTTTCATCTCTCAGATGAAATTTGGTGGAGCTAAATTCCTCGCACAGTTTCAGAAACGAAGAAGGATCCCAGACCTTCTAAGACTCTATCTGAGAGGAAGTAGAGCATGAAGAGAAAAGGGGAGCTTGTCAAGATCTCACTTACTCCAGACCAGAGGAAGAGCTGACAACCTTTGAGAATCTGAGATGCCTTTTCTTCCCCCACACCCAGCCCAGAGAAGGGAATGACTGCAGCTGACTACAGCATAAGCCAAGAATACATAGCCTGATAAAGAGTCTCTCTCCCCTTATCCTCCTACCTCCAGGATGACCATGGAACATCTGGTTTCTGAGAATTCAGCATATGATTTTGTTCATTGTAGTTTCTATCAGCCCACGTATCTGCATTGGGTCATGTGCAGTGCCCAATGATCAAATTTGTACAACAGTCCCATGGATTGATGCCTTTAGGATGGAGGTGATGAACTAAGTATTTCCTTTGTATAGCCCACCCTTTGTGAACACCTGGAGAGCTATCATGTATGACCTCCTTTTGTGTCTCCCTCCCTTCCTCCTTGACCTTAGGTTGGTCAGAGTCTCTGACCATGGCACCAAGTTCTCTAAACAATCAATGAATGTTTCTGCCCACTCCAGAGATCAACCTTATTCCCTGCTGAATAGCCTGCTTTAGCTCCTGTTTTTGCTTTATTCCCATTGCCAACAGGGTGCTTTACCCTGACACATAATAGAAGCTAATGGACAAAGAACTCTTGCTTTCCTATTCAGGTGAGAGCCCTGCCCACCTCCACCTTCTATCTTGCAGATTGGTGTGACCTACTGTTGCTACTGCTGCTGCTGGGAATCCTAGTGTATGTTGGGATTATCATCAGTCCCTCCGTGCATTTTGGGATTTGCCTTTTTTTTTCCTTTTTGGTTTCGTTATCTTTTTTTGATTAGACAGGGTTTGAATCTTCAACTGGATGAATTTCAGTAGACTTAACTTGAGTTTGTCAATTTCTGACCCATTCTCTAATTTCTCTGAAGATAAAATATAAGAAAATTTAAAGATAAGAAAGACTGAAGATGTTCAACTTGCAAGCTGAGTGAGCTCACCTTCTATCCCAAGTAGATGACTCCTGTAGACCCAAAGCTAATGTCAGAATCAAGAGGAAAGTTTCTTAATTGTCTTACCAGAGACTTGAAATTTTTGGCTTTCTCAAATAAGAGTTTCATCTGGCTTTGACACCCCTAAATTATTCAAGGAAAACTCTAACACATTTCCCTCTGTACATTTGTCACAATGGAGACACAACACCTGGATCCTATTCCAACAATATGCTGCAGCCAAATGGTGGACAAAAGAGCCAGAAGGTGATATAACTGCACATGAGAGCAGCACCTTGACATTCTGGAATTTCCCCCCAGGTCTCTTATTTAGAAGTCATGGTCCACAATTGTGTGGTGTCATGAGTCCAAACATATAGGACAAAGTCTGGCTCCCTCAAACCAGAAATAACCATTCACTCTGGTGATACCCTATGAAGAAATGTAAAAGCTTATGACAATCATCCTGTGGCACCATGACAAAAGGGAAATGAAGAAGCATTTCCATATCCTCTCCAGCCTGGCAGGGAGAAGATGGATAGATACTCACCAGTCACGATGTGCCTGGACCAAACTGAACTCTTTGGGTATCCTCAGTCTTTGGGGTCAAATTCAGGCAATGGAGGAAGGAATTTTTGAGTTATTGTGGGGTGTCAAGGTGAAAGAGAACAACTCAAGGTTATTCAGTTCTTATCCAGACTTTGTCCTTGACACTTTAATTTACCCAGAGCCACTGGGTAAATTAATCATATTAGTCCACCTGCCTGAATAAAAAAACTGTTGGTGGCATCATCTAGATATCAGAAGAACAGAGAGTGGAAGAGTCTGTTGGAGGCAGAAGAGAGAGGTGGGAACTTGGCAGCATAACATCCCATAACTCATCAGTTCCCATACTTACTGAATAAATCTGGCAGGTAGGCAGCACAGTGGATAGAGCACCATGCATGGATTCAGGAACACCTGAATTCAATTTCATCCTCAGACACTTGTGTGTGACCCTGGGCGAGTCACTTTAACCTTTGTTTGCCTCAGTTTTCTCATCTGTAAATAAGCTAAAGAAGGAAATGGCAAACCACTCTAGTATCTTTGCCAGGAAAATCACAAATGGAGTCATGAGGAGTTGGACACAACTGAAAACAACTAAGTAATAACAAGACTGAATAAAACTAGCTCCTGAAACATCTAATATGAATTGACAAGCAACCAGTAAATACAAAGCTTCTAGTTCTCCAGGCTACCATTAAAGTTGTGTCTGACTTGAGAAATCACCTTCTGGAACATTGAGCCTGCAGGAAACTGGCCTTGGAAGATTACTAGAAAATCAAGTCATTTTCCCCCTACTGTCCTCCACCAAAGTCCCCAACAAATTTAGTGCCCACAGTCTTAGAAGTACTTTGGAGCTTCAGGAAGAGATCACTAAAAGGAAAAAGATAATCACAACAGAGAGATGTATTTTCTTTTATATGAATGCCATTTGCCGATCCTACATTCAATGAGTGGACCATTCATCAGTTCTTAAAAAGACAGGTATCATCTTTGCAAATTTTTTTTTACTATCCCTGATCTACAACTTTGCTCTCCTTCACTTATTTATAATTAAAAACTGGTCCAGAACTCCAGGATGTGTAGCCTCCAGAAAGACCAAAGACCTTTATGGTCTAATGGGAAATGGAATGTGATGAGTAGTTTTCAAGAGCCTCTCCTGAGTGTGTTTTGCAATAGCCTAGACTCTTGGTGAATCCTTTCTAGAAGCCAGATCAATTAATTGCTTATTGGAACATTAGGAAGATTCGATATCTTGGAGAAACATCACCACTAATCTCATGCAAATCATTTGGTGTATGATGATATCACCTGGAACAAACTATGAAACCTGATACTCTCCCTACAACTTCCTCCTCCTACCACCAGGATAGCATCTATCCTCAATCTCTTGGTATGGCAGTTAAAGCTTCAGTAGGAGCAGCAGCAGCAGCAGCAACAACAACAGTACCTAGGGCACCAAACCAATCCCCATCCAGTCCTCTCCACAAAAAGCAGGTCTTGCCCTGGACAAGTGGAGCAACGGGCCATCATCACATTGGATTTGTCTGCCAGAGGTCCTAATGGCAGCCCTTCATTTCTTACAGACATCGATGAATGCCACTCAAACCCCTGTCTGAATGGAGGTACCTGCGTGGATGGCATCGACTCTTTCACATGCTTATGCCTTCCCAGCTACGGAGGGGACCTGTGTGAGATCGGTACGGCCACCCCAGCTTCAGCTAATGTTACTAACCACCGTATTCCATGTTTCCTTCATTCCTCCTCACCTCCCCCAGCTGTTCCCTTTCTTTTTCCTGAGAATTTCCAATCTAACTTCTAACTCTAAGCAACAGCCTCTCCACCAAGTGAAGGCTTTATCTTCAGGTAGATGGGGTTATGACTCATCACACCAGCCAAGCAACTGTTTTTGAGGAAGTGACTGAGATGTCTTGCTGCACAACTAGAAACCCCCCTTTTTGGACGTTAGCAAATATGAATGCAAAAGAGGATTATGGGCCAACCTGCAATCTTGGAATTTGGGTCTATGTGGGATCTTTGGAACACTAATCCTCCCCGGGACTTCCAACCTACCTTGCTCTCCTAAAACTCACCAAGACAGGAATGCATCAGGCTGAAGGGAAGGTGCTAATTTCACGCATTTGTCTTGAAGGAAGTTGTGGGGTGGCAAGATTTGGCTTTCTCCCTGGTGACCCTGTACCTTCCTGGATGGAAATAATGACATTATCTCTCTTGATATTCCCATGGGAACTTCCTTGGCCCTGGGAGTCACCATGTCACCAAGGCTGAGCTGCCTCTCTCTTCTCTCAAGAAAAAAACAAACAGATTTGCCATCTTGGAGTCCTCTGGTTTTTCAAGCATGAATGGGGAACTAGGGTTATGCATGAACAGGGATAGCTGCATGACGCCTCCATCTCTGTAACTTCTGGTGGCTACAGCAACAGGCATTGCATTCAGCCTCTCTTTCTTTCTCCTTTGCCATCTTTCCTCTACTGCAAGTGGATTTGGAGGCTCATGGAAGGAAATATACCAGAAAAGAGCCTGGTTTTAGATGAACATTGGCTAGGTTTCCTTTCCTAGGGCTTACCAAAACCAATGCTAATGTACTAAACGCTAAATAACACTTGAACCTTATAGACCTTTCCAGGTTCCTGAGACCACCCACCTGGTTCATCTTCAGTGCCTTCCAACCCCTTCTCTCTAACTGGAAGCATCATAGACCTCCTGGACCTCAGAAAGCATCTCTTCTTAGAAAGAGCAAATCCTTGAGACCTAGTAGCAATATTCCATGGAGAGGTGGAAGCATGGAGTACATAGGCTATTTTCTTTGAACTATGCCAGCAGCTATTGAGAGAGAGGATCATAAAACTCCAAGAACTCAACTGAGATGTATTTAAGTCCCAGGATAGGTGTTCCTTGTCCCATTATGTGAATATAGTATTGGGGAAGAGATGGGGTGGTAGACATGTAGTAACGACAATCCATGTCCCATGGCACTTCCATACAAGAGAGCAGAATTCACAGTGGAATGTAATACTTCTGGAAGAAAATGCCTCGACCTCCCTCAAGAAGTTGGTACATGGAATCTTACTTGGGATGGGAAAGAAGAGCTCTTTCAAGAACCTTCTCCCCAATGTTGCTTGGGTATTTACAACGTCCCCTAGGGGAAGAATGGAAAAGTGGATGAAGGAGAGCATTCTGGAACATACACAAAAATATTAATTTTGATTCTAGAGGTGGGAGGGAGGTGAAATCTTTCAGAATGAGGATAAGATAATGACAGACCTCTGTTCCCAAACAAAAATAGCAGACAAGGAATTCAGATAAAATTCAATTGATCTTCCTAGTCATGGGCATCTTAGATCGAATCCCTCTAAGACTTCTGACCCATCTTGACTCTGCTTTCTTCAATAGCAACTGTATTAACAAATCCTCTGTTTAGATCTCATTGCTTCTCAAGGTTTACTTGGCTTCCTTTTCTGGTTGCCCTGCTTCTCGGCCTTTTGAAGGTCCTCCTTCATAGTCTTCTCTCCATCCTTCCCAGGGCTATTGCTCCCTCTTGCTTCGCTTAGCTACTTTGGCCCTGAGCATCACCTCTTGAGCTGGATGGGAAGTGATGGGTCAAGATGGCCAGTTGTCCAGGATCAGCCGAACATCTTGGGGGAGTGGAATTGGTATCACCATAGTCCCTGCTCTGGTGATCTCCTCAGCACCTCATTTTGTCTCATGGGTAAAAGGGTGGGCAATAGTTATGGGAGGAATGAAGAGAGCGGCATAATATGATAGAAAGACCACTGGACAAGACAGGAGGGAGGAGAATTGGATGGAGTCCTGGCTCCGACACTATATAACTCTGGGCCAGTCACTTCACCTTAATCTCAGCTTTCCCCCAATAAAATAAAGAACCTAAGGTTCTTTCCAGCTCTAAAATTCTCATTAATCCCCTTCGTACTTCCTTTCTAGACTTACTACTGCTCATAGATGCCTCTCCTCTTGCCTTCAAATCTGCCATAGCCTCCATTTCCACATTCAATGTTTTAGTTCTCCAGCTACCACTTGTTCTGTTCTCTGCTTCCTCAGCAGGGCATTCAGACCTTAGCCTGCAAAGGCAGGAATCCAAAGAAGTAAACTTGCACACACACTAGAAGAAGAAATTCCACTATGCCTAAACCCAGCATTCCCATGGCTCAACTATTTCAATTGAGAAGGTGTTGGGGGTAAAATAAGAAATTAGTATTGGAAATACAAATAATAATAATAACAGTCAAATCTCCTTGGCATATATCCCCTTGGTTAAATGAGGGGGCAGCATAATTTATGGCTTTCCCTAGATCCCATAATTTTCTATAAGCCTCTGTTCCTTTGTATTCCATAAGGTTTCAGCATGTGACCCTAGGATTAGTCAATGAATCAATCCTCTCCCCATATCCCCTGAAGGGCCAACTGTGCTCATTTTGGTGTGTCCCTCACATAACATGAAGGTGGTAGACCCAAAGATTGATCCCATTATGGAACAAGTCTTTCCAAAGCTCTGAATCCTATCTTTCCATGAAGTTATTTCATTTAAATGATTTGGCTAGAGAGATAGCTCCAGCTCTGTGCCAAATGTCCTATACTATTTATCCCTCTATTGTCTTCAATCCTTTGCCCCTACCAACACTATGTGCCCACCCAAGACTGTGGTACCTTGTAGCTTCTCTAAACTACTTCATCCTCTCCACCTGACTTCTAGCCTTTTCTCTCTCTCTTCTCCACTTTTCAAACTAAAATCTATTTTTGTTGAGAAAGAGGTAAGGCTCAGAAGAGAATGCCCATCCTCTGGGGTCAAATTCAAGTAGTACATAAGGATCTTTTGGGCCATGTATTGACTTAGTTTTAAAAAATGTAATGTTACCTATGTTTCATTGTATTTTTATTTATTTTGTTAAATATTTCCCAATTATAATTTAATCTACTTCAGTCTTTACTCAAGAGTGGACTGCAGGCCATGCATTTGACATCTGTACTCTGGAACTTATTTCCAACAAAAGAGACATTTCTAGGCCAATGGCAGGGATGCAGGGTCTCTAGAATCTCACAGCCAGAGCTCTGAGACTCCTGTGAGGTTAAGACCATAGAATCCTTTAGCTGAGCCTCTCCCCTCACTTGGGGCCTGGCACTTGAGGTGGCTTGATCAAGACCAGGATCTCAGCTCAACCCTTGGGATGTCCCTTCATGTCCTTGATGTTTATTTCAGACCAGGAGATTTGCGAAGAGGGATGGACCAAATTCCAGGGACACTGTTACCGGCACTTCCCTGACCGGGAAACCTGGGTCAATGCTGAGAGCCAATGCCGACAGCACCAGTCTCATCTGAGCAGCATTGTCACACCTGAGGAGCAGGAGTTCGTCAACAGTGAGTAGAAAGGGGACCACCAAGGTTGGGTAGTTAGGGGTAAAACAAGCACAGAGACAGCATCTTAAGAGCAAAGTCTGAATAGTTGAGTCTAGGAATCATGGGCCTATTCTGGGTTGAAGGTAAGTCGAGCTCTAATAACTAAAGTTGGTGTGCCCCAGTCTAGCAATTCAGTCAAGTCTTCTGAGTCAGACCACCTCACATTCTAGGGCAACCTGCTGTCATATTAAACCATCCCCAAAACAATATAGGTCACTCACATGGATTTTACCAACCTGTACCATCACTAGAAAGTTGTTTAGTGCTGACTGAGTATCTAGGTACTCAGGCTTACACTGTTGGATGAGTCCCCCAGGACCAGGTTGACAAGGGCCTGAAACTGTAAAATGCCTGACCTCCCTGTTACACTTTTTCCACATCTCCATCTTCTCAGATTATGTTTATTATTTCCTAAGTCAAGTTCCCTCACTGTGTCATCCTATTTCCACTGCTTCCCCCCAGACAATGCCCAAGACTACCAATGGATTGGACTCAATGACAGAACTATCGAAGGTGATTTCCGTTGGTCAGATGGACACCCCTTGGTGAGTTACGATACCCAAGTAAAAAAAAGAAGGGCTCAGAGTAATAATAACTAGAATTCACATTTAATATAGTCTCCCCCATTATAATCTCCTTGGGAGCAGGGACTGTTTTTTGCTGCTTCTTTGAATCCCAGACTTGTGCCTAGAATATACTAAGTGCTGAATAAATGCTTATTGACTGATTAGTTAAAAAGCTGGGATAGAGATTCAACTTTGTGGAAAGGGACATAGGAAAGGGGAAAAAAGCAACACATATTTAAATATCACTTACGCTGTGTTTGGGCATTTGGGGAGATAAATAGATGCCTAATACAGAGTGCCTGCCCTCAAGATGATTATCATCTAGTCAGAAAAACGTGAAAAGGTAGTTTATGAAACAATATAAGCACCAAGTGAGTGATAGAGATAAGAAATAAAATATGGCTTGAAAGAGAGTTGATAGCTACTGGCTGGAATGATCTTAGAAAGTTTCATGGAACTTGAGCTAAGACTTCTAAGACAGGTATCAGGAAAGGGGAAGGGAGAGTGTTCTCTCCCGAAAAGAAAACCCCACAGAATCTTCTTTGGACTTTTTCATGGGTTCTAACCCATATTTCTAACATAAACATTTCAGGCCAAACTGGAAAAATCAGATCATTTAGTTTCCCCCCAAAGAGAGAAAATGACATGTGTCATCAGCAAATTCTGTGAATTTTTATTGAATGTTTTGAGATCCTAAGGGTAGAAGGCCAAGGTTATATAATCAGAGAAGCACATTCTCCAAGGTACCACAGACAATGCCACCAGGCTTTAAGCAGCTTCTGCTCTAATGACAAACTAAGGTTCACTACATGAGGAGCAAGATGTAGAACATTTGGAGAAGGGAGCTTGAGGAAAGCCAGGACTGAGCACAGACAGAAGCAAGGGGTTCATCTTCCTCCTTGCCAACTTCTCGCTTTCTGCCCCATATCCTGTCCCCAGCAATTTGAGAACTGGAGACCCAACCAGCCAGACAACTTCTTTGCCACTGGGGAAGACTGCGTAGTGATGATCTGGCATGAGAAGGGTGAATGGAATGATGTCCCTTGCAACTATCACCTGCCATTCACGTGTAAGAAGGGCACAGGTAAGCTAAGGCCATCACCACAGCAAACACTAAGAGAATCTTAGGGCCTACAAAGAAAGAACACTGGCTCTGGAATCAGAGGACCTGGGCTCAAGTCCAGATTAAGACACGTGCTATCTATGGGCTTGTCAAGAGCCTTCCTGGGCCTCAGTTTTCTTACCTATAAAATGAGAGAGTTGCACTCAGTGGCCTCTATAACCCCTTTTAGTTGTAAACCTGTGATCCTACAATCCCATCCACTTCACAGGAGGAATATTGCCCCAGTTGAATGGACCAAGATGATTCAAAGACTGGGACAGTATGAGTGAGTGAGTGTGTGTGTGTGTGTGTGTGTGAGAGAGAGAGAGAGAGAGAGAGAGAGAGAGAGAGATTGAGAGAGAGAGATTGAAAGAGATCTATAGATAGATATAGATATATTTATAGGCAGATATATAGATATAGATATAAATGTATAAAAGATATAGATATATAGGTTTCTATATAGATATCTATAGATAGATATATGTCAATATCTATCTATAGTTGTCTGTCTGTTTATCTATCTATTCATCCATCTATCTATCTATCTATCTGCCGCTGACTTGGGAGACAACAAACCTGAAGTCTAGTTCACACTTGCTCCATGCGCAAATGCCTAACTTTTCCGCCACCTAGATTCCATATATGTAAACTAGGAGAATCATCATGGTACAATGGAAAGAGCTCAAGATTTTGAATTCAGTGTATCTGAGTTCAAATGTCATATCTGATGCTTACTACCAGTGTGACTTTATTTAGGTCACTTAACTCCTCTGGGCCTCAGTTTCCTCATTTGTAAAATAAGGGGATTGAACTAGATGGCCTCTGAGTTCCCTTCCAGCTCTGTATCTGTGATCTTCTGGCTATGATTTGACAAGGGAGAAGCCCATGAACCTTTATTCCTACTCTCCTAAATCCCAGAGGAATCCAGATAAAAATTCCACAATAAGGGGTCCATTTGTTCAGAGTCTCAGCTGCCAGGAACTCACCCAGGATTCTGTTCTGTTCCCAGAGGGAAGCCTCTCTCTGCACTGAACCAAATGTTGAAATAATATGCCCTTTTTAAACTACCTTCCAGGTGAAATGTTATCTCAGAGTCTGAATACAGGAGGATACTTTTGAGGGAGGCACTGGACTACCCAGACCAAATCAAGAGATGTTTTCTGTTTTACCTACTCTGTGCACAGCACTATCTATCCAGGGTTCTGTGAGGGGAACAGAGGTAGAAAATCTGGACTTTGATCTTGAGGAGCTTACAATCAAAGAATTAGAAAATTATATAAAGTAGCATATGATAGACTAGATTGTAAGATGTATTGTAGATCACAAGTGCTACAGAAATTCAGAGGAGGAAAAGATACTGATGGGATAAGGTCTGATGGGAGGGCTCCAGGGAGGAGATGGGATTTGAACTGAGCCTAAAAAAAAACAGACATGGATGAGCAGAGGGAGAGTCTAAAGGTAGAAATATCCAGTGAAAGAGACAGAGGGAGCAAAGCCCCAGAGCCAGACTAGCTTCGCAAGAGGAGATTGCAAAAGACTGGGCTGATAGAGCTGGAAGGGGCCTACGGGTTCACATAGTCAAGATCTCACTTTACAGATAAGGAAAGTAAGGCCTAATGAGGTTAAGTGGCGTGCCCCTGGGTCCCGTAGATAGTGTGTGCCTTTGATCTGTTCTCTATCATCCTTCTCTGCATTCCTTTACCCATCTCATCCCAGAAGTGGCTGTATTTTGGTACAGTCTAAGGTTAATCTGGAAGTCCTCATTAACCCAGAAGCCCTAAGCCCTTTCAAAAATATCTTTGCTTAATTTTTAGAAATAAGAGCCATTCTTCAACTGATACATGGTCAAAGGATATGAACAGGAAGTTTTCAGATGAAGTAATCAAAGCTATCTATAGTCACATGAAAAAATGCTCTAAATTGCTATTGATCAGAGAAATGAAAATTAAAGCAACTCTGAACTATCACCCCACATCTATCAGATTGGCTAATATGACAGAAAAGGAAAATGACAATGTTGGAAGATATATGGGGAAAATGAGTCACTAATACAGTGTTAATGAAGTTGTATACTGATTCAATCATTCTGCAGAGCAATTTGGAACTATGCCCAAAGGGCTATGAAACCATACATACCTTTTGACCCAGCAATACCACTACTGGGTCAATATCCCAAAGAGATTAAAAAAATAAGAAGGAAAAGGACACACACACACACACACACACACACACACACATATATATATATATGCAAAGGCATTTATAGCAGGTCATTATGTGGTGGCAAAGAATTGGAAATTGAAGAGATGGCCATCAATTGGAGAATGACTGAACAAGCTGTTATATAAGATTGTGATGGAATACTACTGTGCTATAAGAAATGACAAGCAAGATGCTCTCAGAAAAACCTGGACTTACATGAACTGATGCAAAGTGTAATGAGCAGAACCATGAGAACACTGTTTACAGTAACAGCAATATTGTATAATGATCAACTGTGAATGACTTAGTTATTCTCAGCAATACGATGATTCAAGACAATTCTGAAGGACTTATGATGAAAAATGCTATCCATCTCCAGAGAAAGAACTGATCAAACCTGGATGCAGATCAAAGCATACTTTTTCTTTACTTTCTTTATTTTTCTTGTTTTTTTATCTGTGTTTTCTTTCACAACATGACTAACATGGAAATATGTTTTGCATGACTGCACTTGTATAACCTATATCAAATTGCTTGCCTGCTCAATGAGGAGAGAACTTGGAATTCAAAAATCTTTTTAAAACAAATGTTAAAAATTATTTTTACATGTAATTGGGGGAAAAATAAGATGTTAAATTTTAATACGTATATCTTTGCTTCACCACACCTTCTCAATCTTACAGTGGCTTGCGGAGACCCTCCTGTCGTCGAACATGCTAGGACCTTTGGACAGAAAAAGGACCGGTATGAAATAAACTCACTGGTCCGATACCAGTGCAAGGAGGGCTTTGTCCAGCGCCATGTACCCACAATCCGATGCTTACCTAGTGGACACTGGGAAGAGCCACAGATAGCCTGCATAGACCGTAAGTACTGGCTCTGTCTGTTCACTCAATGCTTCCTTCCTCTCCCATGCTATCCTGGGAGGATCTAATCAATAGATTTAACATAGAGAGTTAAGGATTTCAGCATAAGCATCCTTCCTCCAGAATTTCTAGAATTTTACTCTTGAAAAATGCATGAGTTCCTACTTAGGAAAAAAATGGGGGTAGGGAGTCATAGGAAAATATGATAATAGAATTAGAGCTGGAAGGGGACCTTAGCGGTTATCTAGATCAATCCCCTCATTTTATAGATGAGTAAACTGAGGCCCAGACAGAATTAATGACTTGTACAAGGTTACACAGTTGGTGGAGTCAGGACTGGGACCCAGATCCCATGATTCCAATGCTAATATTCTTTCCTCTGCCAAGAACTTTCTTGGAATCCCAGCTGCCTTCTTTGGCCCCAGGGCCCGATAGGTCCATAAAGCTGAGCAGAATCATATTAGGAATATAGTATCCATGAGGGTGTTTATTGTGAAAAACAGAGATTTTCTACCTGTCTGTTAACTATGGCTGAGACCCGATAGGTCAGGTAGGTCTGGGGAAGAAGCAAAGCCCAGAGATACCGGTAGAAGCTGACATCACCAAATAGAAGCTAGAACCAAAGGGAGTGAACTAGATGGAAGGGAACCATCAATGGGGTCAGAGTAGGCTCACCCTGTTCTCCTTCTACTGAGTAATGGCTATGCCCTCCTCCCATTCCACAGCTGCCACCCACAAGCGACGACTACAAAGGCGAAACTCGCAGCCTCAGCGGAGCAACGTCCACAGCACAGCCCACTAGACAGTCAATTCCCCCCAGAGAGCCAAAAAGGACAGAATGAGCCGACAGACCTTACGGAACTGACACTATTTCATAGAGTCATTGTCACCTTCTTGTTGCTTTCTGTCATATAAGGAATTACATTAAAAAGGAAAAAACCCACATCATGTATATACCCACCCCCAAAAAAATCATTCCCCAAAATATTTTGTTTTATTTTCTTTTCACAAAGCACTAAAGCAAAAAAAACTAGATTCCAGTCACATATTTTTCCCCACAGTCTGAGTTTAGGTACTTTTCTTCAATTTTATGTTGTGCCTATTTCAGGGACCAGGGCAGGGACGGGGGGAGGAGGGGATACGGGGAGGGGGTTAAGTTAAATAAAGAAGATTATTTTTTGTTTCCTGATTTTATCCAAGAACAATGTAATTATTTGTTATTTAATCTCCAAGAAGGGCTAGCAGAGGGAGAGGGAGAGTGGGATCATGTGGATGTTCCAGAGCCAGAGGACTTGGAGAATGCTGTACTAGTGAACTGTAGTTGAATGTATCAGAAGTGAAGGGGCTAGAAGAGGTAGGGGGTCTGTGATAAGAGCAGGAGTCAGAGGGGAGGGGGGAAGAGGGAGGAAGGTACATGGGGAGGGCAAGAAGGAAGGAGAAGCTCAAAAGAGGATGGCTTCTGGGGCTGGTTCCACTCTATGATTAATTAGCTTCTCTGGCTTCCTCTCACCACCAATCTGCCATCACAGCCAGTGTCACAGCAGGGCTGGGGGCCACTCCTGATCCAAGGTTCGAGCATCACCCCCCGGGACCGGGCAGGCCACCATGGTTCCGTGCACCTATTTATATTTTTGAAAACTGACAATGATGATAATAAAAAAAAAATTGGAAGAGTCCTTTTTTTTCCTTATAATTTAAGGGATGGCGCCGGAGAACTAAGGGCTTACTGAAGGGACATTTGGGGAAATGGAAAGGCTTTTTGGCTAACTCTCTGCAGGTTATAAATTCTTTTTGTTCAAAGAAAGTTTGGAACTAGGTGTGTGTACAGCAGACAAGCTGCTATAAGCCATATACAGTAAAACTCATTGTGGCTTATTCTTATCAGAACGATTTCTGTAGGACCATATATTTAGAGCTAGAAGAGATATTAGAGGTCATCTCATCCACCCCCCCTGATGTTAGAGATAAGGAAACTGGGGCTAATACGATGGAATGTGTGTGTGTATGCGTATCTGTTTGTGTGTCTTCATGGATTCATTTTATGCTCAGGTCAAGAAGCAACTAAGGTAAGGGCTTGTGAACTGGGCTTTATACAGTGCTCTAGAAACAGAATATACTTAAGGAAGTTGGTATATGCGCTTGGAGGGGATATATGGAAAGGATTAGACAGTGAGAAGAAAATGGGGGAGAAATCACAGAAGAATATTTGCAGTAAATGATGATCAGAATTTGATGCATCCTTCACATTTGATTTCTGGGGCCTCCGAAAGGTAAGTGGGAGAGAGCAGAGAGGGAAGACCCTCCAGCTGGTCTTAGAAATCCACCGGCCACATTTGGTTCTCTGCTTGAACCCCTCTCTCTCTCCAATTGTTTTACCATAATCAAAAAAGGGAATTCCTATATACAGCTATCCGTTCCACATCATGACTTTCCCCCTAGAGGTTTTGATATATCCCAGATCAGCATAAGAAATTAAATGGGAATTTTAGGGAGTTTTGCAGAAGCCACAGACAATGCACAAAGGCCAGCAGATGACACAGAAAAAGTTTAGAAACTCAGAAATGCATAAAACAAATGGATAGTATTGTATAATGTTAACATATTTTGTCTTTTAATACAATAATAATCAGGCTTCTCTGGTACTAAAAAATTTTATCCGGATTTTCTAGATCAAGGGGGTGCTATGCTCCTAATCCCTGTGATGTGGAAGGGATAACTATAATATTATTTGTCTCCAGGAGCAGAGAGTGCATCTGTAATGAGAGCCTGAAGATGTTTTCAGCTCAGAGTTGCAGCTCTGGGTGAAAGTGTAATGAAAATAAATCTGACCCTAGAATCCAGCCTCCAGGAGCAACAAGGATTCACTAAGACAGCAGGAGCTTTCCCTTCTCATTCCTCCCTTCAGATGATGCCTTCTAAGAAATGACTCTTTGTTTCGCAAATTTATTGGATGCATTTAAAAAAACATTTCCATGGCAGTAGCCTCCAACTCAGGGGAGCAGTAATTCTCCCATACTTCCCCCATCCACTGCCAACGAACACGTACACACGTGAGCACCCTGATTCTTTCTCTGCCCACAGACATACCTCACCACGGAGCAAAGCTTAGTCAAAAAAATTATGTAGGTAGAGACAAAGGGAGGAAAAGGGACCAAGAAGGAACTAGAATTGGTTTAAAAGGTCATAGCACCATTTATAGCTCTTGGGAAACATGGACCTAGTGGCAGTTCCCCAGAAAGGAAGTAGAAAATGGGAGTGAGACACAAAAACCCTTGGACCAGGCATAGATGTGGAGCTTGGGGTGTTGTTTGGAGCATCAACTTCTTGGATGGACCAATGTGGACTCACCTGGACAAGAGTGGTCCCCAGTGAAATGAGAGGAGAGAAGGAAAGTGTGAGAGGCACAAGGCCAAGTTAGCAAGAGCTGTCCAAATTCTTGATTTCAGAGTCCCCTGTCTTGTTGTATGTCAACATAAGATGGATAGGGACCCCCTGAATCTCTCCTTTCCTCTCACATAAGGAATAGCCCCCCACCTCCACCAACAGAAGGAAAAGGGAGAACCCAGGGTACTTTAAAAGAACTGTGGACTAGGAGATTAGAGATCTGGGTTCTAATTCAAGCTCTGCCACTAACTTGCTGCGTGACCTTAGACAAGTCATTTTCCTTCTCTGGGACTCTATTTCTCCATCCATAAAATGACATGATTGGACTAGATGATCTCTGAAGTTCCCTCTAGCATTAAGATTCTATGCTCCTACTGGGCGCCCAAGGTGAGGGATGGAGCCCAGAGGTAAGAAAGATGTGTGAGAAGGCATATCTTAGGAAAATTCAATTTCCCCTTTTGGTTTTAAAAAATGCATAATAAAAAATATTATTGTTTAAACAAATTGTTGAAAAAATGTAAAAAAAGTCATCTAAATCTTCTCACAACCCTCAGGGAAAATGAGACTTTCAATAAATACACCAGCCCTGAGGGGGAGCAGGGGGAGGAGAGGAAAAAGGAAAGGGAGGAAGGTGGGGGCCAAGGGAGGCCAGCCCCTCAGCCCTAGCTCTGTAGGTAACAATAGACCCCGTATTTCCGGCTCTCCTTGTCAGGGAAGCCAAAGCTTCGCACACCAGGATTGAGGGATCCACAGTTAGGCCGGGGACGGGTGACAGGGTAGCGGACGCTGCCATCAGCCAGCCAGCCTGCGTCACAACGGTCCAGGCCGTAGAACTTCCAAGCCGCAAAGAGCTGCCCCACCTTGGCAATGTGGGCCCCATCCTCCTGACAGGCCTCTTCTGCCTCAGCCAGCGTCATCTTCTCTGGGTGCTCTAAATAATATACCCGTCCTGTAGGGAGATTGGGGGTAAGGAGAGCCATGAGCGTTCAAGCCATCAACACAGCAGGGATCATACTTTAATTGAATTTAGTAAGCATTTAATAAACACCTACTGTATGCAGAGCACACTGAGGAAGATACAAAGTTTAGATAGGGGGCAAATGAGATAATATTTGTGTTTAGTAAAGCACTTTGCAAACCTTAAAGCTCTTTATCAATGCCCTTTATTAAATGTCATTATTATTATTAATCCAATGAGTCTAAAAACATTTATTAAGTGTCTTACTATGTGCCAGGCACCGTGTTAAGTGTGGGGGATACAAAGAAAAGCAGAAGATAATCTTAGCTCTCAGAGGGTTCCTCCATGGGGGAGACAACATGCAGATAACAATGTACGAACAAGATATATAGATACAGGTGTAGACGTAGATATACGCACATATATTTCTAAGTGTATATATTTCTACATACATATTTCTATAGCTATCTAAATATGTATTTCTACATATATTTCTATATATGCATATATAAAATATGTGATATTATATATATAATATACATGATTCTTTGATCTCTGATTCTGATTTAATAGTTAAAGACCCCTGGCACAGCCTCTGGGCTGAGTTTCCCATGCTAAAGCATGACCAATGTCACCGAGCCCCCACCCCCACCTCCGATCTGATCCAGGAAAGCCTCCTCAGAGACCTATGACCAGACAAATGCAGAGGAAAGCTGAGGATCTCCCAGGGGACACGCACCTGTCACAGAGGAAGAGAAGCAGAAGACATCATAGCGGTGTAGCCTCTTGTGACGCTCCCCGTAGCTGCGGATCCCGGGTGCTAGGCCATGCCCCCCGCAAGGCTGCCGAGGCAGGGTGATGGGATACTGCACAGTCCCATCCAGCAGCCAGCCTGCATTGCACCAATCCAGTCCTTCTTCCCAGGCCCTGAAGAGCTGCTCAAAGGAGGCTAGCACAGCGTCTTGTTTCTCACAGGCCAGCTGTGCCTCATGGAAGTTGAGCTGATAGCGACCATGGGGAGGCTGGTAGGGAAACACCACACCTGGCAAGCAGAAGAGAGAGAGAGGACAAGAAGTTGTGACCAAAGGAAGATTTGGATGGATGAGTCAGGACTGGCTTCTGCAGAAAGCAAGCCTAGGGTCAGGATGGATAGGTCCTTGTGAGTTATCTGAGCTAGAAACTGCTCCACAAAGAGTCTAGGAGGAGAGAAAAACTTTATTCTTTATACTATATATTAGCAGAATGTATTGGGAGTGCAGGAGGTAGAACGGGTAGGTATCTATGATACAAGCCAATGTGAAGTGAAAAAAAACCAGTGGAGAGAGTGAAATGGGAGAAAGTACATGGGGAGAATAATAGAGGAGAGATAGAAGAAACGCTAAACGGATGTCTCAGCCCTGTCTCTAGGTCCTGAGAAAGGCCTCCATTGAGTGATCAGATCAGCAATGCCCAAATTTGGAGTATCCACCCCCAAAATTCACTTGGACTATTAGTGTCTGACCTGTGGGAGAGCATTCTGAGCTCATATTGGTCTGATCAGCCACAGTCAGACACATTGAAACTTGACTGTAGCACAGTGATGTCATTTGGGTCCTCTTTGAGAATGAAGGACAGCAACCCACCAGATCAGGAATCCAGTGTGGCAGCTTTCACATCCCAGGTAAAGGGCAGGGTTAGCCCTCATTATCTAGCCCTATGGTTCAAGTGACCTCATTAGGCAACTCTTTTGTTATTTTCTAGGAAGCAGCAGGGTGCCATCAGCAGTGGCCTAAGACCCTAGAAACTCTTCCTAGTGGCCTGATCTCTGAGGAATCTGCACGACCTTTGTCTGGCTTTCCATCCCAAGCTTCAGGTTACATCCTAAAGCAAGACATTTGAACAACTAGATAAGCCTAAGGCACCACACACCAGGAATAAGATGCATGGATTGGGGAGAAGAGGTCTGGGTGAGGGGATGGAAAAGATAAAGGTTCCTTTCTCATTTCATAACTTGTCTGGCTCTCAACCACATAGACCACACATCTGACCCCCAGCTACTTCATTTTCTCTTGTCCCATCTAACATCCTCTCCTCTCCTATCTACTGCTTTGAGTCTACTCCCTCCCAGCTCCCTAATCAGTCCCCCAACCATCCCCCATTCCACTTGTAATCCTACAAGTCCCCACCCCCTACCAGCCCATGGATCTCTCAACCCTGTATCTACTCCTTTCCTTTACCTAGCTCCTGATGCAACAAGCCTGACAGGACTATAGACACCCTGGCCACAGAGACACCTCTCTGATGTTATAGAGAGGCCCTCCCAACTACAGAAAGCCCTCCCTTCCACAAAGGAGAGGTATCCAGCAAATGGCCTCTGTCACCAACCAAACTTGCTTCCCTACACACAGGAAACTCACATAGACCCAGATTCGGGAATCAGAGAAATAATAACTCTTTGTGTTTTCATAGTTTTACAGATTCCAAAGAGATTTCACATATGGTATCTCATTCAGTCCTGACAACCCTATGAAGGTATCAGGGGAGATAGTAGCCCTATTTTACAGGTAAATAAGTGAATATAGAGAAAGGCAAAGTGAGTGAGACCAAAGTCACAAGGCCAGCAAGCAGCCAAGATGAAGACAGGACTAGACATCAAGCCCATACATTCATCCTATGAAGCCCCCTACCTCATGCTTCTTAGCATCTCTCTCCTCCCCACTTTAGGAGAAGAAAAATGCAGACTTCTGCAGTCTAGACACACCAACGGCATGTTAGCAGTCATGCTAGACATGCTGACAGCATGTGCTGTTCTTGGAATCAAGCAGATACAGACACAAAGCCTGCTTCAGACATTTAGAGCTAAGCAAATCACTTCCTCATCTATAAATTGGGAATCATATTCACACGGTTGTTAAGAGGATAACATGAGATACCGTATGAAAAGAGCTCTATAAATATGGGCTATGAACTGTGGTCTAGTGGACAGAGCTTTGGACTTGGAGTAAAAAAGATCAGAGTTCAAATGCTGCCTCAGACATCTAACTGTATGACCCTGTGCAAGGTACTCAATCTCTTTCAGATTCCATTTCTTCCTCAGTTAAGTGGGGATAAGAATAGCCCTTCCCTCTCTGGTTGTGAGGATCAGATAAGATAACATAGGTAAAGCACCTTACAAAACAAAGTGCTATATAAATGCTAGCTATGGCAGGGGCTGAAATACTAAGAATATAATAGGCAACATTCTGGAAAGAACATGAGATAAGGAGGAGTCAGGAGACTTTGGGGTTAAAACCTGGCTCTGTGACTTACTGCCTGCGTAAGTCTTGGCAAATCATTTCATTTCTCTGTGTGGGCCTCAGTTTCTTCATCTGTGAAATGAAAGAGGTGAACTAGATGATCTCTAGAGTCCCTTAAAGATCTAAATCCCGAGATACTCTGAAAGCAGTCCTACCCTAGGAACAGAGAGGGTCAAACCACACCCATCCCTTTCCCTTTGGCTCCCCTACCCCAAGCACCTCTCTCTCTCTGTCTCTGTCTCTCTGTCTCTCTGTCTTTCTCTGTCTTTCTCTCTGTCTCTCTGTCTGTCTGCCTGTCTCTGTCTCTGGCTCTGGCTCTGACTCTCTGTCTCTCTCTCTCTCACTCTGTGTGTGTGTGTGTGTGTGTGTGTGTGTGTGTGTGTGTATCTTTCTCTCCCCCAGTTGCTCACCCCTTAGTTCCAGCTCCACCACACCACTCTCATCTTCCAGCCCATCAATGACCTCGCATCGATAGCGTCCATAGTCCCGTAGGCGCAGGTCACGGATCACCAGGGAGACATCCTGCTCCTTCTCTTGTAAAAGATGAACACGACCCCGGAACTCCCCAAAGCTTCGGTGCCTCAGCCCAATGGCCACCAGCACATCCCGTTCGGGGGCCCCATTCTCCCCCAGTTTCCACCACTTGATCCGGACAGGACGAGAGGATGTCAGTGCCGGTTCGTAGTGGTAGCGGCAGGGCAGGGTCACATTGGCACCTCGGTGAGTGAACAAGGGATCCTCGGGTGTCTCTACCACCAACTTCACCCCATTGAAGAAACCTTTTGGGAGAGATGGGAATCCAAGGTGAGGAATTGTCTAAGGCCAACGTCAAGAATCAAGATGTCCCGAAGTATTTATCACACTCATACAGTTCACAACCACAGCTCACAACCCAAATTAGAGCAACTAAAGGTCTAAGGAAACATTTCAAAAGGTCCTGAGAAAAAGACAATCTGCAAACTTGGCCCAGAAGAAGAGAGAATAAAATGTACCTCTTTTTTACCTTTCATCTTTGCACAGGTGGGAGAGTATTGGTACAGAACTTTGTATCTACTATCAGACTAGATGGAGTTGTTAGTTTTGCTAAACCACTTTTTCCCCCTCTTATTTTTGTTACAAGGGATGGCTCTCTCTGAGGTGACAGGAGAAGAGCAACAAAACAAAAAGTTATTGATAAAAATCTGAAAACAAAATCAATAACGAAACAAAAAGAAAAAGAAAAAAGATGCTCAACCCAACCTTCCAACTAAATACCATACAACTAAAAACAGGAATGACTATTTTTGGCAGGGAGGAGTCAACTAGAAGAAGCAGCCAGTTCTCAGGCCAGTCCCTGCCCAGCTACAGGACACATTGAAGGAACGTCCTCCCACAACAGCAAAGATACCCCTGAAAGTATTAGCCAATCACCAGCTCCACAGAGTTGGTGTTGGTAACTAGCTTCCCTTCTTACCTAGAAGAGAGTGGAAGAAAGGAGCTAAGGACAAGCTGCCTCTTCAGTCCAACCTAAAAGCTAAAGAGTTGTCCATGAGCTGTGATTACAATGAATTTTTATTTTAAAAAAATAGAGGCCCAACAGTAAAATATTCATAGCAACACTTTTGTAGTGGCAAAGAACTGGAAACAAAGTAGATCCCCATTGATTGGAGAAAGAAGAATCAAACTGGGACCCATGAACGCGATGCACTAGTTCTCAAACTTTTTGTTCAAAGGGATGAACATTTAATTTGGCAACACAGAGAGTCAAAAAACTGTAGTATTCACAGTTTCCCTTAAATAAGAGCAGCTGTTTTTGTTGAGTTCCCTGTGAGTTCAAGGTTGATGCATTTTGAGGTTAGTACATACAAATAATAAGCAGGTTTTGTTTGTTTTATGAATACTGTGCTTTGCCATACTACATGTGGTGGGCGGACAAGTAAAATGCATTTAAACAAAATTATTTCAAATTTTTTCTTTTTTCTGCATTAATATAACATCCAAAATTCCATGGCACACCCAGTGGAACTAGCCTCACATCCTTTGAGAATTACCAATGTAACACAATAGCATTGCACTGTTAAGAAATAGTGAGAGGGAAGATTTCAGAGAAATCTGGGAAGCCATTTTCAAATTATTTTTTAAACTCATGCAAAACCAGGAGAACAATATGCTCTCATCATACAGCACTGTAAAGACAAACAAAACTTTGAATTTTTAAGAACTCTGAACTGTATGTGATGTCTGTTAAGATCTAAATTAAAATGTTTTTTCTTAAAAGTACATTCCTTGAGAGCAGGGATTGTTTTTGCTTTCTTTGTATCCCCAGTGCAGTGACCAGAATATTTGTGTTCAGTCATTTTCCAGTCATTTCCAACTCTTCATGACCCCAATTGGGGTTTTCTTGGCAGAGATACTAGAGTGGTTTTCCATTTCCTTCTCTGGCTCATTTTACAGAAAAGGAAACTGAGGCAAACAGGGTGAAGCGACTTGCCCAGGGTCACACAACTGGTAAGTGTCTGAGGTCAGATTTGAACTCAGGAAGCTGAGTGTCCCTGACTTCGGGCCCAGGGCTCTGTGCACTACAGCGCCACCTAGCTGCCAGTTCAGGCTATAGATAAGCACTTAAGAGTGCTGTTTGATTGATTGGTTAAACACTCAAAATTAAGGTCCCCTGGCTTGGTGGCACACCCACCTTCTCCATTGCCATTTCTGTGGCTCCTGTCATTCATGACATTTCCATAGTAGAAACCATTGTAGAAAGGGAGTCCAGGACAGCCAGAGGGCAGCAGGAACACAATCAGCAGCACCAGCAGCATTTCTCATCCAGAGAAACTCCACTGCTCTTGGCTAAGGGTTGAGGGCTCCAAACGAGCCAGCTGAAAAGAAAAGAGCACATGGGTTAGACCAAGAGAATGACTCCATTGGGAGAGGAGTACAGGACACATCCTTAGGACGTCTAGACAGTTTGGTAAAGCAACAGAGACCCAGCTGAGTCCTGCCTTGGCCACGGCCAAGGTGCCCTCTCTGAGCTTCCTTCTCAATCCATGAAAAATTCCCTTGCAGATGACTCCAAAGCCACAAAGAAACCAGAATCCACGTTCTCTCCTCCCATTTCTTAGCCCTGGGTGGTAAGCTAAGCTTTTCAATGTCTTGCTTAACCCTGGGTCTGGCCTCCCTGCTAAGAAAGATTGGCAGCCAGCCCTCCCACCCCTTCAGGCTGAGTGTGGTCCAGCTGGCTGCCCCAGTGAACTATGCCCTGTCTGTCAGGCAGTCTGCCCACAACCAGAGGGAACATACTTTGGTTCTCCTCCAGGACCTGGGTCTCTGACTCCATTTACCCCCAAATTCTTCTCTACCCCACAGGGAGACTAGAGCCATAAGGATCCTCTTCAGCAGACTCAGGGAATGAATCTGTGTCTCTTTCCCACCTGATGGATATATTGCACTCTCCACAGTTCATCAGCCTACTATGTGCCAAGCATTATGCTAAGTGACAGGGATACAAAAAGAGGCAAAAAAAATTAGTCCCTGCCCTCATGGACTCAAGATTGCAGGGAACAAGGAATGGCTCTCTGAGGTGACAGGAGAACAACCAAACAAAAGGTTATCAATAAAAATTTAAAAACAAAATCAGTAACCAAAAATGAAAAAGATGTTCAACCCAACCTTCCAACTAAATACCATATAGCTAGAAACAGGAATGATTATTTTTGGTGGGGAGGAGTTAACTGCAGCCAGTTCTCAGGCCAGTCCCTGCCCAGCTAAAGAACACATAGAAGGAACGTCCTCCTAACAGCAAAGATACCCCCAAAAGTACTAGCTAATCACCAGCTCCACAGAGTTGTCATTGGTGTTGATAACTAGAGTTTTTGGGCCCTGTTTCATGTTCCCAGCAGTATCCACAAGACATAATCAATCAATCAAAAAGCATTTGTTAAATACAGACTATGTGCCATATACTGTTCTAGGTGCTTTGGGGTTCATATGCAGCTACATAGAACCTGGAAGCAATAGCTACAGGGAATGTAAGGGAAAGAAGGACTTACTTTGGTTCAACAGCAGTTTACATTTATACAGGGCTTTATGTGATGGCCAATGAGGGCCCAGCCCTGGGAGGAAGCCCAGTGGAACCACATGGATGTTTAAGGAGCCTGCTTCTGGAATGATGCAATGATGGAAGATCCCAGTTCTTCACGTTAGAGCACACACAGGTATTCTCTGATGGTTCCCTGACTGCTTTCTTCATGGCTGGCCACTGAACTGTAACCGAGAGTGTATACCAAAGCTTCCAATGGAGAAACTCAGCTTTTCCTTCCTGTTCCACACAAGGAGTAAGGATAATTCTCTGAACCCTGGAGCATGTGGCCTCCTTGGCAAGTCCATGTCTGGGATGGAGCCTATTTGTATCTTCTTTCTTTTGGCAAAGGACTTTGTTAGAGCTAGAAAGGTTGGAAGAACCACTTTAGTCCTTGGGGAGAGTGGGTTCCAACTGAGAGTGGCAGCTACAAACATTCTTCCTACCTCTGAGTTCACTTCTGGATGTGGCAGGGCAGACGGATGAGTTCTCCGAGTTCATCTCAGCTACAACATCACCCCACAGCTGGGACAGGTCAAGCATGTCACTCCTCAGGAATGCTGCCTACCCAAGCTTGGTCACTGGATCTCTGATAAAGCCTCCAATTTTGGACTACTGGAATCTTTGGTATACACTTTTGGTTCCAACTCAGCCACCAGTCACCCATAAGGCCCCTCTTTTTCATTACTAAGCAGACAGGAGACAGTTGAGGGCCAGGACCTCCATTCAGCATCATCACACATTTCCATAAGCAAATTCACCAATCATCTACATGGGGCCCATGAGCATGGTCCTTGGACTCTCATCAGTCAGGCCCCATCACATTCACAAAGCATTTTCCTCACAACATACCTGTGTTATGATTCTCTTCCCCATTTGACAGATGATGACTCAACTGTAACTCAGAAGGTTATAATTAAATAAAGGTTTCTGAACCCCTTAAGTGGTAATAATTAAATTCGAACCCAAGTCTTCTTACTTCTAATCATCTAATGTGACAAGTGACGGGGTACCACTTGCTTAATGATGGTTCAGTCTCCTCTGTCAGACAGCCTGCCTCCCCATCCAGGTTCAGCATTCTTTCTATTATGCTCTGACGTCTCTCCTACCTTGGCTCCCCACAACTTTTCCCCTCTCTCATTTCTTTAGTTCCAGGCTGGAGACAACGAAGGGGTCTAATATTCTAAATCTAAATTAGTATATATAGGCCCTTGTAGCCAGAGTATAAATTGGAGAGACTGACTAGCGTAGTAGAAATAACCCCAAATAGGGAGGTAAAAGAGGGACTTTCATCCCAGTTTTGCCATTGAGGTAAGGCCATGGGCAAGTAATTACACCTCGCTGGACCTCAATTACCTCACCTATAAAATAAAAGCGTTGGACGAGATGATCTCTAAAGTTCCTTCCAGATTTTGCACTCTTGTGATTCTGAAGCTGAGAGATGGAAATACCTCTCTGCCCACACAAGGTCACTGGAGAACACTCCTTTCTTAACCTTGCTCTCCTGGACTTCATTCCACACTCCCCATATCCTTTTGCTCCACTCACATCCTGCATCCAATTGAACAAAAGAGCCCAAAGAGCAGGCACACAATACTCTGCTCTTCCCTACCACCGGAGGCCAATTTGATTTTCCTCTGGCTTTGGGATACAAACAGGGAGAGCCCAGGATTCAGCCCAATTATGAATCGTTCAGAGGAAGAAACCAGAGCACCAGGCTGATTCCCCATTCCCCAAAACTGTTCTGATCTTCCTGGCATCATTTGGACTGAGGATGAAACCACCTTCTAGAATATTAGAGCTGGAAAGTACCTTAGAGATTAATAAACCCCTCATTTTATAGCTACAATTTATAGAGTACTTCAAGGTTGGCAAGGTGCTTTATAAATGTTATCTCATTTGAGCCTCACTACAAACTCTGAGCAATGAGCTATTAATATTCCCATTTCACAGATGAGAAAACTGAGGCTGAGAGAGGTGAAGGAACTTGTCCAAGGGCACACAGCTAGTAAGCATCTGAGGCAGGATTCCAACTCAGGCCTTCCTGACTGAAGCCCAATCCACTGGACCACCCAGCTGCCTCCTGTCCAAAGTCACACAGCTGGTTAGTAGCAAAGTTGGGAGAAGAACCTATGTCTACTGACCTCTTGTGCTCCTTTCCTTACACTTTGATGTAACAGAGTATACTGGGGGGGCAAGGGAACCCTGCGGCTGGACCATAAGCAAACTTTCCCTTCAATTAAGGGGAAAGAAATAAAGGGAGAGTGGCAAGGCAAAATTCTATTTACAATGTTAAATACAGTCTTTCACATTCCCTCCCATTGCATACCTCTTAGTTTCTCAAATTTAAAGTTTTCCCTAGGTTTCTGGCTTTTCCTGTACCAACTTAGGACTCTGAAGGAGAAGGAAGAGGAAGAGGAGGAGGGGGGGGCAGGGAATAGGAAGAGGAGGAGAAGAAGAAGAAGAAGAAGAGGAGGGGGGGGGCAGGGAAGAGGAAGAGAAGAAGAAGAAGAGGAGGAGGAAGAGGAGGAGGAGAAATGATAAATAGATAGACAGATAGATAGATAGATAGATAGATAGATAGATAGATAGATAGATAGATAGATAGATGGATGGATAGCATTTACTTAGGACGTGAAGATTTACGAAGTGCTTTGTAAGTATTAGTAGAAAGAACCAGGATTTGGAAATCTAGGTTTAATTCTAAATTCTAATTCTTTCTACCTGTGTGATCATGGAAAAGTCACTTAATCTTCCTTTGCCTTCATTTCCCTTTCTGTAAAATTCTATCTCTGAATCTATATTCCTACAATCTATGGCTTCAAACCAAGTATCTTTCTGTATCCAGGTGATTGCACATCCCCATAAAACCAGCAGAGGGTGCCCTGCACCTATCAGGCTTCTCAACAGCCTCCAGCCCCCAGGGCTCTAGGATAGGAATTTGACATCTGTGCCCCCTGTTTGGACAAGGTTTATAAGTTTCTTTGAAATTGCCACCATCAGTCAAGGGAATGTGGAAGCAGGAGGTGAGCTGAGAGGGGAATCACAATCCCTCCTGACATTCCCTGTGTGCACCCCCTAACTGCGTCCCACAAAGGAACCAGAGCCTCCCCCGATACATCGGGAAAGCCTCTTCCTACAACAGCTAGATGCCCTGATCCCCAAGAAAAGGTTCCTCCAATCTACAGGGAGTCCATTAGATAAACCTCTGCTTATCTAATAGACCTGTCTGCCCCTAGAAACATTCCAGGGACCTCCTGCCTAGTCCAGCTTTCTGATAGAGAAAAGCTTTCTTGGCCTTCATCTCACCTAATACCCCACAGAACAATCTGCCTTCTCCTCCCACTGCTGGAGGGCACTCCAGGAGAGGGGCCAGGGAAGCTGGGGAAGCATGAAGCTGTGTTCTCTGCTTTGCTCTGGCTCTAGGTCACAGTTGCACTCACATTTTCTCTCCCTCTTCTATTTCTTCAAATGAGGCATGCTGAAAAATGTGGGTCTCCTACCCTGTGAGAGGAGCTAGGGTGGAGGTCACAGCCCAGGCCAGGCCAGCCAACAGAGTCATTTCCATCACACACAGCCCGCAAAGATGTTCTCAGGTTCCCCCAAGCCACTGAAGGTAGCCCTCATATGGTAACTGGCCCCAGTCCTACCAACTTACGTCTTCACCTCACTCCATCAGGAAAACTTCTGTGGAACTGGCACATGGCAGACAGTTTCTCCCCCTGAAGAATATTACAGCAGACTGCAAACCCTTTTACTCTGCCCTGGGCACTAAGCTGGACCTCTGCCCTAAACCTTAACTAGCTTGTCCCTCAAGATCCCCCTGTGTTAATCTTTCCTTCTTGGCACCAGGTCTCACAATATGCCTCCAACCCAAAGAGGCCCCTTCCCCAGAGCCCAGCTCCCTGTCCCAAAGCCCAGGGGGCTCTCCCTCTGCCTCTGAATGTCCTGGTGTCCAAATCACAGACCCCATTCTTGTTCTGCATCTTGTCTCGGATCCCAGCCCAGCCTCTCCTGAACCAGGGGCAGGAGTAAAGGAGCCTCACTAGAGAAAAAAGATTGTAAGAAAATACAGGTTTGTAAAGGTGCCTCCCTGGATTCCCTGGGCCAGGACTCCAGGGACCCCACTTACCAGTCCAGCTCCTGTGAGACTGCCCACAGTCCCTGCTCAGTGAATGAGGCTAGAGGGCTCCGGGATAGGTTTGGGGCTCTTGAATGGCCAGAAAGGAAACAGCACAGAACAAACCCCACCACTCCTGGGCCAGCCTCTTAAAGGAACACACGCCCCTTTCCCAGGCTTTGGCTAGACTAGGGTAGCCACTGCAGTCCTGAGCACTTTCCTAAGGGCTTTTGGGAATGAGGGCATTTTCTGCACCCAGAGTTAACATACTCAGAAACAGGATGGAGGAAGCAGGCTTTGATAGAGCAGAAGATTCAGTTTAAAATAAAGGAAAAGAGGTGGGAGGTCAGAAGCAGGATTTGAACACAGGTAGGGGTGTGCTGGAGACACTTTAAACCAGCTCCAGAGAGGTGATTGTTAAATTTTCAATGCTGCTTTGTTGATTGTCTAGACTTTAAAAAGTGGTGAAAAAAAATTTAATAATGTAAGTTAGGGGAAGGTAGGTGGCTCAGTGGATAGGGCACTGGCCCTGGAGTCAGGAGGACCTGAGTTGAAATATGACCTCAGACACTTGACAATTACTAGCTGTGTGACCCTGTTCGAGTCATTTAACCCTGATTGACTTGCAAAATAACTAATAATAATAATAATAATGCAGGTTAAATTAAAAGTGTGTTGTGGGTACATTTTTTCCCCTAGAGAGATAGTTGTTAAACATTTACCAGCACGCCCCTAGGCCTTTTTACCCCAGAGTCAGCTCCTTTTTTCCCTGTTCCTTTCCTGGAGTAAACTGAACGAAGAAGGCTCCATTTCAGGAAACTTCTTCAAATCAGAAATGAGAGTGTCTCACTTAATGAGATTTATCCCCCCCACCTTCCACCCTGTGAACCCAACAAGGCTCTAGCTTCTCTGTCATCCCAAGCTGTAGAAGCGTAAAGGGTACAAGGGAAGAAGGCAGAGGGTGTTTGGGCTCCGTGACCCTGCGACCCTTCCCCCCTGGCCCATCCCGGGGCCCGCAGCAGCAGCTCCTACTTAGGCTTGTTGTTCTGTGCTAAGGAAATGAGCCACGGAGGGCCAGGACCTATGTTCTGCCTGGACGGGAAGGAAAACAACACTGTCCAAATAGAGCCATCCTGGAGGTGAGTGGAGGCCCACCCATCCGGATGGCAGGCCTGACCCAAGCCTGGGTCCTGGTCCCAGTATAGAGGGCTCCTCCTCTGCAGCCGTCTGGAGGGACGAACATGCTTAAACTCCAGCAGAAAGATGAGAGGAGTTCAGAGATGGAACCTGAATGAAGCCTTCATATCCTCACCTGACATTGTAATAATGCCTTACAAATGGAAAACACTTGACAGATTACAATGCATTTTCATTTGTTCTTTCACAATAAGCTGGTTAGGTAAGCAAGACTGGCATTCCTGTCCCCATTTCAGAGATGAGGAAACTGAAGTTAGAGAACCTAAGTATTTTGTCTAAGGTTACACAGCTGGTATAGCTCAGGTCCTGGAATATTTGATAGGTCTTATGACTTCAAGTCCAGTGTTCATGTGAGTATACTTATCAGGGTCCCTTTGTTTGGCTTATGTTCAGTCATGTCTGACTCTTTGTGACCCCATTTGGGGTTTTCTTGGCAAAGATACTAGAGTGGTTTGGCATTTCCTTCTCATTTTACAGATAAGGAACTGAGGAAAACAGAGTGAAGTGACTTGCCCAAGGTCACACAGCCACAGCTAGTAAGCGCCTAAGGTCACATTTGAACTCAGGAAGATGAGTCTTCCTGATTCCAGGCACAGCACTCTGTGCACTGTGCCACCTACCTGCCCTGCCTCCCCACCTCTGCCATCTAGCTTATAAAGCTTTTCCAAAACCTAGCTCCCTCCTACCTTTCCAGTCTTCTTATACCTTACACTCTTAGGCATGCCCTTCAGTGACACTGGCCTCCTTTGCTAGTCCTCACACAAGACATTTCATCTCTGGCTCCAGGAAATTTTCATCATGTGCCCCCACCATGCCTGAAATGCTCTTCCTCATCTCTACCTCCTGGCTTCCCAGCTAAAATCGTACCTTCTACAGGCCCTTCTTGATTCCCCTTAAGTGTAGTGCCTTTCTTCTTCTGATTATCTCAAATTTATCTTGTATGTAACTTTTTGTACATCACTATTTGCACGTTAATGTGAGCGAGCTCCTTGAGGGTAAAGACTGTCTTTTGCCTTTTTCTTTACATACCCAGCTCTGTGTTTGGCACGTAGTAGGCACTTAATGAAGGGTAGGTAACTAACTCATCTAGACTCTACTCTCCAAGCCAAAATTCTGACAAAAGTTTTATGTTTTAATCTGCGTCTTTCAGCTCAGGACAGTTTTAATGGTCTCTGCATCAATCTGCAACATGTTGTAGTTTTGGGGTTTACAATGAGAAACATACAACTGTCACCACCACCACCCACGTCTTGCCTCCTGCACCATAAAATTATACATGTATACATTGTAGGCACATAATGTGAACTACTGTGCACCTGTTTTTAATAAGCGCAGCATTTCTGCAACCTGTGATTTCCAACTTTTGTGGATCTCAATCATTAATGACACGTCATTCTTTTACTAGAACACTTACTGGTTTGGGCAAGACACTTTTCTCTGTGTTTCAAATTCATCGTCTAGAAAATGAGTTTATTGGGTTCTATGACACTAAGGTCCCTCCCAGCTCTAAATCCTGGGTTCCTGTAACTTGATTCATTCCATTACTATTTGCTAACATGTTAGAATTTCTGAAGCATTTCCCTAATTTATGGACACAACAGGACAAAATATTTTAAATTGAAGATATGAGCGGCAGCTTATAGTAGTGCATAATATTGGTCTTGGTGTCAGGAAGACTCCTTTCCCACTTACTGGACAAATGGCCATGGGCAAGTAATTCAACTCTTCTCACACAGAATCAGAGGTAAAAGGGAAATTGAAACCCAGAGAGACTAAGTGATTGGTTCAAGATCACATAGGGAGTAAATAGCAAAACCATAACTTGCACCCGGGTCCTCTGACTCTAAATCAGGTGCTTTTTCCATTTTACCAAACTATCTCTCAGGTTTGCTGACCATCAAACAACCTTCTAAAACTATAAGCTATAGATAGGATACAAATGACATTGGTGGGAGGACTTCCCACACAGGTCCTCTATGTAATGATGTATAATGCCACATAGACAACTAGGTGGCAGTATCTTTGCCAAGAAAACCCCAAATGGGGTAATGAAGAGTCAAACACTGCCGAAATGACTAAACAACAACATGGTGCCACGTGAGACAAAACATTCAAAATCAGGTCTGTCTCCAAAAAATCCAGAATATATGGTCACAAGACCTATGCTGCCCTGCCACAGCAGGAGCTAAATAGTGATAAGCTAGAGGAAGGACTGTGGAGCCTGCTAGAGGTATACAAGTAAAGCAATTCTGAAGTTAATATCCACTATCCATCATTTGGAGAACGGCTAAACAAGTGTCAGTGCCTGACTGAAATGGAACGCTGCTGGCTTATGAGAATTGATGGATATGATGAATCCAGAGAAGCATGGGGAAGATGTATATGGACTGATGCAAATCAACATAAGCAGTACCAGGAAACCAATATACAAAATTACTTAAACAGTGTAAAATGAAAGAACAACAAAATAATTGGAGAAGGTTGTAAAACTACAATGAATGAGCTTGATCCAAAAAAAGAAACATAAGCAGGTATGCGAGAAGGAAAAGGAGAAGGAATACTGCAAGTACTATCAGACCTATTTAAAATCTTGGTTAGTTACTAGTCTGTTATCTCCCCTCCTTTTTATTCTTTGTTATAAGGGCTGGCTGGGCAGCTAGGCAGTGCAGAGGATAGAGTGCTGGGGCCTGAAGTCAGGAAGATTCATCTTCCTGAGTTCAAATCTGGCCTCAGACTTATTTGCCTCAATTCCTCATCCATGAAATGAGCCAGAGAAGGAAATGGCAAACCACTCCAGTTTTGCCTAGAAAACCCCAAATGGGTTCACAAAGAGTCAGACATGACTGAACAACCACAAACTAAGGAGTGACTATTAAGGAAACATTAAGATATGAAGCAAAAACATAGTAGTGAAAACACAGTAGCCTGATGTGAAAAAAGACTACCAACAAAAATTAATTTTAAAAAGAAACAAAAAAAGAATACCTATATCATGTGAATTATCGGGCTAGCTACCTACCTCTGAAAAGTCAATTAACTGATAGGGAGAGCCATGAGTTTGCCAAGCACTGTGGGCAAAGGACAACGGAATAAAGTTATTGTATTGCATAAACTGGTCTATCCAAATCTGTAAAATGGCACAGCTGGACTAGATGACTTCTTGGGTCCTTCACAGCTCTAAATCTTAGTGACCTATGAACCCCATGCCTGGAGGTTTTTAGCAAATGGAAGAGCACCAAAAAAAAAAGATCTCTCAAACTCAAATAGAAATGGAGTCCTCTACAGGGGCCACTAATGCATTCATAAAGTTCTCTGTGGCTGCATGTTGATTCAGTCTTAAAATGTAAAGTTATCTATGCTTTGTTGTATTTTTATTTATTTGTTAAACAATTCCCAATCTGGTTTGGGGCACTCGGGAGTTTTGCCACGTCTTGTGGCTCTCATGCTCTACGTTGTACAGTAGTAGCATTATTTTAGAGGCTCCAATATCCAACTCTGCCACCAGATGGCAGGATGCAACGTGTTTGGAAACAGGACCTGGACTTAGACAGGTGTGAGACCTTGGACAAATCATTTCCCCTGTCTGGGCCTCAGGTCTTTGTCTGTAAAATGAGAGTGTTGGACTATTTAGACTAGATGTTCTCTAAGTTCCCTCCCAAATCTCAATTCTTAGGCCTATAAATTACCCAATATCCCTCAAGGCAAGACCAAGACTACTGATTCATTAGACTATATTCCTAGTCAGAACACTTTAAAACAGCTTTTCTCATGTCATTCAGTTTTCCCTACTTCAGAATAAGAGTTATGAGATGTTCTGAGAAGAGGAAGGAAGGACAGAAGGAAGGAAGGAAGGGAGGGAGGAAGGGAGGGAGCAAGGAAGGGAGCAAGGAAGGAAAGACAGAAGGAAGGGAGGAAGGAAGGGAGGAAGGAAGGAAGGAAGGACAGAAGGAAGGAAGGAAGGAAGGAAGGAAGGAAGGAAGGACAGAAGGAAGGAAGGAAGGAAGGAAGGAAGGAAGGAAGGAAGGAAGGAAGGAAGGAAGGAAGGAAGGAAGGAAGGAAGGAAGGAAACATATTCAGTGCCTGCTATGTGCTGGGCACTATGCTAAGTGCTTTACCAATATTATCTCATTTAATCCTCATAACCACCCTGCAAACTAGGTCTTACCCAAATGTTACAATTCAAAACAAAATGATGGCCTCAGGCTACATACCCACAGCCTAAGGTGTCACCTAGAGATTAGAAACGAAAGCAAAAAGACAGCTATGACCTGAAGTTTGCAGAAATGAGTCACAGAAATGCTATAGTCTTTAGAGGACCCCTCCTAGGCCCCCAGAACTGCTATTTCCCACAAAGCAAAGTCAGGACTAGGTGTCACCAGGTGAGGAAACAAATCACAGATTTTGGTCTGGAAGGGATCTTAGAGCTTTTCTAATTCACTCTCCTCATTTGATAGGAGAGGATGCTGAGGCCCTAAGAGGGTCAAGTGATTTGTCCAAGGGCAGAATCAGACCCAGGTAATCTGACTACAAATCAAGATGCTCTTCTTCACACCCCCTTTCCTCACTCATCCTCCTGTGGGAGTCAGTTTAAAGGGGAACAGCTAGCCCTGCTTCTCCAGAGGCAGCCAGGGAAGTGAAAGGAATAAGCATTTATACAGTATCTGCTTTTTGGCAGGCCCCATGCTAAGCTCTTTTTTACAAATATTATCTCCTTTGAGACTCACAACAACCCTAGGTATTACCCCGGTAATTATTATCCCCATTGTTCAGTTAAGGAAACTGAGGCAGACAGAAGCTAAGAGACCTCCCCAGGGTCACACAGCTAATAAGTATCTGAGGCTGGATTTGAACTCCAGACCCTGCCTTCTATCGACTGTATGCCAGCAGTTGCCCGCATCATTAGTTTTCTCCCCTAGGACTGCTATTGGCCTGGTGCTGATCCAAAAAGATAACTCTATGGCCCAGGCACACCAGCCACCCCTGAGGAGATGTGAAAAAGAAAACCTGAGGTCTAAAGTTAAGGTTTCCCTTTAAGGAGCTCCTAGGATCACAGCTCCTGTGAGCTAGGGCAGAAAGGGACCTCAGAGGCCAACGAGTGCAGCCCCTCATTCTGCAGATGAACAGAAACTGAGGCCCAAAGTGAAGCGATGCCCAAGAGAGCAAATGGAGGGAGTGCCAGATGCCAGAGGATTTGAACCCAACTCTTCTGATCCCAGAGCCAGGGCTCTATCCGCTTTGGAGAGAAGAGGGCCTTGACGCACTCAGGTGGCTCCTCGGCAAGCCTTCAGCTGGTGACCATTGGGCTGGCTGGGTTGTAGGGGTTTTACACCAGTTCTAATCTCAGGCCTCACACATTCATCCTGCTCAGCTTGTTTCCTCTCTGTTTTAATTCCGCAGATTGAATGGAGCATTGTGTGAGTTTTGTGAAGAAGTCCTGGGGCCAGGCCTGTGTGCGGTGAATGTATAGAGGGCATAGGCAGGCAGAAATTTTGAATAGGGAAGGAGGCATTGTGGGAGGCCTGTCTGCAGTCTGTGGCCCTCCCTATTGCTTCAGAGAGCCTCCTCAATGACCGATGGCCGATGGTCGATGGCCGGGAGAGGGAGGCTTTGTCTAGATCCTGGATTCCTCCCTGCTCCCCGACCCCACCCCCACCCCCGCATCCCCACTTACTCGGTAGGTGGGAAAATAGATGGAGGTTAGATGAGAGGAGAGAGAGGGAGGGGGAGGAGGAGAGGGGGAGTGGGGAAGGGGAGGGGAAAGAAGAGAAGGGAGGGAAAGGGAGAGGAGAAGGAGAGGGGGAGAGAGGGGGAGGAGAGAGGAAAGGGAAGAAGAAGAGGGAGAAGAAAGAGGAGAGAGGGTGGGAGAGGAGAAGAAAGGGAGAGGGGAGAAAGAGAGGAAAAGAGAGTGAGAGTGAGAGAGACAGACAGAGACAGAGAGAAAGAGAGAGAAAGAGAGACAGAGAGACAGAGACAGAGACAAAGAGAGACAGAGAGAATGAATGAATATAAATCAGGAACCCAGAGGAAGAGAAACTACCAGTTTCTGTTATCAGAGGCCAGAGGAAATGGAATGCAATGAATAGGATAATAGGATTTCAAGCTGGAAGTGAAGTGATTATCTGGTCCAACTGGCTCATTTTACAAATAAGAAAACTAGGTTCATCAAGATTGTGACTCCCAGGGTCGCTGCATCTGATTCTGCATCCAGAGGCTTGTGCAGGCCGTGTAGACAGAAGCCAAGAGAGAGTGATAACTAAGGTAAGAGAAGAATTCTTCAGACCTGTGAGGTCCACCAGGCTGGGTGGTTTGTGGAAAAATAGCCACCCTGGGAGTTAGAAAAACTGCCAGAGGTTCAAATACCCCTCCTGCCATTTTGGGACCATGGACAAGTAAGTAACTTAATGTCACCAAGTCTCGGTGTCCATATCCATAAAATGAGACTATTTGTACCATCTATCTCGCAAGGTTGTGAAGAAAGCATTTTATAAGGCCTTAAAGCACTATATAAAATGAACTGTTATCTGAAGATAATAATCGCTGAAATAATTAAACACTCAGTGAATTGATTTGAAAAACTGCTTGATGGCTTGAATGGTCCCTTCAAGAGTGGCCAAAGGAAACCTCCTGCTTCCTCTTCTTGAAATGAAATGACACCAGTGCAGCTGCAGGACTTTTCTTGGTTGTTTCTGTTTTGAGAAAGTCCAATTAGTCTAAACTGCCCTCCTGGATAAACTTCAAAGATCCAGTTTCCCCAAGATAGGCTGAAGGTCATTTCTAAGGATCCCTTCTTCTATTAAGGATGCCCTTGGATATCATAATTATATGAATTTTATAAGCCCTATGATTCAGTCAGTCAACAAGCATTTATTAAGGGCTTACTATGAGCCAGGTATTGTGCCTAGTAAGCCCTGGTTCACCCACCACAATGGTAGCCTATATTCACCCCTGGACTGAAGGTGTTCAGCTTTGTTTGCTGTTCATCTTTCCTTCTCAAAGAGGACCAATGACATCACGAGGGAGACTCTTGACTTTCTAGTGAATTGGATTTAAGTGAGGTAGAGCTGCCAAAGTCATCAACCTCACTCAGGTAGCCAGTGAAAAGAAGGCAGAGGATCAGAGATTTAGGTCTAAAATGAAAGAGCCCTAGAAACATCTGGTTCACCCCTCCTCTCATCTCACAGATGAGGCCACCAAAGGCCAAAGACCTTAAGTGACTGGCCCAAAGTTACACAGATACTAAATAGTAGTCCCGGGATTTTCATTCTGATTCCAATCAGCTGCACACTAAGTCTAAGGCTCCAGGTTCAAATCCTGACCCTGCTTCTTAATATCTATGCAGATTCACTTCTCTGGGTCTTAGTTCCCTCCCATGTACAATGAGAGGGCAGAATCAGATGCATTTCTAAAGTCCCCTCCAGCACTAAATCCTATTAACCCTCTGACAATCTGTCTACCCAGTCTGTCTTGCCCAGAAAGGGCTCTCCTCCCATCCAGCAGGACACCTTTGAGATGTGAAGCTGGATCTTATCCATTAATGCAGGGGTGGGGAACCTGCACGATTGGTTTCCTCCAGGTGTTCTGCAATGACTGGAAAGCAGAAAGTGCTGAGTAGCTCAACATCACCCAGAATAATATAAATGAAATTCATATGGATTCTTTCCTCACAGCAAATCATCTAAGTAGCCTATGTATTAGTACCCCCATTTGACATTTGAGGAAACTGAAGCACCATGAAGTTAAGTAACTTGCCCAGGGTCAAACAGCTAGTAATCGCCTGAGGTTGGATCTGAACTGTCTTCCTGATTCCACTCGATATTTGAGGAAACTGAGGTTAAAAGATTATATGGTGTTAGGGCCGTAACTCAAATCCAGGTCGCCTGACTCTAAAGCCAGTGTTATTTCCATAGTGGATCCTCCATCCAGGGCTGGAAGGGACTTGAGAGGACACTGAGTTCAACTCCTTTGTTTCACAGATGAGCAAACTCATCTCTGGTTGGTTAGGTGACTTACCCAAGGTCACACACATAGCACCTGTGAGAGGTGTTCATTTGAACCCAAGTCCTCCACCTCCAGAACTCTTGCCACTGTGTTTCTCGAAGATGATAGTCAGATGGACTTCATTATAACTTGGAATGACTTGTACGAACTGATGCTGAGTGAGGGGAGCAGAACCAGGCGATCATTATACACAATTACAGACACATGGTATCTATAAGGACTAACTTTGATAGACTTGGCTCTTCTCATCAATGCAAGGTTCAAAGACAGCTCCAAAAGACCCATGATGGAAAAAGCTATGCACATCCAGAGAAAGAGTTATGGAGTCTGCATGCAGATTGAGGGAAACTATTTGTTCTCTCTTTTTCCCTTTTTTAAAATTTGTTTTCATTTCTCCTTTCTCATGATTCATTCCATGGTTATAATTCTTCCTTACAACTGGATTATTATGTAAATAAGTTCAAATTGAAGGTATATGTAGAACCTACATTGGATTACATGCCGTCTCGGAGGACTGGGGGCAGGGGTGGGAAGGAGAGAAAATTTGGAACCCAAATACTTGTGGAACTGAGTGTTGTAAACTAAAAATAAAACAAATTTTTTTTTTTAAAAAAAAGATGATAGAGGCAAATCAGAGTGGAGAAGAAAACATTCTCACTCACCAGAACTAACAACTACTCCCCACCTCCCTTCTCATTTGGCCCCAGGCATTTTTGCAGTTCTGTGGGCTGGAGAGACTGGCCAGGTCAAT